>NC_063350.1:52240191-52281157 GCF_021869965.1 Rhincodon typus
GTCTGGCCTCGGCGATGTAGAGGTCAGTGCGCCATACTACAACTGCACCTCCCTTGTCTGTGTTTTCTCTCCATTTTTATCTTAAGTGGTTAATACATTTGTTGTTCTCCTGTTCTTTGGCAGACATCCAACACAACGCTTATTTCTTGAGATTCTACTACTTATTTAACCAAATCCAAACACTGGTGCATACACCCTTCTGAAAATCAATAAAACCTTTTGGCACCTGTTCTTGTTTGATAGAAGCCTTTCATTCATTTGAAGACACTTTTGATCAGTGATAGTCCCAGAAACAACCCCAAGTGATACTCATTTCCAACTACTGTGAGGTTTTATCTGTTTTTCAGATTCACCATTTCCTTCATCTGGCTAGTTTTTAATTGAAGTTGCTACCATTCCCTTTTTTGTCTCTTCTGTAGTTACATTGTCAAGGGATTTCTGGAGAAAAAAATAGCGAGCGATTGTACGTCTTGTGAGTTTGTAGTATGTATTCCTCACCACAGTGTGGCACCAAACTTCTAACTATTGTATCAGTGGAAGAATTTCAAATCCCAACATTCAACAATGCTCATTCTGGAGATGTAACCTTGATATTGAATAGGTATAAACTTAACATATGAAACTTCGGTCGAATTTCAATCACGACTCACCCATGCTGAGTGAAAATGGATCATTTACTGTTTTTGTTCTAGAACTTAGTTATTCTTGGGGCGTAGTCAGCCTGAGAAGCATTTTGGTGTTCCATCTATTGTAATCATGTTTGGGTCTGGTTATCCCTTTTCATTAGTGACATAACTTCTGGACTGCTCCCCTATGAAGCCTTTCAGGAAAAATAGACACAAACTATATGGCAGTCAGAGTGCGACTGTCATCTCCAAAATTTACCCATTAAACTGAATGCTGATCCTGTGCTGTTTGGTTTGTGATGGTATCTGACCCTGATCGTAGTGTTTCATTTTTTCCAGATATTTCCAGGCAGGGGGTTCTCCGGAACATGTGATCCAGATGCTTTCTGAGAATTATACAGCAGTAGCACAGACTGTAAACCTGTTGGCAGAGTGGCTGATTCAGACAGGTAATGGCTGGCCTGCACTGGATAATCTAACAAAGCTGAACAAAACAAGTTGCATATATTTGATGTATTGAAGACAACTTGCTCATCGCTTTTTGTGGAGGATATCAGGTTCTTTCAGCTGTGGCTCCGAGTGTGCTGTGCTAAGCCTTGGTGCTCTCAGAAGCTGTCACTGGTATTGAAGAGAGGTTCAGTTTCAGCCCTCCTCTGAGGTTCTCTCCCACACAAATGTGAATTAGAGGCAGTTTCTGGTTTTTAACCTCGCCCTGGTTGGAATGCACCTTGAGTTGACATTTCAGAACTATTTCACCCTTTGGTAAGCTTCCTGTACCTCATTCAAATGGCCATTCTTCCTCATGGTCGGCAGACCAATTGAACATAGAGGGGAAAATAGTCCGCACTAATTCCATTCTCGTCCTTTGAACACATGCACCTTTAGCAGCATTTACTAATTAGTGATCAGGACTTGGGATCCTAACAGGTTTTTACTCTCCTTGACCTGTTGGAAGGAACTGAAGCGAAAGAGAGAGGTCCAACCACCCAACTCTCTGAGAGGTGGCTGGAGCTGGTAGGGATGTCCTCTGGCTTTATTCTTTTTGACTCACTGATCTGGATTGTGAGGTCCAAATCCTTTGGTCAGGTTGAGTTAAGTTGTATCCAAAGTCTTCGAATTTTAGTGAACTGGACTTGTTCTCTCATCACTATTTGTAGCAATGCTGAGTTATGTTGCTAAAGCACAGCTGCGTTCCTGAGATCTATTGCAATTTGTATCTCTTTCAGGGGTTGAGCCATCACATGTTCAAGAGACTGTTGAAAATCATTTGAAAAATTTGCTGATCAAACACTTTGATCCTCGGAAAGCTGATTCCATATTCACAGAGGAAGGAGAGGTAATGTTCTGAAGCTTTTCCAAAAGTAGGCTGTGTATTTGTAGTAAATTACATACAAGAGAATGGTTCAAAGAGGAAAAAAAAACCACAACAGACCCTTTGCATCAGTTGGTGAATCTGAATTCTATGGTGTAGTTTTAAGGCTTTATCTAAATACAGATGCTGGAGCCTCTTCCCAGCTCTGCCATTCTGTATGTGGCCATAAAGGAGTTCCTAGTTGCATTGCATCGTGTTACCCCACTTTCTCACTCATTCCATGTAGATAGACTTGTGTGATAGCCTCAGCTCATTCACTGAGCACTTGTCTTTGGCACTGAATATGCAGGAATCCAGGACTTTGCGTCATTGGAAGTTAAGTAATTTAATTGATGATGTTGAGACTTGGAAGTGGATTAACAAAAATATTCCTGACATATTTTCTACTATGGCAAAGATTAATCTGAATTTAAATGGCATTCTGACATACATGGTATTTTCTAAGGCTGAGAGTTTTCTGTGTAGTTTTCTTTCTCCGCCATTTATTATGTAACAGCCTGTCATTGCTCTCAAGTGTAACTTTCAGCTGAGGTAGGTTGGGAGAACAGGAAATTATTTGCACAAGGTGCTCAAATGTAATTCAGTCTCGTAAAGTCACACGATGTATTTCCATTCTTAATCGTTTTGCCCACATTTGTAATAGAAGTTGCCAGTTTAAAGTTTGCGTGTTGTAATTTCATGCTCCTGGTAGAGGTGGGATGCAGTACGTCTCTTGGTGGAATAGCGTAATTTGGCAGATTTGTGTGATTAGCTATTTCTTATACTTTGAGAACTTGAGTAATGTTGGACCACACCACCAAATGATGTGAATCAGCTGATCAATGGTCCTGAATATTCCACTGGAGTTATTTAGTCTAAGCCTGGAAAATACTGTGTTGCTGGAGTGTAAAATCCCAATGTAGGAGATCAGATGCTATTAATTATGGCTGCCATATTCTATCTGAGCATACACAGATGCACCCATGATGTCATGCCATCAGGAAGTGATTTATAAACAAGGAACAAGAGTAGGCCACTCTGCCCTTTGAGGCCTACTCTGCCATTCAATAAGATCATGGCTGATCTGATTTTAATCTTAGCTCTACGTTCTTGCATACCCTACAATAATGTTTCACCCCTCTGGTAATCAGGAATCAATCTATCTCTGCCTGAAAAGTATTTAAAGACAGATTTTTTTGATCAGTAAGGGATTCAGTGGTTATAGGAAAAAGTAGGGAAGTGGAATTGAGCATTATTAGATCAGCCATGATCTCATTGAATGATGGAACAGGCTCGTTGGGCCGAATGTCCTATTTCTTCTACTATGATTCAAGAAGTACTAACTTGGCTGCATTGTGGACATCTTAAGGTTGTGCTATATATTTGTAAGTTTCCAATCACCTTTGTGTTGTGTTTGTGCAACCCATGCATGTCCTGTTTGATTGTCCATCAGACCTGGCTTCTGGCAGTCATTTAAGCAGAATGACGCATGGAGTTGCCACCATAGTTGCTGATTTGCACTGAATGGCTTAACTGTCAAGAATTCTGTTTTGTTTCAGACCCCAGCCTGGTTGGAGCAGATGATTGCTCATGTGACTTGGAGAGACCTCTTCTACAAACTAGCAGAAGCTCACCCTGACTGTTTGATGCTGAACTTTACTGTTAAGGTACAGCCATTCTTGTACTGATGTTCATGCTACTTACAACACAGCAACAATGCATCTATATTTGTTCTCTCAGTTGCTCTTTGTAGTAGTCAGTTCTACTTTCAAAACATTCTCTGGGTAAAGATGTTCCTCCTGAATTTCTTTGGACTTTCTGGTGATTATATTTTATCTATAGTCCTAGTTTTAGACTACCCAAAGAGCAATGAGAGAGACACAAAAATTAGGAGCATGAGTAAATATAAAGACGTAAAAATTAAGAGTAGGTGTAGGCCACCTCCTAGGTAGTAACTCATTCCCTGAAGCCTACAAGACACAAGTGAGGAGTGTGATGGAATATTCTCCACTTGTCTGAATGAGTGTAGCTCCCATAACGCTGAAGAATCTAGATACTATCTGGGACAAAGCAGCCTGCCTGATTGGCATCACATCCAGAAACATTGACGCCCTCCACTGCCGATGTATAGTAGCAGCAGCATGCACCATAGAAATTCACCAAGGCTTTTTGGATACACCTTCCAAAACCTACGACTACTACCATCTTGAACAACAGGGCCAGCAGATAAATGGGAATACCACCCCCTGCAAGTTTCCAAAACACTCACCATCCTGACTTGGAAATATATTGCTGGTTCCTTTAGTGTCGTTGGACCAAGATCCTGGAACTCCTTCCCCAGCACCATTTCATGTCTACCTACACCAAATGGACTGCTGCAATTCAAGAAGGAATCTCACCACCACCTTTTCAAGGGCAACGATGTCTGGTCGATGACTACTGGCCCAGCTAGCAATGCTTGCATTCATTAATACATTTTTTTAAAAATACGTGGTTAGATAGAGAGTAAAAATATTATGTCACCACTCCCAGGATAGATACAGTACAGCGTTAGCTGCAGAGCAAAGCCTCCTATACACTGTCCCGCACGAACATTCACAGGACTGATACAGCGCAGAGTTAAATAGAAAGTAAAGTGCCCTCTACACTATCTCATTACCATTCCTAGGGCAGGTACAGCACTGGGTTAGAAACAGACTAAAGCTTTGAAATGTCCGGTTGGTGTGGCTTAGCCCTGAGCTGAAATGAGCATTGTAATATTTTTATTTAATATACAAATTATCCTGAACTGGATAAATAATTAAGACCAATTTGTAGATGTCTTTCGTATCAAAGATGTGTGAAATATAGGACTGTTTTTGATGGAAATTTTAGAATCCCTGCAGTGTGGTAACGGGCCATTTGGCCCAACAAGTCCACTCCAACCATGTAAAGAGCATCCCACCCAAGCCAATCCCCCTACCCAATCCCTGTAACCCTTCATTTCCCATGGCTAATGCATCTAACCTAGACATCCCTGAACACTATGGGTAATTTAGCATGGCCAACCCACCTAATCTGCATATCTTTGCACTGTGGGAGGAAACTGGAGCACCCAGTGGAAACCCACGCAGACATTGGGAGAATGTGCAAACTCAACACAGACAGTCGCCCGAGGGTGGAATCGAACCTGGGTCCCTGGCACTGTGATTCAGTAGTGCTAACCACCTAGCCATCATGTCACCCCAATATTTAAGCTTTCTGACCCTGGATTTAAAACTTACATCTCAAAATTTAGCGAGAAAGTAAAAGTATTGCTGAGCGTGATACAGCACTTCGACAATGTTTGACCCTCCACTTTTGTCTTTTCAGCCAATCTGTTTCATGCTGTAGTCAGAGTACTTGTAGCTTGCCTCAGCACCCACAAGATTGGAACAATGAGATAAACCTTCCAGAGTTCCTATTAGTATTCCATTATCCACTGATTCCTCATGTTAATGAGACAATGTCAAGCGAAGACACAGTTGGGCTCAGCTTTTCCATGCAGTCAGGATAGCCAGCTGAAATTCACTGTCTTGTCAGATATATGGAAGTGGCAACTTGAAAGGGAAAGAGAACACTTGTTTAAACTGTAGCCCAGCAAGAGAGAGTATATTTGGCAGAGGAGGTTGAGGAAGGAACTGGTATCAAAGCTTTTATTTTGTCTAATCCTAAGATTGCAGGAATAGTTTGGTCTAAATTTATTCCTGCTGTAGCTAGCTGCTAGTCACCAGGTCATCCAAGATTAGAGGAGGAGGACTGACTGTCTTTGGTGTCTTCAAATAGTACTTCAAGGATTCTGCTGAAGGTGTTGACTGATATCCTTTCCTGCTGTCTCTTTGTCTTACTACAGCTGATCTCAGATGCTGGATATCAGGGTGAAATAACCAGTGTGTCGACAGCCTGTCAGCAGTTGGAAGTTTTTTCCCGTGTTCTCCGCACCTCGCTTGCCACGCTTATTGATGGGGGTGAAGAACATCTAGAGAAAAACCTGCCTGAGTTTGCAGTGAGTGTGACGTGACAGCTAACCGATGTTGTTTTGCAGTTATGTTCTTTTGGGGAATGGAAGCAATGATACTGAACCCTCTGTTACACAAAACAAAAACAAAATGTGGATATGTGATGATTTTGAAAGGTCGTGTCCTAAATGGCAAGAAGAATGATTCGGTCCTTTTCTCCTCTGCACTATCCTTTGCAGGCTTTCAATCCCAGTGAAGTATCTCCCCTACCTTTACTTTAAAATTCCTTACTAAACTGCCAGTGTCACTCGTGTTTCCTTTTGGTGACCTATATATTCATCAAATGTAATTTATCTTCTCCCGCTGAGACATGTGAACAAACTAACTCTCACACTGTTTCTTACTGAACCTGAAGAAAAGTTGAGTCTTTTTTCAAGTGATGTCTGTTTGGACTATTAACACAGCTTAAGGCTTCTTTCCAGCAACTGTCCTTCAGCTGGTACGAATCTTTCTTCTGTCCATCCGCCTCTGCAGCTCATAATGGTCCTAATTAATAAACACCCCAGCCATTAGCTTACTAGATAGCTTATCTAGTTATTGAGCTTAAGTCTCATGATTTTATGGAACAGCTATCTTTAGCTCAGTGTTTCAAATTACTTTCTGACTCTTTTTAAAAAGAGGACATTTGTAACATCGAAAACCAAAAACCCACTTATCTCTACTTTGGAAAGCAAGTTACGAAATGATAATTCATCATTCTCAAGCTTCCTCTCAGTCCTAGCACGTTGCACAGGCAACTATTCTTCATGAATGAGCTTGGATTATTACTATAAGCAGGCAGTTTGCAGCAAGCGCAGCATTAACACTTAGGTTCTTGTGTAAGGCATTTTCAGCAATCCTGTGCTTTGTATATTCCTCAGAAAATGGTATGTCATGGAGAGCATACATACCTGTATGCTCAGTCTGTAATGTCTGTCTTGGCCCAGGAGGAACAAGGTGGAGCAGCTGTCCGACGAATTGCGCAGGAAGTTCAGAGATATGCACATGAGAAGTAAGTACATTAGAAATCCTAGAAATCTTTGGGAAATTTCCCAAAGACTCTTTTTGTTCAGATATGTGCTGAAAATTCTTTCCTCACTGATTTACTATCCCATTATTCCTAAAATGCTAAGGGTACAGTTTGATGGGCACAGGTCAGCGTGGTCGCTCAGTGGTTAGCGGTGCTCCATCATAGCACCAGGGACCCGGGTTCGATTCCGCTCTTGGGCAAATGTCTGTGTGGAGTTTGCACATTCTCCCCGTGTCTGGGTGTGTTTCCTCCCACAATGCAAAGATATGCAGGTTAGGTGGGTTGGCCATGCTAAGTTGCCCATAGTGTCCAGGGATGTGCTGGCTAGGTGGGTTAGGTATGGGAATTGCAGGTTAATAGGAGTAGGGTTGGGGGGTAAGTCTGGGTGGGATGTTCTTTAGAGGGTCGGTATGGACATGATGGGCCAAATGGCCTGCTTCCATACTGTAGGGATTCTATGATTCAGGTCATCTTGCATTCCTTACACCATGCAGCACAGGTGATATGTTATCATGGACATTGAGTCTAGTTCTTGCTCAACATTCCTACAGTATCACTGTCATGGAGCAATAGGGCATGCATTGAGGGATAGACAATTTAGCTTCTTGAGCCTGTTACCCATTCATTGAGATCACAGCAGATCTGCACTGTTAGTCCATATACTCATCTTTTCCCCACATTCCTTAAGAGCTTTGACAAAACTTATCAATCCCAGATTTAAATCTAACAACTGATCCAGCATCAGAAATATTCGAACTTTGACTGCTGAAATGATGTAGGAGTGTTTCCTATTTTTACTCCTGAAAAGTCTGGCTCTAACTTTTAGATAATGGCACCTAGTTCTAGACTCCCAACCAGTGAAAATAGTTTCTCTAAAGAAACCTCCCTGCAGTAATGAAACCTTCAATCAACCCTCCCTTTTACCTTGAAATTCTAGTTACCATGTCTGCAGTTTGTACAATAAAAATCAGAAAATTTTGGAGTTACTCAGCAGACCTAGCACTATCTGGAGAGAGGAAGAGTTAATGTTTCAGGTTGTTGACCTTTCAGCCACAAATGTTTCTTGACCTGCTGAGTATTACCAGCAAATTCAGTTTTTATTGCACATTTGCAACACTTGAAGTATTTTGCTGTTGCATTCGTGCTTACTTTCTATAATCACTGCTCAAAACTAAATTTTAGAAACCAGGTATGATTACAATCAATCTGCATTTTATTCCCTCCAGGCCTATACGAATCAGTAAAAACCAAAAGAACTGTGGATGCTGTAAATCAGGAACAAAAACAAAGTTGCTGGAAAAGCTCAGTAGGTCTGGCAGCATCTGAGGAAGGGTCACCGGACCCGAACCGTTAACTCTGTTTTCTCCTCCACAGAGGCTGCCAGACCTGCTGAGCTTTTCCAGCAACTTCGTTTTTGTTCCTATACTAATCAGTGATGCCCAGACCATTCTCCGTATTCAATGTGAGATTTAAGTAGGGTTTTGTATACCTGAATCATGACTTCCATTGTTTTATATCCTCGATATCAAGATATTTTTTCTTTCTGCTGTGATATTTTGATGATCTATGTACCTAGACATCCACATATTTTCAGACCTCCACTGGTCTTGTTTTTTGGGTTGTGAGTATTAGCTGCACAATCCTACTTTCCTTTGAGAACAATTCAGAGTCAACCATACTGTTGAGAGCCTGATTTTGTTTCCTAAAGGATCTTAGAAAACTGAGAAGAG
This sequence comes from Rhincodon typus, assembly GCF_021869965.1. Classification (NCBI taxonomy): domain Eukaryota; kingdom Metazoa; phylum Chordata; class Chondrichthyes; order Orectolobiformes; family Rhincodontidae; genus Rhincodon; species Rhincodon typus. Next base: position 52,248,945 of record NC_063350.1, read on the forward strand.
TTGTTAGAATGATCGACAGTATTCCAGATTTATTGATTGAACTTAAATTCTACCAGCTGCTGTGATGGGATTTGAAACCTCCTCAGAGCAGTAGCCTAGGTCTCTGAATTACTAGTCCAGTGGCGTTATTACTGCACCACTATCTCTTCCTGGTGTGGTATTTTCCCATTTATAAAGTACTGTGTGTCCTTCTTAGGTCCAAAGTGAATACCTCACATTTCCTATGCTGACATTCATTTGCCATTGTTCAGCTCACTCAATTAATCTATTGATAAATCCCCATCTTACAATCCCAGCTATCAAAGCGTCAACAGGAAATTTTGATCCACGATTTTCTATCCCATCAATTAAGTCATAAATCAATTTGGATATAATTGAGGCCTCAACACAGTTCCTCGTGAGATAATGCTAATCACTTTCTTCCAGTTAGAGTTCTTGCCTGTTATCCTTTCTCTCTGCTTCATTCCACTCAGCCATTTTTTGAACCATGTCAAGAACTTGCCTTTATGAACAAGAGCTTGCCTTTACAAACAAGAGCTTTAGCTTTAGCTAGCAGTCTGTTATGAGGCACAATATCAAGTGTCCTGTAGAAGTTCATATGAATAATACACACAGATATTCACCTGGCCACTATTTCAGTTAACTCTTCAAAAAATTCAGTCAGCTTTGTCAACTACAACCTACCCTTTAGATTTCCTTTGAGCTCAGAATTTTCAAGGTATTCAGTCTCTAAGGTTAGTTATAAAACAGACAGTTTTCTGACAGGAGCAGTATTAGTGATTTATAATTCCCTGCTTTCCCTCTCTTGGCTTTCAGCTATTCGAGATTGATAAATAGTGATAAAGTACAGGGATCATGGCTGTCAAATTCTTTCGCCATTCTCCCTCCACACATGTTCCACCACTACAGTATAGTCTAGAGCGAGACCATCGTATTGGTGGTCCCAGGGCCATCCAGTCCCTGGCGACAACCCCTGAATTTCCTGGTTTTGGCAAGTATTATGTTAATTGGTCCTTGTTACCTGCTACTGTCATAGTAGACTACCGTTAGAATTGCAAGTGAACTGATGGAAGTAGTTCTGTGAGTTATTTAAACAGAAGCAGTCAGATGGGAGTGAGTAGTGTATTGAAACCTGCACTTGCTGTTTTGCTTTTCCTCTCTCTTCGGCTCCTTTTCTCTGGGTTACTGTTCAAACAACCAGCTTTGGAAATGTGAAAACTCCTTTCTTGTTTCTCTCAAACCCAAAAATCATACTCTTCCCACATTTCTCAGAGGTGCTGATTGTTGCTGGGATACGGTTTCATTGACATTGGCCTCCCTCCAGAACCCCAGAACCTGTTAGTCTCTGTTCAACAGACTTAGTTATGAGGAATCTGATTCGAGTCTGTCATCAGTCAATATCCATGGAAATACATTTTCCAGCAGGAATTATTTGAAATAGATAAGTGAGAGAGAGAGACTTATATTCGTATAGCACTTTTTATGACTGCATGATGCCTCAAGGCATTTGACAGCCAAAAAAGTATTTCAAATTATTGTTGCTGTTGTAATGTAAGAAATATGGCAAGCTTCCACAAGTGGAGGTGTGATAGTCTCTTCTTCTTTCTCTTTTTCTTTTGTTGATTGAGGCTTAAGTATTGGCCAGGGAGAATTCACCTGCTCTACTTCAAAATAGAAAAGAGCTGATGACATTATCTGCCTGAGGGGCTAGATGAGGTCTTGTTTTAACGTTCACCTGAATGTTAGCATTTCCAACAGTTCAGAACTTCCTCAGTACTGCACTGGAATGGCAGCCTTGATTTTTGACCTCAAGTCCTGAAGGAGGACTTTAATCAGAACTATCTGAGTGATGTGAATTTGCTTCCAACTGAATTGAGGATGACACTGAGAAATGCAAATGCTGCCTGATGTTTTCCTCTGTAACCCTGGATATGAGGCCGATTGTCCCACTGCAAACAGGATCAGCAGACCCAGCATAGTTATGGGATCGCCCTACCCACCATGATACCACACCCAATCCCTTGTTGTTTGGTAACTTCAAACACACATTCTCAGCTTTTTGCACAGTCTTTCTTTTGTGATGTTGGAAAAAGTAATTATCTTTGTGCTGCCTTCTCTCAGAGGTCATGATGCCAGCCAGATCACCTTAGCGCTGGGCACTGCTGCATCCTACCCCCGAGCCTGCCAGGCACTGGGTGCCATGCTGTCTAAGGGAGCTCTGAATCCTGCTGACATCACTGTCTTATACAAAATGTTCACGAGTATGGATCCACCTCCTGTGGAACTGGTAAGAATAGCACTGAAAACTTGCACATATTTAATTTCTCAAGTAATTTCTCTCGTGTCTTGTCTTGAGCCCAGATATGGTTCCAGGAGCTTGCATCCCCCAGGGAGGCCTGTGTAGTGAGCTATTCAATTGTGTGATGCACCATAGCTAATCTTAGTACTGTCCACATTTGTGCAGTTTCTAGCAGGAGACACTGAATCCCATTCTTGTCCAAGAAACCTGTTTGGTTTGTTTAATTTTACGGAGTGTGCGTTGCTGAAGTCAAAATGGCTAGCAAAAATGGCCACCATCTACTCACTGCAAATGCCATAGCAGACCATAGCAGAGCTTTCTTTGCCAGGATGACTTGCATATGATGTCTTCAGTGAAGGAAACCTTTCTCCCAATTCTACCGTCTATTCCAACTACAGTCAAAAGTCAGCAATGGGATTGGGCATATATTTGAAAAGCTCACCATTTACATATCAGTTTTGGGCAACTCAGATATAGGGTACAGGGTAGCAATGGCCTCATGGTATTATTGCTGGATGATTAATCCAGAGATGCAACTAATGTTTGGTGTCCTGGGTTCAAATCCTGCCTTGGGGCAGGTGGTGAAATTTGAATTCAATTCCAGTCTGGAGGAAAGAGTCTGATAATGACCATGAAGACATTGCTGATTGTCAGGAAAAACCCATCTGGTTGACTAATGTCCTTCCAGGGAAGGAAACCTGCCATCCTTACCTGGTCTGTAACTCCAGACCCACAACAATGTGATTGACTTAACTGCCCTCTGGGCGATAAGGGATGGGTGGTAAATGCTGGTCTAGCCAGTGATGCCCTCATCCCATAAATGAAAAACAAAGATAATTGAGATAAAACAAAGATCTGCAGATGGTGGAAATCTGATACAAAAACAGATGTTGCTGGAGGAACTGAGCAAGTCTGGCAGCATCAATGGAGAGAAAGTACAGTTAATATTTTGAGTCAAGTGATCCTTCTTCAGACTTGATAGTAGTTAGGAAAAGGTGGTATATATGCTGAGGATCAGGGGTAAAGGAGTGAGCAGATAGGTGGAGATGAAGCCTAGAGAGAGACAAAAGGATGGATTGTACTATGCCCAGGAAGGGAAAAAAAGGCTTATAGTGGGGATAAACATGTAGGTGAAAATGGGTTGGCTGTGCTGAAAATAGCCCATGACATGACATGACATGACATGACAGGGCCTGGGTGCGGGGGTGGGTAAAGGACATAGAAGAAGGTGTTCAAGATCTAAAATTATTTAATTCAGTGTGAGTCCTGAAGGCTGCAGGGTCCCCAAGTGGAAAATGAGATGTTGTTCTTCCAGCTTGTGCTGAATCTCGCTGGAGCATTGCAGCAAGAATGACAGAAATATTGGCCAGGGAAGACAGTTGTGTATTGAAGTGGTAGGCAACTTGAAGTTCATTTTTGTAGACGGAATGTGGACAAAACGGTTGCCCAGTCTGCATTGATGTTTAAGATATCACTTTCAGTTGGGTCATGTTGACCTGACCTAGTTAAAGGCACACAAAGACAGGAGTATAGGGTGCCTGAAATTATAAAGTAGATTCAGTTCATCATTAAGACACTGATGCATTACTGTAAATTTCTAAAGAAGGGATTAAAAATTAAAATAAGATGCTAGAAGTAAACAAACAGAAAGATGAGCTTTTCCAGAGTTCCCAGTGAAAGTTTTTCAATGTTCCAGCTTTGCAGTTTTGCAGTTTTGTCTTTGTATTATCAAAGTGAAGTGTGGTATTCGTATGATTGAAAATGTTCACAGAAAGATTACATTACCACAGAATATTGAAACGATCTTGTTTGTATTATAATAAAAACAACTTGTCCTACATCAAGAGCATTTTGTAATTATCTTCTTTGTTTTCTTGATTTTTACAAGCTGTTTTTACATTCCTGGCTACTCTCATTGGGAACACTTTGTTATGCCATGCTGTAGGGATGTTCCAATTGATTTGAGTGGTTTGTCTCCAGCCTACAGTGCGAATATATGGGCACTGCATCTCTGTTCCAGGCAGCTGCTGTTCCATACCCTTGCAGTGACGTGGCACTACAAACCCATGTTTCTGCATGGTTTCTGTGCCACTAGGTGATACATTTGACAATAAATTAAGCCTTTGTTTTAACTCTTCGTATTCCAAGTATCTCATTTATTGAACTCCTTTAACAGCATTAGGCAAAAAATCTGACATGATACTACATTGGATACCATCAGGGGAGTTATCCTTAAAGAAATAGAATTTTACTTATGTTTTGTATGTGCAAATATCTCTGACAAAGTTTGAAAATATGTGTCTCAAACTGTGACCAGAAATCCTATTCTGATTATTTTTGATTTTTGATTATTCATTACCTCCCTGAAAAATGTGCTTTCATACCCAGGCATGTCTAAATCTAACTTGATCCTTTGTGTCTCCTTTTAGATCAGAGTCCCTGCCTTCCTGGATCTTTTCATGCAATCCCTCTTCAAACCAGGCTCTAAAATCAACCCTGAGCATAAACACAAGTACATCTACATCCTGGCCTATGCAGCCAGTGTGGTGGAGTCATGGAAAAAGGTCAGCTCTATATTTCATATCTCTGATATCAGTTGGAATGATGCCTTCAGGACTCAGTACATTCATGTAATAATATGCATTATGTCAGCAGACAGAACGTTTATGCAGTAGTGCATAGACTGTTCTTTGCACATATCTAATTCATGAACAAGTTAAAAGGAAGACCTGATGATTGGTTATTGAATTCTACAACCTCTCTTCCATCACAACCTTTTTTATCTCTTCCTATTTTGTCTTTGTTATGTGGGTTGTTATTCCTTTAAGTTTTTCTTGCGTTTTCCATCTGTACTTATTTCCAAGTGCATTCAACTGAGGTCAGGCCTCGGCCCATTCCCAGTCTTCTATCCAACATCGTTCCTTCCTCAGATTTTAAAACTGGCAAACTCCTGATCTCTCAATAATTGGCATCACCAATTCCCAATTTACTTCATCTCTTGTACTCCAACAGAACTGGGCAAAAGAGGAAAAATGAATGAATAAAGGTCGTTGTTTTCAGGATGTAGCTAGCCACTGCTAAGACAGATAGTGCCTTGGCAGTAGAACGGAAGCAGCAAGGAAAGGACATTGCTAAGAAGTTTGTCGTGGGCAATCTGCAATTAATAGCAAAATTACCTCCATATTATATGTTTATGTATCGTGTCTGGCAGCCTATCACAACTCGGACATCATCTTTAATGCAAAACAGCCTTCAAACAGGAAGTTCAATTGTTGAACTAGAGTGAAACGTTTTCCAAACAATTTACTGACTTCCAAGTGACTTGAGAGCAATTTAAAAACAGGAGTGAAGAATGAGCTAGCAGCTAAACATCACCATGGTGTTTCGGACTATCCATACCTAAATTCTTGGGAAATCTACTAATTTATTTAAGAAAGCGTAGATTTGTTTGTTTTAACCGATTATGATCTGACATGATTTTGCAGAAAAAGTGGGAGATCAAGATGTTAGAGTAGATTCACTGGCAGAAAAAACAAATTTGAATTTTTTTATTTGTTGGCAACAAATACTTGGGGGAGTGCAGATCAATTGATATTAAAGCTGCATTTCTTTGGGGAGACCAGCTGAAGATGGAACTATTTCTTTGTCCTCCAAAAGAGGCAGCAAATTCAGTGAAGACACTCTGGGAATTAAATAAATGTGTATATGGCCGAAATAATGTTTCCAGCTTGGTATTTCTCAGTAAGATCTGTTTCATTAGAATTGGGTTGTCTTCAGTTAAAAGCAGACCCTGCCATTTTTATTGGCATCATAAGGGTGAGCTTTCAGTTCTGTTTATGTTGCATGTAAATGATTTTTTTTCGTGGGTAGGAGCAGTGAATTTGAAAACATTCTCAGAAATGAGCTTAAAATAGAATTCAAATTTGGAAATCAGGCTTTTGGGGTGTTTATGTGCATTGGATTGGAAATCAAGAAGAATGGATCAAGTGTCACTTGCATCAGCAACCTTGTTTGGAAAATGTTAGTCCCAGTGCTATTTGTAAAGTGGGGCTCTCAGAACTGAAATGGAGAAGTTGTGAAGTCTGAATTTTGTTTTAAATCACTCATGGGAGATGGGTGTTGCTGGATGGGCCAGCATTTATTGCCCATCCCTACTCACCTTCGAGAAGGTGGTGATGAGTTCCCTTCTTGAACTGCTCTAGTCCAGGTCAGTTGGACAGCTGAATTGATACTCAACAAGGCCAGATCCTAATTTTCAAGTATTATATTGGAGTACAACTATGAAAAATCTCAAGATGGAAAATTTATTTGGGTGTACAAAGCATTTTTAAAAAATGGAGTACTGTGATTTGAAATTTACATCATTGGGAGATGCCAGGAGCATGAAACTTCTTGTTTTCCTTCTTATGCTAATTATTGAGACGGTTTCTTGAGTACAAGGAGGATTTATATTTTTCTTTTGGGAAAGGGATGTAAACATAGCTGTTTAGCTTAGAAAACTAAAAAGATCAGAGGAGTCGTAAAAGGTCCCTTGGCGGGAGAGACTTTTGCTGTTGGTGAGGTGCTGGATATAACTTTTCTTTGTGAAAATATTGGAAGAGATTCTAAACAGGGAATTAGCGGCAATATCCATTAAGTGCTAAATGGATAATATGCTTCAAACAAAATTTTTGAATGAGAAAAGACCGAGGATCAGTACTGCAGTGTCAAAATAGATGGTGGAGAAAGCACCAAATTCTAGGAAATTGTTAGATATACTGGAGAAAAGATGCTTGGAAATTTAATGTGCATAGGGCAAATGGGAAAACAAAGAATGGGAATGTAATCTGCAGTCATGTCTGTTTTGCCTCTTTTTATCATCCAATATGGTGTGAAGGAATACCGGAGACCTAATGGAATGAGGGAATGGCTGATGGATAAATAGTTGAGTTTGAATTGGTTTTTGATAAAGAGAGGTCATAATCATTGGGATGTGATTTTAATGGGGTATAAATATAGCTCTCACATAAAAGTATGGACTTGAATTCTGTTTTAGCACAGTTGTCTTTTGGAATATAATATTTTTAAAAGAACAAATAAATTGAACTGATCAAATACCATGACATTTTGAGTATGAATTTAGAATTCTTCCACCCTGGAGTCAGAAGATCATACGTTCAAGTCCTACACCTGTACTTGAGCATGTAGTTTGACTGGCACTCCAATGCAGAGCTGAGGGATTTCTGCATCATCAGAGATGCCGTGTTTCACTTCTGACAGTAAACCTACTTCAGTGATCATGGTAACATTTTTGGATGTCAAGGAGATTTTTGAACTTTCTCCGTTGGAGATGATAATTGCCTTGTGTTTGTGTGACATGATTTTTACTTACCACTTAACAAATCAAGCCTGAAAGTTGCTCAGGTCTGGTTGAATGTTGGCACCGATTGTAGAATAGAACGTTGCAATCACCAGCAAATAGCCCCACATATGATTGACGAAAAGTCATTGGTGTTCGCAACAGAACAGAGTTGGGTCTAGGATGTTGCCTTGAAGAACTGTTGCAGCAATATGCTGGTACTGAGATTATTGACCTCCGATAACGACAGCCATCTTCTTTTCAGCTGGGTATGGTTGCAGCAAGTGTGGCATTTTACTGATTCCCAGTGACTTTAGTTTTGCTAGAGCTGCTTTGTGTCACACCTGGTCAAGTACTGTGTGGATGTTGTGGGCAGCCACTCCCATCTCATTCTGCAGAATTCAACATTTTTGTCCATCTTTGGACCACGTTTGCAATAAGACTGCTGATTGGTCTGGTTGGAACTGAAATTGAGCATTGGTGAGCAGGTTGTTAGTACTAAGTGCTACTTGAATGCAATACTTTAACAATTAAGAGCAGATTGGTGGAATGGTAATTAGAATGTCAAAGTAATTTGTCACCTATGTGTTAAATTTATGAGGGTCCCCTTGTGACTCAGGGGTAGTATCCATACCCCTGCACTGAGAGACCAGGGTTCAAGTCCCACCTGTTGCAGAAATTTGTAATGACATCTTGAACAGATTGATTAGAAAAATAGATTTAATAAAACAAAACCTTAATTTTATGATGGGTCCTCTTGTGGTGCAGTGGTAGTGTCCATACCCCTGGACTGAGGGGCCTGGATTCAAGTCCCACCTCCTTCAGAAGTGTATAATAATATTTCTGAACAGGTTGATTCGAAAAATATAGGTTAATTTTATGATGGAAGTTTTAGTTTCTAACTTGCAAAACTACACCATTTAGAGAGAACAAGATAGATTTGGAAAATGCAAAGGAATTTTGAATCCAGAATGTACTAGCTATAATGTGTCCCAGTATTTTGTACCTGTATAACCCAGATGTGCTGCTGTTCTTGACAGAACAAAAGATTTAACATCAACAAAGATGAGCTGAAATCAACATCGAAGGCCATCGAAACAGTTCACAATTTATGCTGCAATGAAAACAAAGGGGCTTCAGAGTTAGTTGCAGAACTGGGAACCCTCTACCAATGTATTCGGTGAGTCCCACAGGATATGTGTGGGGCCTTGAGGCTCCTCTGTCAGTATATGCAATGAGTGTCATAGGTATGGGACCATCTGTACAACACTGAACCTCTGCCTACTGCCATCCTCTCATCACCATTCTCTAAACAATGCACATCCCCTATTCCATACCTCTCTGCATCATCTCTATGATTCTACATCAAGCTTTCACTCCTCCTCCTTCTGTATGTCCTACCTAACTACAAATACTCGCACTCTATGAAGCACTAAGTTTCTATCCGCAGCCCCATCTTATCAGCTGTATGAAACTGTCATCCCCCCCAAAGCTCTGTATAACTTTAAATCTCAATCCTTCTTTGTATAAAACTGAAAGATCTTTGTTTATGAACTGTTGAGAGACATCTAATGATTGATCTGTAATACAGTGCCCTGGCACGGGAGTATTTGATGAGGGAGTGGAGAGCTTTACTCTTTATTTAAACTTGTGCTGCACACAGCCTAAGGCAGAATATAGTAACATCCATCACTTCGGTTGGTGTGCTGGGCAGTGATCCTTAATGTCTGAGGCACTGGTGGTTTGCTAAGCTTTCTCTTTTTTTTTGTCAGTTACCAGAAATAGCCAGATATATTAAAAAACTGCCAAGATATTCTGGGACTAAAATTTAGTATAGCAATGGGAACTGTTAGAATGGTGATGACAATATGGTCTATCAATCTAAGTGTGAGCAGTTCTTGCCTTTGTATCTTTTGCATCATGACACCTGATTATTTCTTTCTGATTATTAGGTTCCCAGTGGTAGCAATGGGAGTGCTGAAATGGGTTGACTGGACTGTATCAGAGCCCAGCTACTTTCAGTTGCAGACTGACCATACACCTGTTCACCTAGCGCTGCTGGATGAGGTAACTGAAATGAATAAAATCCCCATCCTATATCATTAGGTTAACTTAAGTAATCTTTTGTGTTAGAAGAAAGAAGTTCTTTCCTCATGAAGAAGAACATAATTAAATCTGTTTTTAAATTTATTCAAGGGGTCTGGGCATCACGAGCATGGCAATCCCTAATTGCCCTGGGGAAAGAGGTGGTGAGCTTTCTTGAATAGTTGTAGTCCTTGGGTGTTGGGGCACCCACAGTGCTGTTAGGGTCGAGATCTAGGATTTTGATGCAGTGACATTGAATGACAATGAAGTTCGAAGTCAGGTTGGTGTATGGTTTTGAGAGAAACTTGCAGGTGCTTGTGTTCCCTTGTATCTGTTGGTCTTGTCACCTAGATGGTAGGGATCTTGGGTTTGGAAGGTGCTGTTGGAGGAGCCTTAGTGATATGCACAGACTGCTGCTACTGGATGTCATTGGTGGAGAGAGTGAACGTTTGTGAATATGCTCCCAATCGAGTGGACTGCTTTGCCTGGATGGTGTTAGGCTTTTTAAGTTGACCCTTTCTAGGCAAGATGAGAGTATTACATTACAACTCCTGACTTGTGCCTCATAGGTGTGGACAGGCTTTTGGGTGTTAGGAAATGAGGTACTTACTGCAGGATTCCTAGCCTTCTCACCTGCTGTTATAGACACAGTATTTATATAGTTAGTCCAGTTCAGTTTCTAGTTAATGGTAACTTCCAGCATGTCAGTAGTGGGGAGATTCAGCAATGGTACTGCCATTGAATGTCAAAGGATGATGGCTGGATTCTGGAGATCGTTGGCGATGGTCATTGCCTAGCATTTGTGTGGCATGAATGTTACTTTCTGCTTGTCAGCCTGAATGTTGTCCAGGTCTTGTTGCATATTTGACATGGACTGCTCCAGAATATGAGGAGTTGTGAGTGGTATTGAACATTGATGATTGCACAATGAGCAACTTACTTCTGACATTTTGCTGGAGGGAAGGTAATTGATGGAGCGGCTGAAGATAGTTGGACCTCAGACACTACCCTGAGGAACTAAGAGACTCTTGTTCCTACCGCTGAGCCAGAAGTCCTGGGTTTAAGTCCCACCTGCTCCAGAAGTGTGCAATAACATCTCTGAACCGTTTGATTAAAATGTCTACCCTGAGGAACTCCTACATAGTAGTCCTAGAGCTGAGATGACTGACCTCCAAGAACCTTAGCCATCTTCCTTTGTGCTAGATATGACTCCAAATAGTGGTGCCCTATCTTGCAGATTCCCATTGAGTCCAACTTTGCTCGGGTTCCTTAATGCCACACTCTATTAAATGCTGCCTTGATGTCAAGGGCAGTCACCCTAATTTGCCCTTGAGTTCATTCTGTTGTCTGTGTTTGAGTCAAGGCTGTAATGATGTTGAGAGCTGAGTGTCTCTGACTGAACCAAAACTGGGTGTCAGTGAAGAGTTATTGCTAAGAAAGTGCTGCAAAGCAGGACCGTTAAATGACACCTTCCATCACTTTCCTGATGATCGAGAGTAGATTGGGGCTCTAACTGGCAGGGAATGATTCCTCCTGCTTTCTGTGCTCAGGACATAGGTGGATGTACCTGTAGTGAAACAAGTTCGCTAGTGGTGTGGCTAGATCTGGAGCACAGCCCTTTATTACTTTTGCCAAAATGTCTTCAAGTCCCATAGTGTTTATCCAGAGCCTTAAGCTGTTCCTTGATTTTACATGACATGAATTCAGTTGATTGAAAACTGGCATCTGTGATGCTAGTGACTCAATGCAGCTGACGTGGATTATCCACTTGGCACTTCTGGCCGACAGTTGTTGAGAATACTTCAGCCTTAGCTTTTGCATTGATGGGATGGGCTCCCCCATCGTTGAGGATGGGGTTATTCCTGCCACTGCCTCCTCCAGTCAGTTAACTTGATTATTCGTTGCCATTCACAAATGAATGTGCAGGATTGCAGAGCTTAGACATGATCCGTTGTTTGTGGAATCGCTTAGCCCTGTCTATCACTTGCTTCTTATCCTATTCCTGTTCTGTACCATGGAAGCAGATCATGGCTGGAGCCAGTCATTGCTTTATTATCAGTTCTATCAGTTTAGTTCAGACAGAAAAAGCAAAAGTCACCCAGGTTCCTGCTTCTGATAGCTTTTTACTTCACAACGTGTATAGTGAGTTCAACCTCAGAACCGTAGAAACTAAGAGCAGGAGTAGCCCTTTGAGCCTACTTCGCCATTTAAGATGATCGTAGGTGATCCTCTATCTCACTACCTTTATTCCCTCCTTCTCTGCATATCTCTTGATGCCCTTAAAATCTAAAAAATTATCTGCCTCTTTGTTGAATATATTCAAGGCTTTCACTATGACCCTGAAAATCGAACTTATTGAATGGGTGGCTATTAAGTTGGTAGTTTCACTAATAAGAGGCCAAGAGACGTGGAAACTGAAAATTGACCCATGAGAATAGCCGTGGGATGGAGCAGAGATGCTTTTATTCCTTTTGTACCTAAACTGGAGATGCCTGATATCGACAAGAGGATACTTGAGTTGAAAAGAATTCCTTTCTTTAGTAACATAAACAATGAGACAGCAATTGCAAACTAAACAGCAGTAAATGCCCCACAGTGTATCCTAGAATTGTAGAATCATACTGTACAGAAGATGCTGTTTGGCCCATTGAGTCTGTACCACCAAAAATACATGACTATCTACACTGGTCCCAATCTCTCAGTAAGCCCGTAGCCTTGAATGTTATGACACTTCAGGTGTTCATCCAAGTACTTTTAAAGTGTTGTGAGGTTACCTGCCTCAACGACCTTCCCAGGCCGTGGCATTCCAGATCCTGGGTGGAAAAAACTTTTCCTCAAATCCCCTTTAAACCTTCTGCCTTTCACTTGATTGATTGATTGATTTTATTGTCACGTGTACCTAAGTAAAGCTAAAGTGAAAAGCTTTGTTTATGAGCAGTACAGGCAGATCGTAGTAAGTAAGGACATACAGATCATAGGATGAAAATAAAAACACTTGGACAGAGGCATACAGGTTACATTGCACAGGGCGTGTTCTAAGCAAGATCAACATTAGCAAGATCAGCATTATCTGAAGTTAGAGAGTCCATTCATCAGTCTAATAATAGACCTATTATGTTGACAGGCAAATTGTAGAGGATTGAGACAGGCTGGGAGCTCATGTGGGCCATGACCAGCCTCTTGAAGCACTTCATGATCATGGAGGTCTGAGCCACTGGATGGTAGTCATTAAGTCACGTTGCATGTGCTTCCTTAGGTACTAGGATGATGGTGTGTGCCCCCTTGTTCTTGACCTTTTGATTAAGGGCAACAGCTGCTTTCTGTTCACTCTGTCAATGCCCCTCATAATCTTTTAAAAATCTATGACTCCCCAATCCCCTGACCTTCGCTGCTGCAAACCTGAGCTTATCCAGCCTCTCTTTAAAGCTGAAATGCTCCATCCCAGGTAATGTCCTGTGTAAATGTGTAGCTGTAAGTAAAGTTGCTGGCAGATAGATTCATGGTGGGTTACAGAATTCAGATTTGGTGGAACTAGAACTGTTCTGGGTGTGTTGGGTTAGGAAGTGATGTAAACTAGGTGTATCCTGTCAGCTGTATGTTGCAATTGCACAGCCATCTCGGCACCCAGGGAGTATCATTTAGATCACTCAGGTTGTCCCCTTTTAGATGTCACCTAAAATTCAGGCACAACTGGCTCCAGGGCTGCTGTTAAGAATAGAGACATCAAGGGAACCTTCCAACCCACTGCCCTTGTGTTCTGGGTTACCCTGGGATGGAGTAGTTACTGTGCATACAAATGGCCAAATAAGAACAAGTAGAGGGGACATTTCCAGATACCTTTTGGAACTGTCAGAACTAAATAGTGATCATTTCATTTGGTTACCTCTAGAATTACTGAGCCCATTTGTAACATCACTGTTGCTGTCTCAGTAGAAATCCCCTGACGTGCGATTGACCAATATAGTACCTCTTTGCCATCTGGGGACCTGACCTGCTGTATTGATTATTGTTTTCTAATTAATTTAGGACTGTAATTGTCATTGTTATCCTGTGCTTTTGTGTCTTTCTTCAGATCAGTACCTGTCACCAGCTCCTCCATCCCCAAGTGCTGCAGCTCCTTGTGAAACTGTTTGAGACCGAACATTCCCAGCTTGATGTCATGGAGCAGGTAAACCTTCTGTTGCTTGGGATTGGCAGAGGGCTGTTGGAGACAATTGAAAAACAATACAAAAAAACATGCCAAGCAAATGTCCGTTTGCTTGTTTGTTTTCCTGACAGTTGAACTGGGGTCCTCAGGATGAAGGTAACATTCTGGTGCTGACTAGAAAGCATAGTGTGAACACTGTAGCAGAATTTTAGCTAAGTCTTGTGATCTCAGAAAAGTTTAAGGTTCCATTCTGCATCTATCAAGGGTTCTCCTCTGATTTGTTTTGGACAGTGTTCGCAAGCTGCAAATCCATTGGAAGAATTTATCGTGTTTTTCAGCGCAGTTTGCAGTAATGTGGAGATCCATGTGTGATGTAATGTTGTAGTTTGTGTAAGAATCAAATTCTTCCTGGGACAGTGTGGATAATCTGCTTCTGAAGAAGGGTCTCGACCTGAAACGTCAGCTTTCCTGCTCCTCTGATGCTGCTTGGCCTGCTGTGTTCATCCAGCTCTACACCTTGTTAATCCATAGTTGAGCTTTCTATGCACTATGACAGGTAGAATTTAGAATTCCTGCCTACTTATGCCATATGGTATGTTTGACATGTCCCTTAATAACATAGGGAAATGTTCCTATCTGTGAGAGAGTTCTTGTTTATCCTGTGAGGGCAAGCTATATTTTGGGTTTTTTTTCTAGAACATCTTTGAGTCAGATACAATTAGAATAAAGATTAACACAGCTTCACATGTGGTCTGCTGATTTGCACGGAGGCCCAATGGTTAGGTTTTCTGCCCATTCTCAATAAAGGTTTGCCTCGTATCTACACACAAAATCATATACTGACATCAACCTTTCCCTGATCTTTCCCTTTCCTGTTTCAAGATTTATTTCCATTTCTTCATCCCATGGTAACCCAGTGCACAAGGGCAGTGGGTTGGAAGGTTCCTTTGATGAACAACTCTTAACAGCAACCCTGGAGCCAGCTGTGCCTGAGTTGGTAGCCTCTGAACTACAAGATCGTTAATTCAAGTCCCATTGTAGGGTTTGAATCCATAAGAACCAAGGCTGACAGTGCAGTACTGAAGAAGCATTGCACAGTATCCCTGCATTATTGTAGGGTGGAAACTTCATGATATAACCTTTTAATTAGTGAAGTACTGAGGGAGTATTACACTTTGGAAGTGTCTTCTTTTTGATGCCTTGTTAAACAGAGGCCACTGTTTCCCTGTTGAGGTGGATCTAAAATATCCCACACTGCCTTTCTGATGAAGAACAGAAGTTATCGCTGGTGGCTTGGCCAATATTTATCTTTCAAACACCATCACAAAAAGCAGAACACCTAGTCATTGTCACATTTTTTCAAATAAAAACATGGTGGAGTATTGATGTGATGTTAACACAGCCAAAGCAGAAGCCTTGCACCTTTCTCCTGACCCTGACTTTGACCTGAATATCTGAGTAGTGAGAGTTATGGGTAGATAACTGAATATTTAATACATTTTCTCTGTTGTTGCTATTAGCTGGAGTTGAAGAAGACACTGCTGGACAGGATGGTCCACCTGTTGAGTCGCGGCTATGTCCTTCCTGTGGTCAGCTACATTCGCAAGTGTTTGGAGAAATTGGACACAGATATCTCACTCATCAGATACTTTGTCACAGAGGTTAGCAGCTTGTGCACTGATTTCCTGCAGCTGAGTGCTCAGTGTATGATTGTATGAGGCAGAGACCATAGGTTCTGAGTTTACAAAGTGTGCTGTGCTTCTTTCAAAAGATTTGCCCTTACTGTGCCAATGGTGCTGACTCAGGCAGTTTTGCAGTTCTGTGGACAATACTGCCCTCAGGCACTCCACCAATGTAATATTCTTGTATCAGATAGCGAGTGTTGGGACAGACCGAGTTCTCCTAAGAGTCACCACAGCCAAACCTGCCCTGCGTTCGCTTACCGTGCTGTGCAGCAAGCAGCAGCGAGCCCTGACTGATTGGCATCTCTGCAGAACAGAAGCTTGGACCTTCAGCCCCTTGAGGTGGGATTGCAGGGGGTTGTGCCATATCTGAGGGAGTACATCTTCTCAGGAGCAGGTAGCACAAAATGTAGAAATGTGAGAAACTGCAAAAATGATAGCAACAGATTTCAGGAGGACATAGGCAGGCTGGTGAAGTGAGCAGATTTATGGCAGATGATGCAGACAAGTGTGAAGTGATACATTTTCTAGGATAAATAAATGATTTGGGGCAATATGACCTTACTGCAGCTTTAAATGGGATGCAGAAGAAGAAGCACTTGGGGTTATACATACACCAGCCTTTGAAGGTGGCAGTCAAGTTTATAACCATGTGAAATCCCTGGCTTTATTCTTAGAGGTATATAGTGCTAGGATGTATCAAGTCTTATGGAGTCTTGTGCTCATTTCTGAGGGTCAAGGATGTTCATACTTTGGAGAGGGAGCAGAGGTAATTTCCTATAATAGAAATATTAAACACAATTGCTTTCTTCTGTGCAACATTCAGCTCACTGTCTGTCCTAGTGATAGGACTTCAGTCACATAGACTGGAGAAACAGGGTTTTTCTCCTTAGAACAGCAAAGGTTAAAAAGAGAGTTGACAGAAATATTCAAGATGAATTGTTTTGATAGACTAAGCAGAAGAAACTATTTTTTGTTGGCAAGAGGTCAGTAACCAGAGGGCATGAATCCATAGGATCCCTACAGTGTGGAAACAGGCCCTTTGGCCCAACAAGTCCACACCAACCCTCAGTGCATCCCACCCAGACCCATACCCCTATAACCCACTTAATCTACACACCCCTGTACACTACGGGCAATTTAACCTGGCCAATCCACCTAGCCGGCACATCTTTGGACTGTGGGAGGAAACCGGAGCACCGGGAGGACACCCACGCAGACACTGTGAGAATGTGCAATGAGTTTAGGGTGTTTGACAAATGAACTGGAAACAACATGAAGAAAGTTTTCTTTGCACAGCAAATTGTTATGCACTTAAGTGCACTTATGAAGAGAATGATGGAAGCAGGTTCAAAAGTAATTTTCGAAAGGAAATTAGTGTTTACTTGAAGGGGCATATTTACAGACTTTGAAGAAAGAGCAAGGGAGTGAGACTAATTAGATAACTAACACATGCACAATGCTGAATGACTGCCTTCGTGCTGTATCATTCTTAGATTTTATTGTGTGCTTGCAGGTCCTGGATGTCATTGCTCCTCCATACACATCAGACTTTGTCCACCTTTTTCTCCCAATCTTGGAGAATGACAGCATTGTTGGCACAATAAAAACAGAAGGGGAGTGTGATGCTGTGGCAGAGTTCATTGGTAAGTAGGGAAAAGGTTTAACAGATGTGGGGAGAGAAACTACAAGTACTGGAGATTTGAAGAAATGGAAATGGAAGGTTCTGGAATAGTAGGACCATCCCTAGGCTAACATTCCAGTACAATACTGCACTGTCTTTCCGATATGATATTCAACTGAGCAGGTTTCTGTTTGGAAGAAGAGCAGTTAACTTCTCCCTGTCTCCTGGCCAATATTTAGTTATTTACTCCTCCGCTAACATCAGCTTATCTGGCCATTATCACATTGCTGTTTGTGGGACTTTACGATGTGCAAATTTTTTTATTCTTTCACAGGAGAGGGTGTTGCTGACTAGGATTAACTGTTGCATTGCAGTAGTAACTGTCCCTGACCAGCATCTTGAGGTTATGAAAGGTGCTCTCTAGCTTTTAAGGGACATGGCAGTTCTATTCCATTATACTTCCATAACTCTCTGATATGTATCCATGAATAGCCTGTTCACGGAAGCAGATCTGACTTGAAGCTGAGTGTTCACTGTATTCTGAGGAAGGGTCACCGGACCCGAAACGTTAAGTCTGTTTTGTTCCTTCACAGGTACTGCCAGACCTGCGGAGTTTTTCCAGCAACTTTGTTTTTGTTCACTGTATTGTTGAGTCAAGGCAAATTGGTCTCCTCCTGTTGCATTGACATCATTTCTTGTTGAGTAGTATTTTTGTTTTGTTTGTTCAGTGGGGATAAGTTGAAGTGTAAATTTTCTGCTATGTCTGACGACTTTTGTCCCATTTCTCCTGAATTTGTCGGGTAGACCATTCCCTTCACGCTGGCAAGTGGCCTTGCTCCGTAGATAAGTCTAGACAGTGAGTGTTGTCAGGCCTGTAGCCTTGGCCTTATATAATATTTACAATATTGTACAAAATGTGCGCTCTTCAGCAATGATGACGAGATACACCCACCCGCCAAGCTGTCCAAGTTGCTGTGATGTCAGATAGACTATGAAATCCCTTCTCCGAAGGATAAGAGAGCAGATACAAGGGGCTGAATGGCCTCCTATACTGCGTTATTCCATGATCCGCCACAGATCTGGGAGAACTATGGCCTGCTAGCCACATCGAGCCTGCTGGAGCTTCGGATCCAGCCTGCGACTGCACCAGGACATCCAAGGGAAGTACTTGAAGGTAAGTTGGAGTTGAACAGCAATTGGAAATGTGCATTTCTTGGAGAATACATGTAAGTGCCACGTGAAGAGTGGTGAGCACAAGGTAAATGTTCATTGGAGATTATTTTTAGGCTCCAGCAGTTTTGATTTGAATTTTGGTTTTACAAGCGTACACGGACAGTAATTTCAAAACTCAATTTATTTTTCACTTCAGTTTTAATACTCTTCACGTAAAAGCAAGTCAACTCTTAATTTTTTGACCCATTTATCTTATTCCCTCACGCGCTGATTGCTGGTACCATGGGTGCTGACAGTCCAAAATTTCATTCTGAAACTTTCAGGTCTGCCTTGGCAAAGTATTACACTGAAGAGTGCCTTTCCCGACTAGAGTGTTTATGCATCAGGAATCTATTAAAAATCTTGCTTTTATGTGTACATCCTGTCAATTTTTTCACATGAGCTGCAAACCTTTGGATTCAACAATATAAACATGACTCACTATATCATACGCCTCTCCTTTGGGAGTGATTAACCAGGAATTGTGCATCCTCTGGATGAAAGCAGTATCACAGCACCACAAGACTGTGTTGTGGTGGGGTAATTGGTGGCTTTGGCACAGTGGTGAGAGAGGGCCATGCACAGAAAGGTGGCAGCCTCCTGACAGTCTGAAAAGGCAGTGGCAGTTGACACCATTCCTCCCAGCGATCGGAGGCGGATGCGGTTCCCCCGGGTTTGTCTCTGTGATTGGAGGTGGCGGCTGCATGGTATTGGCAGCATGAACAAGCCATGCATGGAATAGCGGCAGTGGCAGCAAGGATGCAGCTCCTCCCGCCGTTTGGGGAAGGTGGCAAAGCTCCTCCAGTGATTGGAGGTGGCAGCAGCAAGAACGTGGCTCCTCCTGGTGATTGATGCGAGACTCAGTCTGACTGAGACTTAAAGCCGTGGCTAGGTTTGGGTGCTTGCATTGGTGGTTCCAAACACCTTTATGGAGTTAAGACCTAGACTTTAAGATCTGGACGTTCTTGTTTTGGCTTTCTTTTATTTCTGCTGATTTTTTAAATTCTGGTTTTGTAACCAAGATGGCACCAGAGAATGGCGACATTGTACACTTCTCAATGTACTTGTGTATTCCTATACTTGGGTACACGTGACAATAAATCTAATTCTAATTCTATAATGGTATAGCTTATTATAGTGCCAGAAATGGGAAGATCAAAGCTGGAATTGTTCTGCTTACTGCAGAGAAAGTTAAGTGGGGACTTGCTAGAGATGTTCAAAATTGTGAAAAGTATTGATTAGGTAGATGGGGAAAACTGTTTCTGGGGCAGAAGAGTCAGTATTCAGACAACTCAGATTTAAAGTAGTTGGTGAAAGAAGCAGAGAAAAACCGATTTATAGACCCAGGAAAACCTAGATCTACATTTCCAAGTGGAGCAAAGATTAAAATATCACAACATAAATACAGTGAGTTGCAAAATGTTTGACTGAAGGTCTCCATGAGTAGACTTGGCTCAACAATTTGAGATGAGCATCTAATTGCTTAGTTGTTTATGTTCTTCTGCAACTTAAGTTTGAAAAAATCTTCTGTTCTTGCCACAGATGAAGTTATAATTAAGACTTTTAGAACAAGAATGATGAATTTATTAGTAAGTGAAGAGTGTTTAGTTTTAGGATAAGTTGTTGTATTTTGTGAACATTTAAGCGTAGGAATGTTTTCTTTACAAATTAAAAATTGATAACCTCCCAAATTATTGTGAAAGAAGTGTTATTACATCCCAGCTCCAGGAATGAGTTAGCAGGAAGTTGAAGAGCACTGTATGTATCAAAACCCAAGTGGTGACTCTCTATGCAATACCTTTTGACTTTTGCTCTTGGTGGTTCTAGCACTAATTCATTGTAGATCGCAGTAAAAGCAGCTTTGAAGTTGGCAAGACAAGAAAAATGTTGCCTGTGATGGGAAACTAAAATAAAAACAGAAAATGCTGGAAATGATAAGTATATCGGGTGGCTTCCATGGAGAGAGAAAACCTGACACCAGATTTTGAGACCACAATGAAGTGGATTGACCAACTGCATTATTCACATTTAAGCCAAGAGAATGTGTAAAAGAGGGTTTGGTTTAGTTTGGTTTTCTTATTCTGTGTAAAGCATTGTTAGTGACAGTATAAGTATAATTATAATAGTAAAGGTTTATGTTTATTTGTAGCACAATCTATCTTTATTGCAATTGTGTCTTTCTTGAATGTTTGACGGCTACGACCAGTAAAATTTCCAGGTGGCCTTCTGGCTGAAAAGTTTCTCTGCCCCAATCTACCATAGAACACCCTTGAGATGCATGTGTTCAATTCAGCACATTGTGGAGTACTGGGGCTTGGCTTTCTTGTGATATGTTCACTCAGTGAAATGATGACCTCAGCCAACCGATCCAAGGGGACATTATGCATGAGGTCAGGTCAGGGCTCACATTTCTTAATGGCTGGGTGAAAACAGGATTGCCTTTGATTTTGGGGACAGTTCCCTAGATTGTTTCTCCCTGTTTGGAGGGATGAAGGTGGGTGGGTCAATAATGTTAAGTACGTGTAAACACTGAATTACAAGTTCTGTGTAATGTACTTCCAGCACACTGCAAATCCAATTTCATCATGATGAACTAGCACTGTGAGCGAGACACCGGAATGGTGCCAGGAGCAGCGAACAACCTCATCCTGACCAACAACAAGACAAGAGAGACATTTGAGCAGTAAGACTGATTGGAAATGGTGGAATATCTGCAGAATCCCTGTGGCATTTGGCCATGCTATAAAGCTGATACAGGAATTATTGAATGAGAGCCATTAGCAATCTGCAAGAGAAATAATGGATTTATATATTTTTACATAATTAACAGTTAAAGAAGAAATGTAGAAACATCTTTTGTGTTTTTTTTTCCTTAAAATGGGTCTCAAAATTTTACAGTACTTGGAAGTGGTGTGGTCAAAATAAATATTTGGGCCTGCCTTGTTTTCATGAATGACTTGACTTAAAGTTTTTATTTGTATGTGTTCTTTTTTTCATGTTTTTTCTCATGTTCAGTTTGGGCTGCTAATACAAACTGTGTTCTTCCAAGTGTCCCTAACGAACGATAACAGAATACTGGTTGTGCAGCTTCACTATAATTGTTCTCCAGTACAAAATACATTAGAGCCCATTAGCAGCATCCACTATAACAGGAATTCTGACACCAGTGACAAAGGCATCTCCGGGCAGCATGGTAGCTCAGTGGTTAACACTGATGTCTCACAGCACCAGAGTCCCATGTTCGATACCACCCTTGGGTGTCTGTCTGTGTGGAGTTCGCACATTCTCCCTGTGTCTGCTTGGGTTTCCTCCGAGTGCTCTGGTTTCCTCCCACATTCCAAAGATGTGCAGGTTAGGTGGATTGGCCATGCTAAATTGCCTATGGTGTCCAGGCATGTGCAGACTGTGATTTAGCCAGGGGAAAAGCAGGGTTGCAGGGCTAGGGAGGGCGGGTTGGGATAGATCTGGGTGGGATGCCCTTTGGAGGGTCGGTGTGGGCTTTGGGTCGAAAAGCCTGCTTCCACACTCTAGGGATTCTATGACATATGATTCTGTTACCTTTAATATCTCATTTGCAGGCCCTAACCATTTCCAGTCAGATTACGTTAATATGAAAAAAGCCTGGAAAAATGTTAAGTCAAGAAAAGGAGGAACTGTCTTTTTATTGCTGAGATAAAAACAAATCAGTACAACCCCACTTTTTTCTCCTGCCCGCTCACCGTAGCCCTTCAACCCATTACTAATTTAAAAATCTCTCTATCTCCTCCTCAAATTTACTCAATGTCCTAGCACACACCATCCTCTGGAGTAGTGAACCATAGATTTATGGCTCTTTGGGAGAAACAGTTTCACCTCATCTGTTTTAAATCTGATACCTCTAATCCTAAACCAATGACCCCTCTCATTCTAGATTGCCCTACATGAGGAAGCGTTCTGTTTACATCTACATTTCAGTCCCCATTAGCATCCTATGTACTGCAATTGGATCTCCTCTCATTCTTCTAAACATTAGAGAGTATTCAGAGTATAGGCCTAAACTGCTCAATCTCTCTTCAGAAAACAAACCCCTCATCTCTGGAATCAATCTGGAACCTCTGAATTCCCTTCCAATTCAACTACATTGCTTGTCAAGTAAGGGAACTGAAACTGTACACAATACTAATTAATGTCTTGTACAGATGAGCACCTCTGTACTTTTCTACTTCACTCCTTTAGCAATAAATGCTAAAATTCCATTTGCTTTCCTTGTTACTGCTGTACCTGCTTACTAGTTTTCTGTGATTCATGCATGAGGACACCCAGATCCCTCTGCACTGAAGCACTCTGAAATTTCTCTCTATCTATATCATGTGACCTTTCTCTCTCTCTGACCAAATTGGATAACCTCACACTTATCCATGTTAAACATCATCTGCAATTTTGGTCCATTCACCTAATGTATGCGTATCCATTGGTAAATTTCTTGTTTCTAAATTACAACGTACTTGCCCACCTATTCTGGTGTCATCTGCAAATTTGGCTATAGTACTTTCTGTCGCTGCATCCGAGTCATTAATATAGATTGTAAATAGTTGGGGCCCTAAGGACTGAGCCCTAGATATGTCTTGTCAATCAGAAAAAGACCCATTTATCCTGACTTTGTTGTTTCAGCGGCGGGAGTCCGGGAGGAAGCGCGAGGGCAGCCTGGGAAGGTGAGCTTTTCGGTTATAAAAGTCTTACCTCGCGTGACTGCGGCCTTTCAGTTGTTTCAGCGGCGGGAGTCCGGGAGGAAGCGCGAGAGCAGCCTGGGAAGGTGAGCTTTTCGGTTATAAAAGTCTTACCTCGCGTGACTCCATTTTTGGAGTAAGTGAGGTAATATATTTGGGCTGTTGCTTTACCCGAAACACTACCTAGGTAGTGTCTCCCACCCATCCTCCTCCTCTAACCAAAAAAAAGGTTCTGAGCGCTGATTTGGTAAGGCTACTAGTATATTTTTTTTTAATTTGTCTGTTTGGGAATTCAGAACAGTGGGAAGGGATGTTAGGGCAGTTGTATGCTCCTCCTGTAGAATGTGGGAGGTAAGGGTCACCACTAGTGTCCCCACTGACTTCATCTGCGGGAAGTGCACCCAACTCCAGCTCCTCGGAACTGTGTTAGGGAACTGGAGCTGGAGCTGGATGAACTTCGGATCATTCGGGAGGCTGAGGGGGTAATTGAGAGGAGTTACGGGGAGGTAGTCACACCTCAGGTACAGGAAAAAAGTAGATGGGTTACAGTCAGGGGACGGAAAGGGAACAGGCAGACAGTGCAGGAATCCCCTGTGGCCATTCCCCTCAAAAACAAGTATACCGTTTTGGATACTGTTGGGGGGGATGACTTACCAGGGGTAAGCCATGGGGTACAGGTCTCTGGCACAGAGTCTGTCCCTGTTGCTCAGAAGGGAAGGGGGGAGAGGAGGAGAGCATTAGTCATTGGGGACTCCATAGTTAGGGGGACAGATAGGAGATTCTGTGGGAACGAGAGAGACTCGCGGTTGGTGTGTTGCCTCCCAGGTGCCAGGGTCCATGATGTCTCGGATTGTGTTTTCGGGATCCTTAAGGGGGAGGGGGAGCAGCCCCAAGTCGTGGTCCACATAGGCACCAACGACATAGGTAGGAAAAGGGATGGGGACGTAAGGCAGAAATTCAAGGAGCTAGGGTGGAAGCTTAGAGCTAGAACAAACGGAGTTGTTATCTCTGGTTTGTTACCCGTGCCACGTGCTAGCGAGGCGAGGAATAGGGAGAGAGAGCAGTTGAACACGTGGCTACAGGGATGGTGCAGGAGGGAGGGATTCAGATACCTGGATAATTGGGGCTCATTCTGGGGTAGATGGGACCTCTACAAACGGGATGGTCTACACCTGAACCAGAGGGGTACCAATATCCTGGGGGGGAAATTCGCTAATGCTCTTCGGGAGGGTTTAAACTAATTCAACAGGGGGTGGGAACCTGAATTGTAGCTCCAGTGTACAGGAGGTTGAGAGTAGTGAGGTCATAAATAAGGTTTCAAGGTTGCAGGAGTGTACCGGCAGGCAGGAAGGTGGTTTGAAGTGTGTCTACTTCAATGCCAGGAGCATCCGGAATAAGGTGGGTGAACTTGCAGCATGGGTTGGTACCTGGGACTTCGATGTTGTGGCCATTTCGGAGACATGGATAGAGCAGGGACAGGAATGGTTGTTGCAGGTTCCGGGGTTTAGATGTTTCAGTAAGATCAGGGAAGGTGGTAAAAGAAGGGGAGGTGTGGCATTGTTAGTCAAGGACAGTATTACGGTGGCAGAAAGGACGTTTGATGACAACTCGTCTACTGAGGTAGTATGGGCTGAGGTTAGAACCAGGAAAGGAGAGGTCACCCTGTTGGGAGTTTTCTATAGGCCTCCGAAAAGTTCCAGAGATGTAGAGGAAAAGATTGCAAAGATGATTCTGGATAGGAGCGAAAGTAACAGGGTAGTTGTTATGGGGGACTTTAACTTTCCAAATATTGACTGGAAACGCTATAGTTCGAGTACTTCAGATGGGTCAGTTTTTGTCCAATGTGTGCAGGAGGGTTTCCTGACACAGTATGTAGATAGGCCAACAAGAGGCGAGGCCACATTGGATTTGGTACTGGGTAATGAACCAGGCCAGGTGTTAGATTTGGAGGTAGGAGAGCACTTTGGTGATAGTGACCACAATTCGGTTACGTTTACTTTAGCGATGGAAAGGGATCGGTATATAAAGCAGGGCAAGAGTTATAGCTGGGGGAAAGGCAACTATGAGGCGATGAGGCAAGATTTAGGATGCATAGGATGGAGAAGGAAACTGCAGGGGCTGGGCACAATTGAAATGTGGAGCTTGTTCAAGGAACAGCTACTGCGTGTCCTTGAGAAGTATGTACCTGTCAGGCAGGGAAGAAGTGGTCGAGTGAGGGAACCGTGGTTTACTAAAGAAGTTGAATTTCTTGTCAAGAGGAAGAAGGAGGCTTATGTCGAGATGAGGCATGAAGGCTCAGTTAGGGCGCTTGAGAGTACAAGTTAGCCAGGAAGGACCTAAAGAGAGAGCTAAGAAGAACCAGGAGGGGACATGAGAAGTCTTTAGCAGGTAGGATCAAGGAAAACCCTAAAGCTTTCTATAGGTATGTCAGGAATAAAAGAATGACTGGAGTAAGATTGGGGCCGGTCAAGGACAGTAGTGGGAAGTTGTGCGTGGAGTCCGAAGAGATAGGAGAGGTGCTAAATGAATATTTTTCGTCAGTATTCACACAGGAAAAAGACAATGTAGTCGAGGAGAATACTGAGATACAGGCTATTAGACTAGACGGGATTGAGGTTCATAAGGAGGAGGTGTTAGCAATTCTGGAAGGTGTGAAAATAGATAAGTCCCCTGGGCCGGATGGGATTTATCCTAGAAGTCTCTGGGAAGCTAGAGAGGAGATTGCAGAGCCTTTGGCTTTGATCTTTATGTCGTCATTGTCTTCAGGAATAGTGCCAGAAGACTGGAGACTAGCAAATGTTGTCCCCTTGTTCAAGAAGGGGAGTAGAGACAACCCTGGTAATTATAGACCAGTGAGCCTTACTTCGGTTGTGGGTAAAGTGTTGGAAAGGATTATAAGAGATAGGATTTATAATCATCTAGAAAGGAATGATTTGATTAGGGATAGTCAACACGGTTTTGTGAAGGGTAGGTCGTGCCTCACAAACCTTATTGAGTTCTTCGAGAAGGTGACCAAACAGGTGGATGAGGGTAAAGCGGTTGATGTGGTGTATTTGGATTTCAGTAAAGCGTTTGATAAGGTTCCCCATGGTAGGCTATTGCAGAAAATACGGAGGCATGGGATTGAGGGTGATTTAGCGGTTTGGATCAGAAATTGGCTAGCTGTAAGAAGACAGAGGGTGGTGGTTGATGGGAAATGTTCATCCTGGAGTTCAGTTACTAGTGGTGTACCTCAAGGATCTGTTTTGGGGCCACTGCTGTTTGTCATTTTTATAAATGACCTGGATGAGGGCGTAGAAGGATGGGTTAGTAAATTTGCGGATGACACCAAAGTCGGTGGAGTTGTGGATAGTGCAGAAGGATGTTGTAGGTTACAGAGGGACATAGATAAGCTGCAGAGCTGGGCTGAGAGGTGGCAAATGGAGTTTAATGCGGAAAAGTGTGAGGTGATTCACTTTGGAAGGAGTAACAGGAATACAGGGCTAATGGTAAGAATCTTGGTAGTGTGGATGAGCAGAAAGATCTCGGTGTCCATGTGCATAGATCACTGAAAGTTGCCACCCAGGTTGATAGCGTTGTTAAGAAGGCGTACAGTATGTTAGGTTTTATTGGTAGAGGGATTGAGTTTCGGAGCCATGAGGTCATGTTGCAGCTGTACAAAACTCTGGTGCGGCCGCACTTGGAGTATTGCGTACAGTTCTGGTCACCGCATTACAGGAAGGATGTGGAAGCATTGGAAAGGGTGCAGAGGAGATTTACCAGGATGTTGCCTGGTATGGAGGGAAGGTCTTATGAAGAAAGGCTGAGGGTTTTGAGGCTGTTTTCGTTAGAGAGAAGAAGGTTAAGAGGTGACTTGATAGAGACATACAAGATCATCAGAGGATTAGATAGGGTGGACAGTGGGAGCCTTTTTCCTCGGATGGTGATGGCTAGCACGAGGGGACATAGCTTTAAGTTGAGGGGTGATAGATATAGGACAGATGTCAGAGGTAGGTTCTTTACTCAGAGAGTAGTAAGGGCGTGGAATGCCCTGCCTGCAAAAATAGTAGACTCGCCCACTTTAAGGGCATTTAAATGGTCATTGGATAAACATATGGATGATAATGGAATAGTTTAGGTTAGATGGGCTTCAGATTGGTTTCACAGGTCGGCGCAACATCGAGGGCCGAAGGGCCTGTACTGCGCTGTAATGTTCTGTGTTCTGTGTTCTATGACTATCTGCTATCTGTTGGTTAGTCAATCCTCTATCCAAGCTAATAAATTACCCCTAACTCCATGTGATCTTACCTTGTGTTTTAACCTTCTGTGCAGCATCTTATAAAATGCCTTCTGGAAGTTCAGATATAAAACATCTAAAGGATCTCCATTATTCATTTTGCTTGCTATATCTTCAAGTAACTAGCAAATTAGTCAAATATGATATATCCTTCATAAAACTGCTGACTGTTGACTGTATTTTGACTTTCCACATGTTTTGTTACTTCCTTGATAATGGATTTTAACAATTGCTCAGTGACAATGTAAAACTAACTGGTCTGTTGTTTCCTATTTTCTGCCTCCCTCCCTTTTTGAATAAGGTTGTTATAGTAACATTTTTCCAAACCACTGGATCCTTTCTTGTGTCCAGGGAATTTTGGAATATTATAACCAATAGATCCACTATTTCTGCTGCCACGACCTTTACAATCCTAGAATGTAGGTCATCAGACCTTGGGGACTTTTTTGCCTTCAATTCCAATAGTTTACTCGGTCCTTTTTCCCTACTGATGATTGTTCCAGGTTCCTCCATTTCTGTAACCTCTGCATTACTTGTTAACTGTCGGGATAATACTTCTGTCCTCCACTGTGAAAACTGAAGCAAAATATTAGTTTAGTGACCTACCATTTCAGTGTTCCCAACTATTAACTCCACAGTCTCATCCTCCAAGGAGTCAACATTCACTTTAGCTACTCTCTTCCCTCTTCTATACTTACAAAAGCTTTTGCTATCTGTTTTTAATTTTGCACTAGTTTTCTTTCATAATTTATCTTTGCTCTTTTTGTGACATTTTTAATAACCCTTTGATGTTTAAAAGTTTTGTAGTCTTCCAGTCTGCCATTCACCTTTTCAATATGATATGCCTTAGTTTTTGTCTTATTATCTTTAACATCCTTGCTTAGCCATAGATGTTTACTCCCCTCTTTGAATCTTTCTTTCTTTCTGGAATGTGTTTAGTTTAGAATTGAGTATCTCCTTAAACAACTGCCACAGTTCATCAACTATCCCACCTTTTAGTCTTCCTGCTCAGTCTACTAGGGCTAGATCTGTTCTCATGTCTATGTAATTACCTTTGCTTAACTCCAGAACGTTAATTTGGGACTCCAGTTTCTTCCTCTCCAACTGAATTTGAAATTCTAGTATGCTACAATCAGTCTCCACTCGAGGATCCTTTACTATGAGATCATAAATTAATCCCAGCTCATTACACCATACCAAATGCTGAATAGCTTGTTCGCTGGTTGGTTCCCCAACATATTCCTCCAAGAAAAAAATATAATGTACTTACCCTTGCCACTTTGATTATTTTAGTCTATATGCATATTAAAATCCCCAATTATTATTGCTGTACCTTCTTTACAATCCCCAGTATTTCTTGAAATACAGTGTGCCACACTGCAGGACAACTGTTAAGGGACTTATTGATTACTCCTACCAGAGAATTCTTTCCTTGGCTGTTTATTTCTACCCATCATCATCGTGCTGTGATTTATCTTATTTAATCAATGAGGTGTGGGCTAGCATTAATCCCAGAAGGTGGTTAAAATATAGTGGTGTGGAGTCAAATAAAGGCCAGACCAGGTAAAAGTGACAGATTTTCTGCCGTAAGGACAAAAGTGAGCTAATTTGTTTTTACAACAGTGCTTACGTGGTCACCCATCAGATGAGCTTTTTTTCTCCAGAATTTGTTTTAAATCGAATTCTGATTTCACTATCTGTCATGGTGGGGTTTGAACTGTTGTTCACAGAACATGAGCCTGGGGTTCTGGATTACTAGTCCATTGACATCACTACAATATCATTGCCTGTGGGCCAGGATGATGCAGATAGAGCAGTTTGGGAGATTGAGTGATAGCCATGCTCAGGGAATCACTCTTTGTCAGGGTCTTGCTAATATTTAAGTTCTCCCAACTTTGACATAAGTCCCCGAATGTTACTGAGGAGGAGATTGCAAAGTTGACTGGATTTGTTATGTTTGTATCGTGTCTAAAAGACATGTCAAAAGAGTGGTCTTTCTGCTTTTTGTTTTTAGTAAATATATGACAAAACTAATGCAACACATCAGTTAGGAAGTTACAGTCCATGCCAGTCTGCTTAATCTAGAAAATAACACACAGATGATAACTTAATGTAGAAGCATCTCAAAAGCTTAGAAGATGAGCAACAGCCAGGACCACCATAACCTACCACTCAAAGATGCATTGTGTGATCATTAAAGGCTAACCTGTATAGTCGAAACACACAGTGATATACTAAATATAGACCTAAATCAGCAAAATTCACATGTAATTCTTTTGATGGGGTATTATTAAGTGAAGCCCAGCTAATTATGGCATGTTGTGCCACTTACAGTCCTGATGATTTAGATTTTGTTGATGGTTGTATAAGAAACCATTAAGCTTAATAGCGCTGCTACCTCCATTGCAGTTCCA
The DNA here is from genome assembly GCF_021869965.1 of Rhincodon typus. Classification (NCBI taxonomy): domain Eukaryota; kingdom Metazoa; phylum Chordata; class Chondrichthyes; order Orectolobiformes; family Rhincodontidae; genus Rhincodon; species Rhincodon typus. The sequence goes on from NC_063350.1 coordinate 52,278,728, forward strand.
GTTAATAATCCAGTTCCATTGATAAGTAATATTTTCAAGTGACTTATTCTGTGTCATATCTGGTAGATAGATAGGTTGAATTACACTCTGGTCTTTCTGCTGATTTGATTTGACTGGGTCAACAATTGTCATCTTGGGTTCAGCTTACCTTGACATCTATAGCAAGGTTTCTCAAACTGGGTATCGTTAGAGATTAGATGTTGGGATCGGGGGCTCTGAAGCAGAAATGGCTGCTGTAGAGCTCTGATTGATAGTGACAGCTGCGTGAGCCTTTTAATATGCTGTTGTTTTTCATAACAGAGGGTGTAACGTTGATGGACTGCTCCTTCCTGCTGTATGCCTACCTAAAAGGTAGGTGTTCATTTTGCCTGATTTTTCATCAACTTGCTCAAAGGGTAGATGAGGGGACGGTGGGAGGAATTGTGGGAAAGGCGGTGACGTGAGAGAGTGGTGAAGGGAGAGAGGGGTTAAGATGAGGCAGTGGTGAAAGGAGGGAGAAGAGCAAAGTGAGCACCACCCATTCCACTCAAACTATTCATGCTGCCAAATTTTCACCCTGGATCTCTGTCTGAGGAATGAAAATGGGGTCACACCAGCATAAAGGTTTGGGAAACACTGGTCTAGAGTAAATCAACCAGGCTATGGATAAATTCACTTGAAGTAGATTCTGAAGTACTCTCTCAGTTCATATATTTTAGGAAGTGTTCAGATAATTGTATTTACAAACCAAATGTGGAGATTATTCAAAATGATATTTCTGTTGAACTGGGACCTTTTGCGAGAAAATGGTGTTTGTTTTATAAGTGTCTTGGACTTGAGTACAAAAAAGAGTGATTCTCAAGGTTTTTTTAATTCAAGTTGTGATTTTAATCTCTTGGAACCAAATATTATTCTCTTCTTTTTCCTGTTATATAGTTACACCTTTGTTCAAAATAAAATCACGTGTCAATTCAGTTATCTTTGAGGCACAGAATGTAAACTAATTTGTGTATCTCAGTGATTTACATTTTAGTTTAGCACTTTAAGAAGAAATATGTTTTAAAAATTCCATTCCTAAGAAGAGTAAGTGTGCGGTGAAACCTGTACACCACTATGGGCTAGGGTCTCCATGGGTGTGGTCCTCTTCGATTGCTAGATTGTAGGAGTTTCCTTTTTCACCCATGTGGGCACTGGTGACATAGAAACATAGAATATAAGAGCAGGAGTAGGCTCTTTGAGCCTGCTCTGCTATGCAATATGATTATGACTGATCATCTATTTCAGTGCTCTGCTCTCATCCTCTCCCTGTATAGTTTGATCCCTTTATTCCTAAGAACTGTACCTACATCTTTCTTGAAGGTCTCCAGCGTTTTGGCCTCAACAGTTTCCTGTGGCAGTGCATTCCACAGGCTCACCACTGTCTAGGTGAGTAATTCCTCCCCATCTTTGTTCTAAATGGCTTACCCTTATTCTTAGACATTGACACTTGATTCTGGTCATTGAGAATGTCCTTCATGCATTACCATGTCTAATCTTGTTAGAATTTTACAGGTTTCTATGAGATTCTGTCTCATTATTCTAAAACTCCAGTGAATATGGTCTTTACCAATTCTGTCTCTTTCTGTACATCAGACTCGCCATCCCAGGAATCAGGCTAGTAAACCTTCTTTGCACTCCCTCACTAGCTAAAACTTCCTTCCTCAGATAAGGAGAACAAATCTGCACATAATACTCTAGATGTGGTCTTTACCAATGTCCTGTACAGTTGCAGCAAGACGTTCCTCCTGCTTTTCTCAAATTCTCTTGCTAAGAAGGCCAACATACCATTTGCCTTCCTCACCACCTGCCGCACCTGTATGCTTACTTTGATGACTGACGTATGATGGACGCCTAAGTCTTGTTGCACCTCCTCCTTTCCCAATCTATTGCTATTCAGATAATAATCAGTTGGCTGTTTTTGATTCCAAAATGTTTAACCTCGCATTTACCACATTAAATTGCACCTGCAATGTGTTTGCCCACTTACTTGTCAAAATCACAGAGGTTTTTCTACTTCTCACAACATATCATTCCGCTCAGATTTGTGTCACCTGCAAACTTGGAGATATGACATGTAGTTTCCTCATCTAAATTGTTAATATATATTGTGAATAGCTGGGGCCCAAGCACTGATCACTGTGGTATCAGTCTCATCACTGTCTGAAATTCAGAAAAGGAGCAATTTGTTCCAAGATCCATGTTGACAGTGGCAGAATAGGACTGCTGAGCCAGAGCTCGTCCTCTCTGTCTGTTTCTTTTCTCTTTTCATGTTTTTTCTCTTTTTTTTTCCTTACCTCCCATCCTTGGGTGGCATTGGCGATGTCCAGGGTGAAGCCTGCGCAGACTCCTGGCCCTGAGAGCCTTGAATGAAGCCAGTGCGGAGACCAGGCCTCCGCACGGGCAGCGGCCGGG
>NC_063350.1:52281557-52310044 GCF_021869965.1 Rhincodon typus
CGGCCTCTGTGTGTGCAGAGGCCGGGAGTCCGCACTGGCTTCATTCAAGGCTCTCAGGGCCAGGAGTCTGCGCAGACTGGAGGCCAGCATGGACTCGTTTGCTCTATTTTCTCTGCTTGGAGGGACCTACATATCCCTGGACACTATGAGACAATTCATCACCTTACCTGCCCATCTTTGGTCTGTGGGAGAAAACCAGAGTGCTCAGTGGAACCCATGCAGACAGTTACCCAATACTGGAATCGAACCTGGGTCCCTGGTGCTATGAGGGAGCAAAGCTAACCATTGAGCCATCCTGCTGCCCATTTGTTGCTGAAGATGATCATTGCCTGGCTCTTGTGAGAGTGAATATTATGTGTCTCTTGTCAGCCCAAACCTATTTTCTCCCCTGATTTCCATTGGCTTCAGCTTTGATAGGGCTCCTTGATGCCATACTCAGTCAAATGTGCCCTTGATGTTAATTGACAAAATTTCCCACGTTGTTGGGTAGATGCCAGTGTTGTGGCTGTACTGGAATAGCTTGGCTAAGAGTGTTGCAAGTTTTGGAGCACAGGTTTTCAGTACTATTGCTGGAATGTTGTCAGGGCCCGTAGTCTTTGCAATATCCAGTGCCTTTAGCTGTTTCCATTTATTGTGTAGATTGAGTCGAATCGGCTGAAGACTGAATGATAGTATTTAGTTCTCATTCTTTTAGTGGCCTTTGCAGAGAAAAAATGCACATGTTCTTTGTGGATAGTATGTGTTGTAGGATGTGTCTAAAATTAGAAAGTGGATTTCTGACACAAAAATTATGATATGATGATTGAACAGCAATACTAACCCAGTAGGAGTATGTCATATAACATCTCTTTTATGATCAGATGAGCTAAGATTTGAGTCAGCTTAGTCATGACACAGGAGAATATGAATTTATTCAGGAACAGAGGATGCAGGAGGATTAGCATAATCAACATAGTTCAGTATTCTGGTACCTCAGAAGCAAAACAAGGATAAGATTGTACAAGTTCTGGAAAGGTAGCTATATCGACTTTTGAAAGGATCTGTCTGGTGCCTCTAATGACTGTTATTCACTGATCCTTGTGTTCTTATGGTCACTTGTACCATAGCATCTGGATGTGAACCCACACACAACTAAAGGTTCTTTGAATATTTTTGCTAGATATCTGGTATTTTGTTGGATAAAACATTAAGTAAAATATATGTAACTTAAAAGGAAGATGTGGCATTGTGGTAGTGTCGTGTTTTCCAGAGGTGATATTCTGGGGACATTGGTTCAAATCCCAAAACTGCTGGTGGAATTTAAATTCACTTCATAAAATCTGGAATTGAAAACGAATCTAAATAATGGGGACTGCAAAATTAACATCAGTTGTTGTAAAAGTCCATCTGGGTCACTAATGTCCTTTGAGGAAGGAAATCCGCTATCCTTAACTGGTCAGGCCTACATGTGACTCCAGATCTACAGCAATGAAGTTGACTTTAACCTGCCCTCTGAGATGGTCTAGCAAGCCACTCAGTTCAAGGGCAGCTGGAGATAAGTGATAAATGCTAGTGATACCCACATTCTTGGAAAAAATATAGAATTCTTTTGCTGTTTTCCTCCACGGTGTTCCTTTTACATTCAGAAAACCCTTTGAAAGCCTGTTAGCATTTTCCTGTATCCCTCCATTGTACAGATTTTCTTTGGCATCTCCATTTAAATTTCTGTTTATTCATCTTGTTTGGCTAACGTCTCCCTTGTCTTGACATATATTTTGTATTTTTAAATGACTTTCATTACTTTATCTGGGTAAGACATGTGACTTCGTTGTTTTTGTATTCTCATTTCACAGATGTTCTGCTTTTTGAAGTCACATTTTGCTGCTGTACTTCTTGCGGACTCAGGTCTGATAGTTGACCATGTTATGACACTTATTTCATGTAGGTCCAGTCGTTTTGAATGAAAGATACCATGATTGTAAAGAAACCAGTTTAGATAACATCTCCTCCTGGTGAAGTGTCAAGCAGCAGTCTTGTACCAACCATTTCAAGTTCAGTTGCCATACTTCAGTTCAAATAGGGGTGAACTATACTGGACCTGTTGAATTTCATTTATTATACCAACCTTTGTTAATTTCATGAATCGTTGCACTTGATAGCAGAATCGAGGGGATTGAGTTTTCCTTTAGGCAGCAAGTTATGATCTGAAATCCACAGCTTGAAAGAGTGGGAGCTGATCCAGTAATAAATTTCAGAATGGAACTGGATCAACACTTGAAGAGGGAACGACCGGGGACTAATTCACTAGTTCTTTTAAAGAGGCACTTCAAAGATTTTACTCACTTCCCATTGGTGACTGTGCTATGAGGCGTTAAGCTCTATATCTAAACCTTTCTGCCTCTCTACATCTCATTCTTCCTTTAAGGTGCGCTTTAAAACCTACTCTTTCACCAAGTTTTTGCTCACCCTCTTATATCTCCTCCTTCACTGTCAAAGTTTGTTTGAGAATGTTCTATGAAGTGCCTTGGGACATATTACTGTCTTAAAGGAACAATGTAAGAATCATCTGGATGAGAACTAAAATGCCAGGATATAGTAAGCTATGAATCAAGTGCTAGAAAATGGATGTAGTGTAGTTTGGTGTTTGTTGGTCAGCATAGACATGTTGGACTGAAGGGCCTGTTTCTGTGCTGTATGACTCTTTTCTGTTAAATATCAATTATTGTTCTAAGGTTTGTCAATTGTCCTTGATCTTACAGGAATTAAAGATTAATTTTTTGGACACTGCTGCTGTAAGTATCCTGTAAGAAACATTGTAACTAAGTTAAATATAATTTGTATTTTTATATTTGTGTTTAATATTTTCAATGATTATTATAAAATTATTACATATTATTAAACTGCATAACAGCATCAGAGAGCATGTGATGGAATCTCAAAATTGAATGGAATCTGCACTTGTCTGGCACCTCATCCAAATTGATCTTTTGAACAAAATGCTCTTTGGAAATTTCATACACTTAAATTGATTAGTGGCCCAAATGAGACACAATGCGACAATTTCTTGGAGTGGGAATCTTACAGGGACAGATCCCTAACCCGGAGCTCAGGGTAGGAATATCACAGGGATAGAAGTTAGTGCTGGGTCAGAATGTTGATTTCCCTGCGGCAATCCTTTTGATTGTACAACAGCTGTTTCACAGTGACGGGAGGCTGGCAGTTTTCCCTCTGTGGAACACACAACTCATTCAAACACTGATCAAAAACCTCAGCTGTAAAGAGATTACATTTCTGTCATTGAAGGTGGCTGCATCCACTGAAAGATGTATTAGAGGTAGTTCACAGGAGGTTTGTTAGATTGATGGCTGGAATGAGCAGGTTGTCTCATGTGAAAAGCTTGGATAGATTGGTAAGATCCTAATGGTTCTGTCAGTGCGGACATGGAAAGGGTGTTTTCTACTGTGGGCAAGTTCAGAACTCAGGGGCACTATTTGACAATTGGGTCATCCTTTCAGGAGAGGAAGAAGTTTTTTTTTCTCAGGATAGTGCAACTTTGGAACTCTGCCTGAGAATGTGATGCAGGTAAGGTCACTTGAAGACAAAAGTGAATTGATTCTTATTAGCAAGAGAAACAAGGGTTATCAGAGGTGAATGGGAATTTGAAACACAAGTAGATCAGTCTAGAGGGGCTGAATAGTCTTCTGCTGTTCCTATGTTCATATGACTTCTGATTTCCTTTAATACAATTAAAGTATTCATACATATATATATGTAAGCGAACTCTGTGCATATGATGTCTCCACAGTGATAGTTTAATTTCAGATGACACCTGAGTACCATTGATTGGCTTACAAGTGGATTTAAAACATTGTTTCTTATCAATAAAAGGAAAGAGAGAAACCTGTGTGCGCGCTCTTTGGACACACTTATTCACAGGAGCAGCACATTTTGAAGGAAAATGTAGGTTGCAGGTACAGATTTTCAAACCAATTTTTGTTCTCAATCTAGTCAAAAAGTCAGATTATCAGTTCCTCGAGTGATGAGTCAGCCTTAAATAGCCAACAAGGATCATCCAGTGTTCGTTCTTTCTTTGGTGCTGTGAGCATTTCTCCGTCTACCTTGTCATCCATTTGTCTGTTCATGCTTTCTAAGCCCATATAGAGCAATCTTGTTATCCAATTGCATGACACAGCCTTTTACTCCATCTCAAATATTGTTGGTAAGTAATTAACAAAAGAAACGAAAATGAAAGCATACTGCTTTGTTTTTAAAAATATTGTTGTTTACAGTAACATTTGGGAGTTTTAATCTTCAATTTCTGGAGATTCTTAGCGTAATGAGGTTTGGAAATCCAACTACTTGAAACACCACTAATCTCTTGTATGTTTCATCATCAGGTGATGCAGTCTGATCTGGACCTTCCATGATTGGTTTAACTTCTGCTTTTCTCCATTTGCAGTGATTGCCAAATTCTATTCCTCTTTTGAGGTAATCATTTCTTCAATGGTTGTGGTTTGTTTAAATATAAATTGAATGCTGGAAATTGTTCTTGTGAAAATCCCTAGCTGCTTGTTATAAATTAAAGGATTTATAAAACATCTTTGAGTAGCCAGTGTACACCTTAAATAAGTTAAAAACATTTTTAATTAAATTGCCACTAATTATCTTATTTAAGTTAGAGTGAGCTCCATCCAAGCATGTTTTTAAAAGCAAACAGACTGTCAAAGGTGCAAATCCCTCATTCATTTGAATAGAATTAACTAGCTATGACCTTAAAATGATGATGTTTACATTGTCAGTACAGTTTTGTATGCTGTTTATTTGTAATAATGCCTGAACTGGATTTCCTAAATGTTTTATAATTTGGCATTGTAAAAACCAGCCAGTTGTTTTAAATGTTCAGCCAGTAGAAGTGAAAATATAGTTACTTCACAAGCTTAGAATTTTTAACGGCACAGAAGGAAGTCATTCGGCCCACTGTGCCTGGACCGGTCCTATTTTCTAGTGCCTTCTCTGGTTATTGGAGAGTTAATTAGCTATGCTGAAAGTGAGGCTCAGCTGAGGTAGGTGCACTGATTTTTTTTAATGCAGATATCTCCAGCTGAGGTAGACTGCACTCATTTTTTTAATGCAGATATCTCCAGCTTTCAAGCAATTGGAAAACCCCAGCAAATAAAACAGTGCAGTTGTTAATATTATTGTTAACAGGTGGGACTTGAACCTGGGCCTCTTGGTCCAGGGGTACAGACACTACCGCTATGCGACAAGAAGGCCTCTAATTGTTGACCTTAGGCTATCAGTGAGAATTATTTGCATTTGGTATTGATAGCTAAGTAATGTGAATGAATTGTTGCCCATCTACATAGACAAAGGTCAGTCCAATTTGGTCACCATCAAAGCAGTAAGCCAAACCTCTGCCACTACAGAGTAAGGCAGATGACAGAGTAGTAAAAACAGAAAATGCTGGAAATATTCAGCAGGTGTGGAGAGAGAGAGAGAGAAACAGCTAAAATTTCAGGTTGATGACCTTTCATCTTTACTGAGGTGTTTGTGTCTCAGATTAAGTGAGCAAAACACTTCTAACAGCAATTGACAGAATGATTCATTCATTGCAGAATCATTGCATGCTACAGGACATTTTAACCCTTTGTACCATCTATCCAAGTAGTTTCACTAATTCTGTCTTTTGCTGTAGCCCCTGTGTTTATCCATATCTTGTTTGAAAATAACTACTATAATCGGTTTTTACCAGTTTTCTTGCAAGTGCATTCCAGATCTCAATTGGTTGTGTTATTTGCATGCCAAACAGCATAGGCAGCAAGTGATTCTACAACCAATGGATCAGTCTTGCCACAGGCATGATGATGGTGGACAATTAAACAACTCACTGAAGAGGGAGGCTTCACAAATATTCCCATCCTCAATGTGGGAGATGCCTAGCAAATCCATGCAAAAGATCAGGCTGAAGCATTTGCAATCAGTACCAAGTGGACAATCCATCTCCGCAACCTCCAGCGGCCCCCAACATTCATGGCTACTGGTTTTCAGCCAATTTGATTCATTCCGTGTTGTAATCAAGACACAGTTGGAGGCACTGAATAGAGCCAAGTCTATGGGCCTTGACAATGTTCTGACCTGTAGCACTGAAGACTTGTGCTGCAGGTGTAATGCTGCCCAGCCTCCCCCAAGCTGTTCCAGTATAGTTCCAACACTGGTACTTACCTGACAATGTGGAAAATTGCCCAAGTACATCCTGTACACAAAAAGCAGGACAAATCCCACCTAGCCAATTACTGCCCCATCAGTAAAGTGATGGAAGATGTCATCAACAGTGCTATCAAGCAGCACTTGCTCACCAATAACCTGCTCAGTGATGCCCAGTTTGGGCTCTATCAGGGCCGCTCAGCTCGTGACCTTGTTACTGCCTTGGTCCAAACATGGACAAAAGAGCTGAATTCTAGAGGTGAGGTGAAAGTGACTGCCTTGACATCAAGGAGCCTTAGCAAACCTGGAATCAATGGAGGCTCCCCTTGAATCAATGGGAAAACTCTCCACTGTCTGGAGTCATACCTCACACATAGGAAGATGTTTGTGGTTGTTGGGGGTCAGTCAGCTCGAGGATATTTTCACAGGAGTTACTTGAGGTAGATACTTTTGTAATCAACCTACTCAGATATGGTATAACACATGTCTGTGATAGGTTTGACTTGAACCTTGACCTTCCAGACCAGCAGTAGGGACATTACCACTGTATCCAAGAACTCTGGTTCCTCAGGGTAGATAAATAACCCTGTTATAGACTAGACCAAACCCCCTCAACATATCAAGGACATAGTCTCAACCCTAACTTTCATCTTATTTAAAAGCAAGTGTAAGATGTGATTTGATTGGTAAAACTACTAGGCTTTTAGCAAAACACTTTATTCTTACACTTCAGTTAAAATACAAATAAAAACAACTGGCATATCTTTTAACTCTATTGAAATCATTAATATATTATTCAACAATTACTTATCCACTGTTTCAATAGAGCAGCATCTGCAAAGGCAAATTCAAAAGAACAGATTTGGTCACTTGCTATCTCCTCTGGTTCAGGAGAAAGACTGAACGAATGCATCTAGTAGCAGAGAGAGAGAGAGCTGTATCTAGCCCCTTCAACTCCAAAAAAACCAACTTAACAACTGAAAGCAAAAACTCTACCCACTCGTGCTGCTTTTGTTTACTTTGAAAGAAAATCCAAAGCCATTAGCTTTACAATACCCCTCGAGCAGCAGTATGTACTACCCACAAGATGCGCTGCATAACTTCACTCAGGCTCCTGAGACAGCACCTTCCAAACACGCTACCATCTCAAAAAACAACGGCAGCAGATACATGGGAATACCACCACTGAAGGTTACCCCTCCAAGCCACTCAACATCCTGATTTGGAAATATCGCAGTTCCTTTGGTATCACTGGATTAAAATCCTGGACCACCACCTCCAATGGCATTGTGGGTCTATATACAGCAAATGGACTGCAGCAGTTCAAGGCAGCTCACCCAGCTCACCACCAACTACTCAGTGCAATTACAAATGGACAAAGTCAGAAATCACATGACACCAGGTTATAGTCCAACAGGTTTATTTGAAAACATAAGCTTTCGGAGTCTCAGCCTTTCAGGTTTTGAAAGCTTGTGTTTTCAAATAAACCTGTTGGACTATAACCTGGTGTCATGTGATTTCTGACTTTGTCCACCCCAGTCCAACACCAGTACCCCCACATCACAGTTAGGAATGGGTGATAAATGCTGGTCCAACCAGTGACACCTTCATCTTGTGAATGAATGAAAAAGTAAATTAGATTTTGTTGATGGTTGCGTAAGTGACATTTGAGCTTAGTAGCACCATTTGCATCTTTGCAATTCCAGTTGATAACTGGGTTGTGTCAGTAAGGTATATTTGCAGATGATGTTGTCAGTGCTGCCTCTGGTAAATAATAATGTTGAACTGCTGTCTGATCCTGTTGTTGATTGAGTCAACAATCATTATCTTTGGTCCAGTTTAGTAAAGTTGCCATTTACCCTGAGGACTGTAGGGCTGCTGTCTCATTACAAAGATGACTTATAATCAGATAGTGTAGAGTAAACCGACCAGGTTATGGATAAATTCACAAGATATAGATCCTGAAGCACTGTCTTATTTCATATATTTTAGGAAAAGATAATATTGTTCTGATTTCCTTTTTACTTACAAAGTGACATGGAGATTGTTCAAAACGATATTTCTGTTGCATTGGAACCTGTGAGCAAATAGTGTTTGTTTTACAGGTGTGCTGGACATGAGTGCAAAAAAAAAAACCTGTGATTCTCAAGAGGTTTTTTAATTCATGTCGTGGTTTTAGCCTCTTGGAACCAAAATTATTCCCTTCTGTTTCCTGTTATACAGCTTTATCCTTGTTTTAAAATAAAAATCATTCAATTCAGTCACCTCTTGAGGCAAAGTAATTTGTATACCTCAGATTTACATTTTAGATTTCTTCTTAAAGTGGTAATGTATTTTTAAAAAAAGTTCCATTCCTATGAAGAGTAGGTGTGTGGCAAAACCTGTACACTACTACAGGATAGGGTCCCCATAGGCACAGTTCTGTTCGATTGCCAGATTGTAGGAGTTTCCTTTCCCTCCCATGTAGGGACTGGTGACGATTCGGAGCCAACCACTTTCCCCCTGAAACAATAACAGTTAATATAATCTCACATGGAGAAATCAATCTATTAAAAATTATTTACAAATCAAATAAAACAATAAAACTTGGGATACCCCCAACTCTAAGTTTGCTGAGGTAGCTTTTTCCTCCGATAGCTGTAGGCTGAATCATCTGGAAATCTGTCACTGGTCAACAGTTAACATCAAGCTATTGAGAAGCCTAGACTGGTAGGTGGTGCAAGATTGCTTAAACCTGGCTTGTAGAGCCTTGGGAAATCTGATTTGAGGTGTTTGAAATGATCAAGGAATACAACAGCTACTTCTTCTATTGTAGGAATCTGGAATTTAAATTTAATAAAAATCAGAGCTAGGGCAGTCAGGAGTAAGTCAGAATGCACTTTTGCTTAATAGAGGGTAGTAGAATTCAGGAACTTACTCCCTGAAAGGCCTACTGATGCCGAGGGACTGGTTAAACTTCCAACAACAATGTTGATTTTTCTTTTGAGAGGGTACCAACAATGGACAAAAAAGGTGATCAAGCGCAGTTGAAGATTTAGATCAGATATAGGATTATCAGTTCTGATTAAGGGCTACCAGACTCAAAATGTTAACTTTGCTTTTTCTCCATAGCTGCTATCAAATCTGCTGAGCTTCTCCATCAATTCCTGTTTTTATTTCACATCTCCAGCATCTGCAGTTCTTTATTTTATAGGATTATCAAGACTCAAATTTTACACAAGCATACAAACCATCCTGGATCTGCATTGACAGTCAGTTGGTTAAATGTGTGGCTTTATTGCCTTACTTGATAGACTAAACCAAAGTTTGAAGCACACTTTTTTGAAAGAAATGTTAGAGGATGTGGGCATCACTGGCTAGGCCTGCATTTATTGCCCATCCCTAATTGCCCAGAGGATAATTCCGAGTCAACAACATAGCTGAGAGTTGGAATTACATGTAGGCGAGACCAAGTAATGCTGGCAGATTTCCTACTCAAGAATATTCCTAAGCCAGATGGGTTCTTGCAACAATTGTCAGTGATCACATGATCGCTATTAGACCAGATTTTATTGATTCAATTTTCCACCATCTGTCAGTGGGGCTGATATTCCACTGCACCACCACCTCTGACATAATGAAGAATCTGGGTATCACTTACCCATGGATCGCCCCAAGAGTTGCGCACAATCCAGTATTCAATTCCATTCTCTACACCCCAGCCTGCCACTGACATGATATGGTTTATTGCTGGCTCTGCTTGGTACTCCATATACACTCCTCCAGTGTAGGCGTCCAGTTTTCTTGTAGCCATAATGCCACAACTACAAGGGATCAAATAAAAACATTTTCATTAAGCACAAAGCAGTTCTCCAAACCGAGTACAAACTAGAGAACTGTACAACAAATTCTAAGCAGCAGGTTACAAGGTCCTCTCGTTGAGTGTCAGTCTTAGAGCGGGAGTTGTGCTATAGCCCATGTGAACTAGTCGAAGGTTCAAGCCACATTGCTGAATATATTGATGTGGACACTTTCGTGAGATGTTGCCTTTATGAGATGTTAAACCAAGACCCCATCTGCCTTCAGGTGAATCTGAAAAGTTCTGTGGCACTATTCATAGAGAAAGGGAGTTTTCCACAGGTTACTGCCTATTATGCATCTTTGAATTAAATCTCCAAAACAATTTGAGCTGTTCACTTAATGTTTATGGGCCTTACTCTCCTCAACTATACTGCTACATTTCCCCTTTGTTATAATTCACAGGGACATTATTCTATTGTTTTATTAGAAGACAAGGAAGATACCTAAATTATTTAGATAACATGATAGCACTGCTGAATGCTATACTGGTTGAAGAAATTAATCATCACTTGGGAAAAGCAAGCTCAGCATTTGGCAAGCTCATTCACTGACTTTGAAAAGGACATGGCAGAAGGAAAAAAAAACCCAAAATTTATCAGGCAGTGGTCTTTCATCACTACTTTTTGGGTGCTAGATTTGGGCATCATTCAAAGCAATGATGCATGTTCCATCTTTGCTGCCCGAGAGCCATTTGCAACATCAGGTGGCCTCCTTTAAACTTCCCAGTTTTCTGTGCATTGGGAGACTGGCTGCCTCTGTTAGAAATAGAGTAACTGTTAAAATGAAGGTATGCAACTTCATTCTTAAAATGATCAACCTCCATGCAGGAAGCAGTCTGAAGAAGGGTCACTGGACATTTTTGGGTAGATACCAGTGTTGTAACTGTGCTGGAAGAGCTTGGCTAGGGGAGCGGCAAGATCTAGAGGACAATTCTTCTGTACTATTGCCGGAATATTGTCACAGCCCATAGCATTTGCAGTATCCTGTGCCTCCAATAGTTTCTTGATATCACATGGAGTGAACTGAATTAGCTGACAACTGGTGTCTATGATGCTGGGGACCACTGGAGGAAGCCAAGAGGGATCATCCACTCGGCACTTCTGGCTGATGATTGCTGCGAATGGTTCAGCCTTTTTTGCACTAATGTGTTGGGATCTTACATCATTGAGGATGGGAGTATTTGTGGATCCTCCTCTTAGTGAATTGTTTAATTGGGCACTACCATTCACAACTGCATGTGGCAGGACTGCAGAGCTTAGATCTGATCCTTTGGTTGTGGGATCGCTTAGTTCTGTCTTTCACTTGCTGCTTGGCCTATGAGTAGTCCTGTTTGGTAGCTTCATTTTTAGGTATGCCTGATACGCCCTCCTGCACTCTATTGAACCAGGGTTGATCCCCTAACTTGATGGTAATGGTTGAGTAGGGATATGTTGGGCCATGATGTTGCAGATTGTGCTGGAGTACAATTCTGCTGCTATTGATGGCCCACGGCGCCTCAGATGCCCAGTCGTGAGCTACTAGATCTGTTCGAAGTCTGTCCCATTTAGCATGGTGATAGTGCTACACAACATGATGGTTGTTCTCAATGTGGGACTTTGTCTCCACAAGGACTTGTGCAGTGGTCACTTTCTGATATTGTCATGGATAGATGCATCTACAGTTAGCAGCTTGTTAAGGGCAAGATAAAGTATATTTTTCCCTCTTGTTGGTTCCCTCACCATCTGCTGCAGACCCAGTTTAGCAGCTACGTCTTTTAGGATGCCACCAGCCTCGATCAGTAGTGCTGGGCACTGAAATCCCCCACCCAGAGTACATTTTGTGCCCTTGCCACCTTCGGTATTTCCTCCAAGTATTGTTCAACGTGGAGGGGTACTGATTCATCAGCTAAGGTAACACAGTATTTGGTAAATAAGCAGGAAAGTTCCTTGCCCATGTTTAACCCGAAGCCAGGAGACTTCATGGGGTCCAGAGTCAATGTTGAAGACTCTTAGGGCAGCTGTCCCCCACTGTATACCACTCTGCCCTCACCTCTGCTGGGTCTGTCTGCATATCCAAAGATGGGGTTGGTAGTGTCTGGGACATTGTATGGTATGATGCAGTGAGTATGACTTGCTTGACCGGTCTGAGAGACAGCTTTCCCAGTTTTGGCACTAGCCCCAGATGTTAGTAAGGAGGACTTTGCAGGGTTGACAGGGCTGTTTCTGCCCTTGTCTTTTCCATTTGGCTTCATTTCTTTGTGGAGACTTTGTAGTGATTGATACAACAAAGTGGCTTGTTAGGCAATTTCAGAGGGCAGTTGAGAGTCAGCCATATTCCAGTGTGTCTGGAGTCATCTGTCAGCCATACCAGGTGAGGATGGCGCGTTTCTTTTCCTGAAGGACATTAGTGAACCAGATGGGTTTCATGGTCATCAGTATAGTTGTTTTTCTTTAAATTGAATCTGCCATCACAGAATTTGAAACTGGGTCCCCAGAACATGCAGGGTTTCTGGATTAACAATCTAACGATAATACCACTAGGCCATCAGCTCCCCTCGTGCATAACTTCCCATTTGTAACTGGGGAGGGGCTGACTTAATGATAGTGTCACTGACCCAATAATCCATTGGCTCTGGCTGTTGGGGATAAGGTTTTAAATGCCACCATGACAGCTGGAGGAAATTTAAATTTGCTCAATAAATTAAAGTATTGAGTAAACCTAGAACTAAAAGCCACTGTCAATAATTCCCAATGATCAATAGGTGGTGGTTAATAGGTTGCCACGGGTGACTGGTTGGTGGGAACAGCCATTCAGTTGTCTAAAAGAGCAATTCTAGATATAAGGGAAGAATGAAAAACCGTCTAGTTCATTAGTAAACTTTAGAGAAATAAATATTCCCTCCTTTTGGGTCTGGTCGGGAGACTCCAGACCCACAGGAACTTGGGATTGGTGGTGGCAGCAGCAGGGTAGGTAATGCTGTGAGCTGGTCAGCTCTCCAGCACCAGGCTGGCCACATCCTCTTTCAGCTTCATCTTTTTCCTTCTTTTTGGTGAAGACTATGAAAGAAGGTGACATCAGTGGGATCAGGCAGCCCAGGGTAATAGCAGGGACAAGTTGCAAGGCGACAGGAGCTGGGGAGCCCTGTGAGCCCAGTGTGGTGAGGTGCTTACAGACTGTTGTGTTGACCTGTTAGCTGTATTTTTTGTTTTTTTTCTACTTTTCAGTGAGAAGGACTGAAATGTTTAAACTTCTTAAATTTGGTTTTCCTTATTTTTCTACTTTGTAACTAAGATGGCACCATAAGTGGCAACTTGTAAACTTTTCACTGTACTCTGAGCACACGTGACATTAAACCTAATTCAATTCAACTCAACAAGTGGTCACCTTGGCAGGAATACTTACATCCTATAAACCAATTTAAAGAAATCACAAGGAAATTCTGGACAAAGTGTCTACTGCCAGGCAGCCTGTAACCACAAGCTCAAAACATCATGAGGATGCACAAACAGCTATTTTAAAAGTGTAGTAAGTTTAAAAGATAAGTATGAAGTAAAAATATTAAAAGAAATCTTGGTTGGATGGATGGAAGGGTAGATGGTCAGGTGAAGCAGGATCTGTTGCTGGTGCTGCGTTAAGTTACAAACATAGATTTAGAACAGGAGATGATCTCAGAATAATGGAATAGCATTCTCATTGATTTATTTTTGACTGTGTCTCTGAGTTAAGAACACGGAGACCAAAGCTGCTTTCTATCTCTTGATTGGTTAAAAACTGCACTTGGGTGGAAACTGACCAAGGACACAATGAGGCTCTGGCTCAGTCTGGTTTGATTGAACAACTTGCCGACCCTAAATTTTCTGGAGTTATACCACTCAGTTACCACCCTTAATGGGCATACGCACTTGGCTGAAATCTCCTTGCTTGGAGCCCCACAAATAGACCATTTATTGTTGCGTTCCTACATTTCTGCTGAAACAGGAACAACATTAGACAAAGTGATGAACCTGATAGAACACTGTACCTGATTGGACCGTTGGCATAAATCTCTGCCATCATATTCTCTCGCCCTTGACTCTGCCAAAGTCACCAACCTTCCAGAGTGTGTAATTCTTGACCATGTGGCAGACGTTAAAGGTTGTGCAGGTGCCGCATTGGTTAAAAGGCATACAATCTAAAGATAGGGCGAGAACCAAGCTGGGATTGAATGTTTAGATGCTTCCCATTGCTGCTGTTTTGCAAAGTGGGCTTCTTTGATGTTACATTTACAGTATTTGTCTTCAGTCTTAGAAATGGCCACTCAACAACAATGAAGTATCTCTATGCAGATTTAAACAATCTGGGTTAACCTCTCGCAGCCTGGTTAAATTCAGTCCAGAATTCAAGAAAACCTTCATACAGATAATAGCCTAAGCATAATACTCACTATCACAGGGAGTACTTAAGGCAAGGAGTATAGATGCATTTGAAGGGAAAATAGATAAATGAGGGGGAAAGAAAGATACTAATACGGCTAGATAAAGTAGTTTGAGGCACATAAACACCAGCACATGCTAGTTGTTCCGAAAGCCTGGTTTCTGTTTGAAGAAATCTTTTCTCCCCCTGACTTTCTTATTGAATTTACCCTATTAAGCCATTTTGTAAGGTTAGTGTTCTATCACCCCTCCATTTCTCTGCTGTAAATTTTGTAACCCTGTACATGCTTAGAGTAGAAATAGCACTGTATCTGACTCTGTGGATGTAGCACAGAGCAGCCTTTACCTTGGTCCTTGGCCTGGTAGTTATTGCAGGTCTCATCTGGAATGCCGTGTGTATGTGCATATTCCCAGACTCCCATGTGATCCCCCCCTTCGCAGGAGCCTGAATTGGCATAGTCAATGACTTGCTGCACAGACAGGTAAGCAGATGGCCAAGCACCTTTGCGTTTAATGTTGATCCGATCTGGAAAAGACAAGCATTTGCAGTTAATTTATAATTAAATCACCTATTCAGACATTTTAGGACTTGTGACCAGGGCAGGTGGGACTTGAACCCAGAACTCCTGGCCTAGGGGAGGACATTGACAATGTGGCACAAGACCCTCCAAGAATTTGTACATCCACAATCTGGTGGAAAATGCAAGTGGCCACTGTGGGGCACTAAAACAAAAATATGGTTCTAGCTTGAACAAATTAACCAGTGTGCAATAGTAATATCAAGAGTTTAAAGGTAACATTAGCACAAGGAACTACGAAACAAGATTACAGATACAATCACACAAGATAACACTACTCCAGACAGGTGGGTGACTGGAGTAAGAAATAGCTTTACCAAATTATCCAGAGTTGATTAGTAAAAAGCACATGACCAGCGATATACAGGAGTACAAAAGAAGAGTCTGATGATATACAAGAGGAAGAAACTAGCATAGTCATAGCAAGATCCTAGGAACAACACTCCTAAGGAGGATGACCCTGAGTGAGGAATTGAGAGCAGACAGTAAGAATCATAGCACAACTGAAAGTCAGGGACCCAGAGAACAGGAGTATTCTCCAGACCAGATCCTGACAACCTCTTGCCTTACTGGTCACATTTGAGCCAGAAGTATAGCTTATACCTTGGTGATTCTAATAGATAGAGTCATAACTAATATTGCCTGAGTATTCATTGGATTGCTGCCATTTCACTTAGTGAAAGAAATATTAATAAAGAGCACAACAGCACACAATGCCATCATGGGGACTGGCGTTTGCTTTAGGTCATCTTACTGCACCTGCACTTCGAGTCCTATGTTCTAATCTAACAGGCTGGTAGGATCAAAGTATCAACTACATACTGACTATGAAGGGAGATGTGTGAAAGACGTGGCAGTGTCATGGTTGAAGTTGCCAAAATTGACAATCTCACTCAAAGAACTGCCTTAACCTCTGGGTGAAGTTGATTGGTCAGTGTTAAGCAGTACTGACCAGTAGCTCAGGGTCTACCAAGAGTAAACTTCATTGGTCAAAAAGCCTTTAAACGTTTAGATGCTTGTATCCCAGATGAATGAAGTGAAAGGCAGCTGGTTTTGATCCCAATAGCAAAACTAAGATTGTGACCATTGACAAGGGAACTAATAATGTGCTCATTATGGTAAAAGGGTCTTCAGTCGATCCATTGGGCCTGCTAGCTATGGATATTCTTAGTATCATTTTCATTGCTGCAATTCAATTTAACAATAGATTGAAGTTGCAAAGTTTTAGTTTTCTAGAACTGGACTAATTCCAGCAGTTTACAGGGACTTAAGATCAGGAGAAGGCCACTCAGCTCTTTGAGCTTATTTCATTGTTCGATCACA
The DNA here is from genome assembly GCF_021869965.1 of Rhincodon typus. NCBI lineage: Eukaryota > Metazoa > Chordata > Chondrichthyes > Orectolobiformes > Rhincodontidae > Rhincodon > Rhincodon typus. The sequence continues at coordinate 52,297,873 of NC_063350.1, forward strand.
GCTGATCCATACATCAACACCATTTAACTTTGATCGGTGACCTTCAATGTTATTTTACATGAAAAAACCTAACTACAGTATCTGTCACAAAATCTCCAATTGACCACCAGCATGTATGATGTTTTTGGGACAGTGTTCCAGGTTTCTACTGCCCTTTATATGAAATATTTGCTGACTTCTCTCCTAAATGGCCCAGCTCTAATAATCAGCTTTTCTTGCTGTGATGAAAAGGTGTGTGATTTATATACATTGATATAATTTTTAGAATTTGGATTTTAAACTAGTGGTGTATGGTATAGAAAAAGAGATTGTTTGGAGTAGTGAGGGAATATGTTATTTCAGTGGAAGGGTTATCGTTTATGAAACTTGCAGATGAGGAGTGTTTGGTCAGAGCACTACAGTTTCTTAAACAGAAAAAAAAATTAAGCTCAGTTATGTGAATATTCAAGGAAAAAGTGTCAAACTTCACAGGATAGAGACTGCATCGAAGCAGCCAATTCCAACCTAAAGATTTGATAGGATGGGAAATTTCCCTGCTTTTGTAAAATAATGTTGAGAAGTAAATATACTTTGCTTTGCCATGTGTTTTTAAATCTTTCACATTGTAGATAACTTAGTTTGCTTTATTTCTTTGGTGTAATAAACTTTTGTTATAGTGTTAAGACCAAGTTTGCAGCTTTGTGTGCTTAAGTTTCAGTGAAAGACAGCCCCATAAAAAAACAAAGCAAAAATATTATCTATCAAGCCAGATTTTGTTCTGGAATCTGACTTGACCAGTATGACCTATTGGAATTATAACACTGCCAACGTCCAGCCTTTGTGTATAATAGTTGCAACTTGTTACTATGGATTGACACAAACAAGAGTATAAAATAATTATTAATTCTCACCGCATGTTAGCATGTAGCCATGTTAGTTCCCTTATCTCCCTCTCATTATAAAGAAGCTAGGGCTAACAACTTTCCTGCAGTATACCTTCAAAAACTGAAGTCTGTTTCCACTTTTACCGTAGTAGCACTAATTCTTTCTGGGTTACAGTCCTACAAGAGCCACATAATCTACCTGTAGGACGTACCTGCCAGTGCACTGGTGCTCCCGTGGGCCCAGCATGATCCACAGTACTGGGGGATGTGCTGGTTCCTGGTGGTGCTCGCAAAGTTAGTGCCATTCACATTGCGCCAATCCCATACTTTTGGCAAATCAGCAATGGGAAGGTATTCGTGGGGCCGAGGGTAAGACCTAGAGAAAAGTATAAGTGAAGCAACAGGATTTCCAGAAGTGAGTTTGACTTTATCTGCAATATTAAACTAGAAAATGCACAGTAATAGATGAAGGTCTTTTTGCGAGACTTATAGCTCCATCGTGACCAGTGTTCAAGTGTTGAGATAAAACACATTACTTACACTTCCTTTGAAAATGACATTTGGAATCAGACAGCAGAATCTAGACAAAAATTAACATTATCAAGCCAACAGTTCGATTTCCCACACTTTCACATGGTTAAGATTCTCCAAAGACTCAATGAGCATCATCTGCTGTTGTATTGACATTCATACCACAGTCTAATTTGCATGGATAATGGTCCTGGACAGTTCTAATACAATGATAATCAGCCAAAACACCCATTCTTCCTGTGATCCCTGCTGGTAGCTGCTTACACAGCCTATGGTGTAAGGACAGGGGTGGATTTGACAGCTTCCCATCATTATAAACCAACCACTGAGTGAGAGACAGGAGTCACATTCTCTTTGGGAGAGACAAGTTTCCTTACATAAAGGAAAATTTGTGAAGTAACTGAATGTTTAACAACATGACATACAGCAGATACAATGTATCTAATATACCTCTTCTCTGTCATCTCATTCAAGGTGCAATTGCATGTATTTTTCCAGGCCTTAGTCATTGAACACAATCCTTTGATGATTCGTGGCTGTTCTCTGCATTCTGAACAGGGCTTTGTGTCTCACATGCATTTTAGCAACCGAAATGGAGCAAAATGTCAGGTTCCTTCAACATGATTATGGTGTGAAATTTCTTTGAAGCAGTTTGATGTTTTCCGATGCCAGTATAGAGACCAGACTGGATAAAGACAACAGGTTTTGTTCCTGACAATGTTTGTGATCAATGAGTTTTTCACAATAGGCCAAAAGCTTTGTGATTAATAATATGGATTTTGTTTCTATATTGTTTTCTTGAAAGACTAGATTCAAATTCTTCACTCTGGGATATGGACTCTTATTCACTGGACTATTAATTAGGAATTACCAATCCAGTCATAATTACTTACCACAACAGTTTTGCTCTGTATCTGTTCTGTCTTCAAGTTTAACAGGATGATTGTGAAACATGAAACACTGTCAATTTAACCTCAGAATGTTACATCCTCAATATATTGTACAGCTTGAACAAACTGGATCACCCCTTTCCCAAACAGCATTGGCTTAATTATATAGAATACAGAATGTCCTTTATTTTGCTCCTGATATTTTATTCCATGATTTTATCAAATTGGAAGTCATGTGACACTAGGTTATAAACTAACAGGTTTATTTAAAAATCACAAGCTTTCACAGTGCTGCTCCTTGATCAGATGAGGGACTTGACCTGATGAAGGAGCAGCACTCCAAAAGCTTGTGATTTTATATAAACCTGTTGGACTGTAACCTGGTTTCACGTAACTTCCGACTTTGTCCACCCGAGTCCAACACTGGCATCTCTACGTCATGATTTTATCAGTTATTGATGGACAATTAAATGAGCTGTGGTTGCCTGGATGAGGCCTGCCTCCATTTTCTAAGCTGGGTGTTAACTTTAGCATGTTCTCAAATCTAACGAGACTTCCTGTGTAATAAATGATATTACAAAGTCTGTTAGCACTTCACAAATGCTGCTCTTGACTTGCTGATAGGTCGCTATTTAAATCTTGTCCAGAACTTCCTGTTGATGTCTTTTTATAGAAATTTGATTCTATTAATGCAGTAAGTCCTGGAACCTGATTGGATAAAGACAGAAAAAAGTTGGAACCAAAACTGGGCCATAAATATAAAGTAATCATGAATAAATAAGGAATTCTGAAGAAACCTCTTAACAAGAGAATGGATGGAATGTGGAACTTACTGCCATACGGACTGTTAACATCACTGGATTCAAGATGAAGCTTGGAGAAGGGAACAGGGAGTATGATGGACTGAGATGAAAGAGTGTGGGAGAATAAATAGCAGCTTAGATCACTTGGGCCAAATGGCCTTTTTCTGTAAATGCTGTAATGTCCTGTATTGGCAGCACGGTGGCTCAGTGGTTAGCACTGCTGCCTCAGTGCCAGGGACCCGGGTTCAGTTCCACCCTTGGGCGGCTGTTTGCGTGGGTTTCCTCCAGGTACTCCGGTTTCCTCCCACAGTCCAAAGATGTGCAGGTTAGGCGGATTGGCCATACTGAATTGCCTGTAGTGTTCAGGGATGCATAGCTTAGGCGGGTTATAAGGGGATGGGTCTGGGCGGGATGCTCCAAGGGTCGCTGTGGACTTGTTGGGCCGAAGGGCCTGTTTCCACGTGGTAGGGATTCTATGTATAAATAGAAGTAACCATTTCTATATACCATAGTAATCATACACTAACTTCAGTTTTCAGGCTGTGTAAATGTCAACGATGGCTGAATGGGTAACCCTGGACTCATTTTCGCTGACACTGCAGTGTGGTCCTCAATTATTTGAAGTGGTCTTTCAGATAAGATTTTAAATGGAGATTATGTCCAAGTCAAACAATCTTCTCAAAACGGGATACAAGTCATCTGAATTTTTTTTTTTGTATGGGATCTTGCTGTGCACAGATTTGGTTACCATGTTTCCTCAGACAATGACTGGTTTTGAAAAGGGACTCCATTGGCTATAAAGTGATTTGGGATGTCCTATCACCATTTAAATGCAAGCTCTTTCTTTCCTCTTCCTTGGACATTTCCCTTCCCTGATTGACCATTCTTTGTTATTAGACGATGGAAGATTTTTGGCTCAATTTCAGATACTAATGGAAGTAGTATAATTACTACTGTATTGTCATCTAGTTTCCCCAGTTGAGAAATGATTTAGGATATTTTAATATATACAAGAAAGGAAGAGTTAGGGTTAAATAAAAGCTTGGTCAAAGAGTTGTGTTTTGACTAAAGTCTCAACGGAAGATAAAATGTGGAGAAACACAGGATTTGAAGGGAAGGATTTTCAGGGTGTGAGGCTGAAATGGCTGACAGTATAGCTAGCAATGTTGTAGTGAGAAGAGAGGGAAATCACAAGAAGCTAGAATTGAGGAACAGAAACAGGGTTGTTTGCAGGGCTGAAGGAAGTTGCAAGGATAATGGGGAGGGGGTGGGAGGATGGAGCAACAAAGTACTGTAAATACAAAAATCAGAATTTTAAACTTGCTGCTTTGTGAGATTGGGAACTAATGTAGAACAGCAGCTACAGGGCTGATAAATAAGTTGGATACAGATAGCAAACCTCGATGCTCAACTGGAGGGAGGGAGAGAGAGAGTCACGTGATATCTTATTGCTGTGGGTTAATAGGTTAAACAGCCCATCATGTAAACGTGAGATCCTGTGTTAGGTTTGAATTTCAGCAGGTTGTCTCTGGTTTTTCAGTTGACCAGGGCAGTGAGTTGGGCACTTTCAACTCAGCAGGAAGCATGTAGAATATCTTGAGTGTCAAAGAATTATGGCAGGATCAGAATGACTTAGTTCTTGTCAGAGCTAGATAGATTCTTGACTATCAGAGGGAGTAAATGGTTGTTAGGGGTAGGCAGGAATGTGGCGTTAAAGCTACACAATCAGATCAACCATAATCTTATGTAAATGGTAAGGCAGGCTAGAGGGGATGAATGGCCTCCTGCTCCCATTTTGTGTTCTCATGTGGGAGTCTGGCTAGGAGATCTCTGTAAACATGGAGATTGGCTGTGTAAAGACATAAGTGGGGATTTCAGAAGCAGATGTGTTGAGATTTGCAGTCCTTATGGTGAGGAGGAATGAGGGGCTGAAGCCAAGTTTGGATCAAATAAGATGCAAACAGTTTGTCTCCAGTTGAGACAATGTCTAACGCAAGAAACAAAGTTTGTGGCTGCCTGTTCCCAAAAAAAATTAAAAGTGCTCTAACTCTCATTACCTGTCTCCCTATTCATAGTTTATGTATGGCTTTATTTGTATAAACTGTCCTTGAATCACCAGGTTCGTGTTCATATTAAGGTTCATCTCACTGGAGTTTACATTCACAATCCTGGTGTATTTTTATGATCATATGACTTGGTTTTTTGTCACATTAAGTTGTATTGGACACTTGTTTGCCCATACTCCTGTAGCAACAACTTGCATTTGTGCTAGGTCTTTAACATATAATGATGTACAGTACAGGAAAACAATCAGGAAAAAAAGACTTGCTATAAGGTTACTCAAAGAGGGAGATATCTTCATTAAGTTCTAACAATGTGCTACCTACACCCTGATCAAAATTTTCTAAGGATATCGTAATCAAATATTTTCAACACTGATTCCCTGTAATGCTGCACGTCAGGCTTCTTTTCCCATCATCACTTAAGTCTACTCCTGCAGTAAGGAATGAGGAAGTTATGTACAGCCTTCCAGTAAGCTCAGTTGTTTTTCTTATTTAAAAAGTCCCTTGTTGGCTCCTTGCCAACCACTTTGCTGTTATCCCTACCAGCAGCTGTGGCAAGGGCCAGGCTAGGTTATTTTTAATACAGGAGGTGTGGCAGCCCCGTTCCCTGAAACTTCCTCCTTGAACCACTTTGCCTTGCTTTCTCATCTTTCTTTAAAAAAAGACTCTTCACAAAACCCATCCATTCAATTATTTCCTTAGATACCTAACGCTCCCACTTTGTGTTGGGTGTTCATTCATTTCATCCATGAAACACCTGGGCTTGCCTTCTAGGTGCTATATAAACATACATGTTGCCATAGGTAAACTAGCTGTTCATCTCTGGAGATAGTAGGAACTGCAGATGCTGGAGAATCCGAGACAACAAGGTGCAGGGCTGGATGAACACAGCAGGCCAAGCAGCATCATAGGAGCAGAGAGGCTGACGTTTCGGGCCTAGACCCCTTCATCAGAAAAGGAGCTTTTGTTCAACTTTGATTCAAGTCAGTAACTTGAATCTCTCCACTCCCAATTCACTGACCATTGGTCGCACAACACCCCAATGCTGAATTCCATTAATCTGGTTCTCTGACCCACTGTGGGGTGCCAAGCCATTCCATGATTAGTAACAGTAACTAGAGCACCTTTAACCACAAATCTGAAGGGTCTTGTGCAATGGGTAGTGTCCCCACCTCTGAACTTCCAGCTCAGAGGGTAAATACTCTCCTAGCAATTGAAGGCCAGAAGGTGCATTCAAAATGTAGCCAAAACAGTTTGAGTATCGACATGCAAATCCTTTCATTGCATGCCAATGGCAGAAAGGCAAAGTTAGAGAGATTTCTAATCAGCCATGTGACCGAGAGAAAATTGAGCCTTCGCCATCACTATGCACAGGACAACAGACATGTTTTCAAGTTCATGTTACCACAGCAACGACATCAGGAAGTGAGGAGGACACGGTCCTGTCTACTTCAATGGAGCTGAGGTGCAGCTGGTCATTAGTTCCAAGGAGTGATAATCATCAATAATTTGTCTTGGATCACCCACATTGATGCGACGGTCAATAAGGCACAGCAACACCTCTTCCTCAGGAGGTGAAGGAAGTTTGGCAGATCCCTAAGGCCTCACCGACTTTTACAGATGTGCCACAGAAAACATTCTATCTGGATGCATCATGGCTTGGTACAGCAACTGCTGTGCCCAGGACTGTAGGAAACTGCAGAGAGTTGTGAACACAGTGCAATCCATCACGCAAACCAACCTTCCATCCATTGACTTCATCTACACTTCTCATTGCCTCAGAAAGGCAGCCAACAAAGACCCTTCGCACCCCAGTTATAATTGCTTCTGCCAGGCAGAAGGTACAAAAGCTTCAAGAACAGCTTCTTCCCTGCTGTTATGAGACTGCTGAATAGACCTCAAATTTCAAATCTAATGTTGGTCTTGTTTTTTTGTGCAATTTTGTGTAAATTTGCATTCCTTGCTCTGTTCTATTACCCTAATGCACTTTGTATGGTATGATCTGCCTGTACTGCATGCCAAACAAAACTTTTCACTGTACCTAGGTACATGTGACAATAAAACAAATGATCTGTAACACAGTACGGGGGGGGGGGGGGGGGGCAGAATGGACAAATTTTTTTTTTAAAAACAAAGGTCCACCAAGTCTTCCCAGCAGATGGGTCAGCAGCAAGGCAGAGTCAAGGTGAGGGGTGATTCAATTGACAAAAGGAGAGAAGTGGTACGAGTGAGTGAAGAAACAGTTTACACTGTTAGAACTGAAGATCAAGATCCTCAGTGACTTTATCCAGTTCATTAGAAACATCTACCTCCCTGCTTCCTTCTTCCCGGACTGAGCTCTGGACCCCATCATTTGCACAACAACCATTGTGTTGGGGCTATTGCAGCTCAATGCGGACGGGACCTTTGGCCCCAGCAACCAACCTGACGAGCAGGAAGCAGTTTTCACGGAAATATTCACTGTTACGGCGAAGACTAGCAAGAAGCCAAGCCCAGCACAGCGGGTATCCTCTACTAAAATCTCCCTTGGGTGTACATCGCGAAAGTATGTCCCAGCAACATATTTATATATTTAAAACCAAACAATTCCTTTTAAAAGAAACAGGAAGTCACATGTGTAGGAAGCCATTGCGAGGAAGAAAAAATGCAGGAGCTCAGATTTGAAACGACAGTCTGCCCGCGGAATTGGTAAAGGGTCAGACAGCAGCAGTAATGTTAGTGTCTGGCAGGAACCAGAGAGAGAGTCACTGAACTCTCCAGGATGATGGGGTCATTGTCAGAAAGACTGGCTCCTCCCAGCACTGCCCTCCCGTTAATTCGAGCAACTCTCTCCCCCTTTTACCTGACTCCTTGAAGCTTTTTGCCGGCCAAGATCTTGTAGCAAGGCTGGCTGCCTCGAAAATGCAAGGCGGAGGAAACGCAGCTCAGCAGAGACAGAGTGAACAGCCAGTGAAACATGGTGAGAGTCATCAACTTAGGCAGATCCTGGAACAACCTGCCGCCCGGCTCGGAGCTAGCGCCACTGACAACGACGTGCCCCGAACCACAGCTCTTTATAACAGCAGGAGGAGGACCGTCTTTGATTTCTTCCCCGCCCCTCAGAATGTCATGTGAGAATAATGCATCTCACTGCAAGTTCCCAGAAGCTGTTACTGTCCCAAAGCGATTGCATTGAAGTCTGAGAGTTAAATAACTTCAACAGTGCTGAATTCCCTGTCCTGTTTCATTGATGTGGATATTGAAGGATGAAATTGACCAGGACACTGGGAGATCCCTCTTCCCTTGCTGGTGCCATCTGAGAGTTTTTATGTTCATCTCAGTTTCAAATCTCATTCCAAAGACAGTAACCACCATTCTCCCCCATCCCTTCACTTCAACAACATCAAATCCTGTACTGCGTTGGAAGATTAACCCAGGGGACCTAAACCTCTGGGTTTAGGGCTCAGAGCTAGTAGCCTGTGTTTGGGAGTTCACACTGATACTTTGTCAACATTGAGTTCAGACCAGTCAAATAAGAATAGCCTCACACCTAACAGACACAGTTTCAGACATCACCATCCTTATGTCTCCCCTCTCTCAGAGGTAGTGGCACAGTGGGGTACAATTGGGAAGGAGTTGCCCTGGATATCCTTGACATTGACCCCAAATCCTATGAAGTCTCCTGGCATGGGGTCAAACATGAGCAAGGAAACCCTCTACCATCTACCCTGACACCAGCTTCAGCTGATGAATCGGTATTTCCCTATGTTGAACACCAATTGGAGGAAGCACTGAGAATGGATAAGACACAGAATGTACGCTGAGTGGGATATTTTAATGTCCACCACCAACAGCGGCTCCATAGTGCTGACTGAGCTGAATCCTAAAGGACTAAGCTGCTAGACTGGGCAGGACTGGGTTTGTGGCAGATAGTAAAGATTACAGGATGGAAAACCTCCTACTCACCAATCTACCGGCCCATGATAGTAGCGGTAGTAAAGACCACTGCACAGTCCTTGAGATAAATTTCCATCTTGACATTGAGGATACTCTCCACCATATTGTACGGCAAGACCACAACACAAAGTGGGGTAGATTTTATTCAGATCTAACAACACAATACCAGGCATCCATGAGGTGCTGTGAGCCACCAGCAGCATCAGAATTATGTTCATTCACAATCTGTTATGGCCTGTCCTTATCAATCGAGAGGACAATCCTGGGTGAATAAAAAGTAGAAGAGGACATTCCACTGACCCTCATTTTATTAGGAATCCTTGATGCCACAGTCAGTTAAGGGCAGTTGCTCTCATCTCACCTCTGGAGCTTTGCTCTTTTGTCAATTTGTACTCAACCAATTCTGACATTATATTACTCTCAGCTGGAGCAGCTGGGATTTAAACCTGGCTCAGAGGTAGGAACACTACTAACTGCACCACAAAAGTCCTAATGAAACATGACTATAATGCTGAATAGCCTTAACAGAGCCCGAAATGAGTAGCAGTGAGGAGATTATTACTGATTGATAGCGCTGTTGATGACATCAATATCATTTTCCTGATGATCAAGAATAGACTGTTGGGCAGTGTGTGGCTGGGTTGGATTTTCCACGTTGTTGTAGTTATGCTGGAGTATCTTGGCTGGGGTGCGGTAAGTTTGGGAGCACAAGTCCTTAGTACTATTGCTGGCATATTGTCAGGGCCCATAGTCTTTGCAGGATCGAGAGCTGTTTCCTGATATTATATGAAGTGAATCGAATAGATTGAAGACTGGCATCTGTGATGTGGGGATCTCTGGAGGAGGTGTCAACCTGGTGTAGCTATGACACAGAACTACTTGAATACCAAAATGTGGAAACAGCAAATGATAGACAGAGCAATGTGATACCACAACCAGCAGATCAGATCTAAGTTCTACAGTCCTGCCACATCCATTTGTGAATGATGGTGAACAATTAAACAACTTACTGGAGGAGGAGGCTCCTCAAATAACCCCATCCTCAATAATGGTGGGAGCCTAGAACATCAGTGCAAAAGGTAACATTGAACTATTTGCAACATTTTATAGCCAGAAGTGCCAAGTGGATGATCCATCTTGACCTCCTCCAATGGACCCCAGCATCACAGATACCTTTTCTGAGAAAGGGTCACTGGACCCGAAACGTTAACTCTGATTTTTTCTTCACAGATGCTGCCAGACCTGCTCAGCTTTTCCAGCAACTTTGATTTTGTTCCTGATTTACAGCATCCTCAGTTCTTTTGGTTTTCACAGGTAGCAGTCTTCAGCCAATTCAAATCATTCCTTGTGATATCAAGAAACAGCTGAAGGCAAAAGATACTGCAAAGGCTCTGACAACATTTTGCCATAGTACAGATGACTTGTGCTCCAGAACTAGCAAGGCCCCAAGTAAATTTATGGATGATATGAAAGTTGGTGGAGTGTTAAATGATGAAGAGAATAGCCTTAGATTACAGCGGGATAACAGACAGGTAGATCAGATGGACTGATCAATGGCAAATGGAATTCAATCCAGATAAGTTGAGGTGATGCATTTGGGCAGGACAGACAAGGCAGGGAATACATGTTGAAAGGTAGGGTGCTGAAAAGCACTGGGTATCAGAGGGACCTTGGGTGTGCATGTCCATCAGTCCCTTAAGGTAGCAGGACAGGCAGATAAAGTGGTTAAGAAGGCTTATGGAATACTTGCCTTTATTAACTGAAGCATAGAGTGTAAGAGCAGAGACATGATGCTGGAACTGTCTAAAATGTTGGTTAGGCCACAGTGGGAGTATTGTGTGTGGTTCCGGAATCCACCTTATGGGAGGGATGTGATTGCACTGGAGAGGGTGCAGAGGAGATTCACCAGGATGTTGCCTGGGCTGAAGAGTTTCAGTGATGGAGAGAGATTGGACTGGGGTTGTTTTCCTTGGAGCAGAGGAGTCTGAGGGGAAACATGGTTGAGATGTATGAAATTATTGGGGCGTAAATAGGATTGATGGGAAGCAACTTTTCTCCTCAGTGGAGGGATCAATGACCAGGGATTATAGATTTAAGGTAAGGGGCAGGAAGTTTAGAGGAGATGTGAGGAAAGGTGTTTTCACCCAGAGGGTGGTGGGAATCTGGAGCTCACTGCCTGTGAAGGTGGTAGAGGCAGAAACCCTCATAACATTCAAGAAATCTTTGGTATGCTAAGGCATACAAGGCTGTTAGCCAAATGCCAGAAAATGCCTCTATCACTGGTTTGCAATACAAATGGACGCCAACAGCATGGGTTCCGTTCCCTTGGCTGAGGTTACCATGAAGGACACTCTTTCTCAGCCTCTCCCCTTGCCAGAGGCGTGGTGACCCTCAGGTCAAATCAACACCAGTTGTCTCTTTCTAATGAGACAGCAGCCCTACAGTCTGGTAAGACTCTGGTCTCTTGACCTTATCTTTACTTTAGACCAGTGTAGACTTGATGGGCTGAAGGGCCTTTTACTGTGCTGTAGTTCTCTATGACTAGCTGTTCCAGCACAGCCATGGTATTGGTATCTACCCAGCAATATGGAAAAATGCCCAGTTATGTTTTGTCTGCAAAAACAAAAGACAATTTCAGCCTGTCAGATACCACATTATCAGTCTACTTACGATCATTAGCAAAGTGAGGGAAAGGTTCATTAACAGTGCTGTCACATGGGCATATACTCTGCAACTACATGCTCACTGATGCTTAGTTTGCGATCCCTCAGGGTCTCTTAGCTCCTGACCTCATTGCAGCCCTGTTCCAAACATGGGCGAACTCCTGAATTCCACATGAACTAAGCCCTGGTGTGATGGTTTATGGGGTCAAGAGGCCCTAGCAAAACTGGAATCACTGGGAGTTCCTGATTGGAGTTATAGCTAGCACAAAAGGAGGTAGTTCTTTGTTTGAGGGCAAGCATCTCTATTGCTGCAGGACTTCCTCAGATTAGTGCTTTTTCTGTGTATACCTTGCCTACAAGAGAATTCACCTTTAAGGACTCGATGTGCTGTGTGTATATAAAGTTGTATCTGTACCTGATAGT
>NC_063350.1:52320044-52347061 GCF_021869965.1 Rhincodon typus
ACTATCAGGTACAGATACAACTTTATATACACACAGCACATCGAGTCTTTAAAGGTGAATCCTCTTGTAGGCAAGGTATACACAGAAAAAGCACTAATCTGAGAAAGTTCTGCAGTAATATCTTGGGACTGAGATGATTGCCCTCCAACAGAGAATCATTTTCCTTCTGATGAAGGGTCTAGGCCCGAAACATCAGCCTTTCTGCTCCTATGATGCTGCTTGGCCTGCTGTGTTCATCCAGCCCTGCACCTTGTTGTCACCATTTTCCTTTGTGCTAGGTTTGACTTCCTTCAGTAACTCCCAGTGATTCCAGTTTTGCTAGGGCCTCTTGACCCCATAAACCATCACACCAGGCCTCAGTTCACGTGGAATTCAGGAATTTGCCCATGTTTAGAACAAGGCTGCAATGAGGTCAGGTGCTGAGAGACCCTGAGGGCTCAGTGGCAGCACTTTCACTTCAAGTCCTCTGCTAGGAATGTGACCACAAATTCTGCGCTGACACGCCACTGTGGTGCTGAGGGATGCCTATCCTATTGCAGGTGCGGTCTTCCAGAAGAAACAGTAAACTGTAGACATTAAAGAGCACATGGAATCCTGTCTGACAATTATCCGGCAAGTGACCACACTGCAGTGCCAATTGTGTCCTGAATTATTTTAACATTTTTGCTTTTACTGCTTTACCTGACAGTCTATGCCCAATTCTGGCACCTCTTCCTGTGAATAAGTACCTGCTGGTATCAATCCGCAAATTTACCATTTGCTAGTTTCTCTTGTCCTACTCTCACAATTTAAAGACATTTTCCATATTGACCTTTTGCCACACTTCAACTCCCATGTCTCATTCAGTTACTTAATTTCCTGTTTAAAAAAAATCCAATCTCTCCAGTCTAGCCTCATTCGTCAGCGTGACATTGATGATCAATCTCGTGGCACCCCTCTGTACTGCCTTCAGCACTTGAATATCTCCCTCAAGTCTTTCTGACCAAAACTGCTTCAGATACTGAAACTGCAATGTGTAAAAGGCACTGTTCCATTTGACTGCAATTTCTCTGGCTTGTATCTACTGTTTTGTGATTTGCCAGATCCTGTTCCTATAGTTCCTCATTTTCCACCACCTGTGGCAAGGCAAACAGAACCCTGCTAAATGCAAGATTGGATTTCAGTAAGTCTCATCAGAGTGAGCAAAATTGCAGTCAGTCTAAAGCTATGTGTAGCCAGGACCAGGTAAAGAAAGCTGATTTCCTTAGTGAAATTATTGAACCAGATGGATTTTTAAAATTTTTAAATTTTTTTTATTTTTTTACAACAATTGATAATGTTTTGGCTGCCATTACTTAAGACTAGCATTCAATTCCAGATTTTATGAATTGAATTTAAATTCCACCAGCTGTTGTCTACCCACAACATGTGGACTGCAGCTGTTCAAGAAGGCAGCTCATCACCACCTTCTCGAGGGCAACTAGGTATGGATAATAAATACTGGCCAGGTGGCAGCAAGGTTACCTGTACGGGGTTGCTGGATGACCAAACAATGTACCTTGTATTTAACAGTATAAAGCTTGCTACAGCCCGACCACATTCAGGGACCCAAACACAGACCCCTCATGACCTTTCTAATTTCTGTCTGATCATCTTTTCACCCATGGCTTTGCACTTAAGGTCTTAAAATATCATGTGCTAGTTGTCTGCCAGTTGTATAGCTGACCTCAATCCTTTCACAAAAATGTTCCTTGCTGTACTCGCTATTTTAATCTTTGAAAATTGGAACTTCTACATCCTGATTACTAAAGTTGAGTGTGCTGTACTATCATTTCTGAAACCAAAGTCTATTTTATTCCAGGCACTTCATGTTTGAATCTCTTCAATTACGTTTATGTCCCTGTCACAGGAGCAAAACAGCTTTTTCAAAGTTACAAACGACACCTTGTATGATTGAGTCAAAGGCAATCTATCCCTCAGGTCGTTCTTGACCCATCAGCAGCCTCGCATCATCCTTCTGCAAAATCTCTTCACCGTCCTCTGACCAGACAGCAGTGCAACTTGTGCCATTCCTATTGATCCAGTTGTAGCCAGAGATTTGCTTGCAGTGGCTTCACTTCTGGATCCCATAACATGCCTAAGGAGCATATTTTTAACATGTTTGGAGAAAGATTTAAAAAAAGGACATGAGTGGCAACTTTTTTTTACTCAAAGAGTGGTTCGTGTGTGGAATGAGCTGCCAGAGAAAATGGTAGATGCAGGCACAGTTACAATGTTCAAGAGATATTTAGATCCTTTCAAATTCATGAATTTTTTGGAGGTATATGGATCAAGCACAGGCAAGTGGGACTAGTTTAGTTTGGGAACATGGTCAGTGTGCACTGGTTGGACTGATGGGTCTGTTTCTGTGCTGTGCGACTCTATAACTTCTGACATCCCTCAAGAATTTGGTCCGAGTGTCCTTCTATTTCTCATCTACATGCTTACCTTGGCAATGCTATCTGAAAATACTGCGTCTGATACAATATGCTCAAACATCCAGCTCTACGTCAGAGCCACCTCTCTCAAACTGCTTGTCCAGTATCTGGTCAAAAATTTCTTGCAATTAAATATTGGGAAAACCCAAAACATTGTCTGCAGTGTCCACCACACTATCCATTCCCTCGTCAGAAACTCCATCTCTGTCCTTGGCCACTGTCTGCAAAGTGGTGTCATCAAGATTTGCTCAGCTTTATACCTGTACTATCCCCAAGACCAACCAATCCCACCTTCACATTTCTTTTATTCATTTATAGAATGTGGGTGTCACTGGCCAGACAGCATTTATTGCCCTTTCCTAATTTACCAGAAGGCAGCTAAGAGACTGCCACATTGCAATGGGTCTGGAGTCACATGTAGTCCAGACCAGGTAATGATGGCAGTTTCCTTCCCTAAAGGACATTAGTGAACCAGATTGGGTTTTCTTTCCCCGACCAATTGACAACAATTTCATGACCATCATTAGACTCTTAATTCCAGATTTCTTATTGAATTCAACTTCCACCATCTTCCATGACAGAAAGTGAAATCAGATCACATGTCCCCAGACATTACTTGGGTCTCTGGACTAATAATCCAATGATAATACCACTTCTCCACAATGTCTCAATATCACTTGACTTCACCCCTGACTCATCTCATCCAGAGGTGCTGAAACCCACATCCATGACTTTGATTCTTCTAAACTTGATTATTACAGTGCACTGGTCTCTCAGATACTAGCATTTACCCATGAACAGAAAATCCAATAAGATTAGCACATCAACATGGATGTATACTGGTACTTCAGAAGGTAGAAGGAAAGCGAAGTAACCATTGGATAATCCCAAGATTAGACAGGCTCTGGAAACATATATAACCAAATGGACTATTGAATGGATTTATTTGGTGCCTTTAATTACTCTTGTCAGATCAATCCTTCTATTCTTACAATCATATGTACCACACCATCTGGATGTAAACCAACATTTTTCTTTCTATTAAACATGCATCTAAAAGGTCTTTAAACATATGTACTTTCTCTATATGTGTAATTCCTCCAGTTCTTCTAACTAGATAATATCCATTGTAGGAGAAACGCTAAATAAAATGCTACATAAAACATACTTAAGGGACAGTTAGTAGCATTGCAGCAGTCTCGTCAGATTAGTAGTCCAGAGATTCTGAGAACATGAGCTCAAATTGGTTTTAATCAGTCGTGGATGTGCGCATTGCTGGCTGACCAGCATTTATTGCCCTTCCCTGGTTGTCCTTGAGAAGGTGGTGGTGAGCTGCCTTCTTGAACCACTGCAGTCCACATGCTGTAAGGTAGACAACAGCTGGTGGAATTTAAATTCAATTCATAAAATCTGGAATTGAAAGCTAGTCTTAAGTAATGGTGACCAAAACATTTTCGATTGTTGTAAAAAAAAATCCATCTGGCTCAGTAATTTCACTAAGAAAATCAGCTTTCCTCACCTGACCCTGCCTACACGTAGCTCCAGATCAGCAATGTTGCTCACTCTTAATAAAAACTGAAAGAACTGTGGATGCTGGAACTCGGAAACAAAACAGAAATTGCTGTTAAAGCTTAGCAGGTCTGGCAGTATCTGTGGACAGAAATCGGAGTTAAATCCAGTTCTGATGAACAGTCACTGGACCAGAAACATTAACTCTGATTTCTCTCGACAGACGCTGCCAGACTTCCTGAGCTTCTCCAGCAATTTTTGTTTTTCTTGCTTACTCTCAACTTCTCTCTCAAATGGCCTAGGAAGACATTCAGTTCAATGAAAATTAGGGATTGGCAAAAATTGGTGGCCTTATCGTATGAAAGAAGGAACAAAAAAATGTCAGCAGGGTCCCGTTTACAAAAAGAATGTCTCTTTTAGGAAACAAATTTAACAAAGCTAAATTTCAAAATGACAAATAAACAGGAAACCTAATGGTCAGATTTATTGAGATGGGTATTCGGTACATTACAAGACTGGTATGTGTTCCTAACACAAAGGGTACATTGTTCAGCTGCACAATTATAGCAAACAAATGGAATATCAAGTTAAGTTAAAAGTGCAGGGTTGCACAGTTGCAAAGATAAATGGAAATTGAACAGAAGGGAGAGCTCGGGAGAGCAAAAAACAGATAGAGAGGCAATAAAAAGAAATGTGATTTTTTTTTGCAAATTGTCTAAGCAAACAGAAAACATTTTTACAAAGAGAGAGAATGTTAATATGGAGCTATAAAGCGAGGCTGCAGGCAACAGTAATAAAGAAATGGCAAACTTATCAAAAGAAATACATTGTATCTGTTTTCACAGCAGGGAAGATGACAAAATACCAGTCTAAAAATAGATCTACTAAATTACTCCCATTGATTTATTGTTTAAAAGTAATGGAGATGATAAGAGAACTTTAACACATCTCCAGGATCTAATAGTTTCCAGCTGAGGGTATTAAGCAAAAATTACAGGTGTTAATCACAATTTTCCTGCAGATTCAGGAATCGTGCTAATGGGATTGCAAAGCTGCAAATGCTTTTACACCAAGGGTGTGAGAGGGAGAAAACAAGTAACTGAATAGCTGCCAGTTTATCAATTGTTGGAGAAACTATTGAAATCCCACACAGGAAACAGATTGACCCCAACAGAATGTCTGCCTAGATTTGTGGCATGCGGAAGATATCAAACTAATATGGTTTTCAGAAAGTCATGACTATTAGTAGATCAGGGATTAGTGATCTCATTTATATAGTATACCAGCAGATATTTGATGAGGCTCCAAACAAGACATTAATGTGAGCACAATGAATCAGAGCTAAACTTCTGAGGAGCTAGTAATTGGTTGAGAGGAGGGAGATGACTAGGGATAAAGAAATGTTCTTTGAATGGTTGGATGCAACATATGCTGTTTGCAGGGACGTCAGCTTTTCACCTCCAAACAGTAAAGATAGACTATATTAGATGAAGGAACAGAGAGTTGTATGTTCAAATCTGCAGATGGCACTCTGTTAGGAAAACAGTGCGTTACTTTGTTGTTTGGAATAGGAGCAGCAAGTTACAAAGGGATTTAAACAGACTGAGTGAACTTCATCTTTCACACTGCTCAATGTCGACTAATGAAGATCATCTGCTTACAGTCTCAGAGAGACCAAGTAGCATATTTTCTGAATGGTGAGAAACTAGAAGCTGCAGAGGAGGCCCATGTCTGTAAATCATTGAAAGCCAATTACAAAAAGCATTAAAAAATGATGTTGGAATGTTACTTGAACTCAATGAGGGCAGATTACATAAATTTGGTCTGTATTCTTAAGAGTACAGATGGCTGAGTGATCTAATGAAAGTGGTGAAAATTATCAAGCAGTGGATATTTAATACAGTTTCTCTATATCCACTGGTCAGGAATTCCTCAACAGTGGGGCCAATTTAAAATCAGACCCAGGTCGTGTAGGAGTGAATCAGGAACTGAAAATAAATAATGCTGGAGATCACAGTGGGTCAGGCAGCATCCTTGGGGAGAGAGCAAGCTAACATCAAATCTAGATGACTCTTCATCAGAGCTGATAATGGAGTGTGGAGGGGGCAGCTTTATGCAATAATGGTGATGGGGGATGTGGAGTGCTGGGGGAGAAAGGGTACTGATAGTGCAGATTAAGTGATTGGTATGTGAGAATGGCAGAACAATGGCAGGTCCAACTGCCAGGCTGGGAAGAACAGATGGCCCTGCTGGAGTGGGGGTAAAGGAGAGAGGATGTGGTGACAGAGAATGCAACAAGTAATGCTAAAAGAAAGGGAAGAAATGGGAATGAATTCACAATCTGAAGGTGCTGAACTTAAGGTTAAGTCCAGAAATCAGGAACACCTTGTCACATTTAGGGAAGTGTAAATCTGGAATATGAACACCAAAAGTGGTACATATTCAGTGAATTAAAATTTCAAAGAGCAGCACCTTTTTAGTCAGGTGAAGCTATCAAAAGGATATGGAGAATAGGTAGGTAAATTGTGTTAAACAAGTCCCTGAAATTACCTCCAAAAGTATATTTCAATTTGTTTTCTAGTTTGTCTCATTCACTCCTTCATCACAACCAGGTGCAAGTTCCATAAACCTAAATCATCTACATCCAGTTTCAAGAAGTCTTAAATTAAAATTAAAAAGTCACAAAATTCCCGTGGATACTGACTTTCTAGAAGAGCTAAAGGTGCAAAAATGAAAAATTATAACCAGTAATAAGCTGGAACTTTTATAACAAAAGTAATTCCTCAACATCTCAAGATCAGAATCTCCATGGTTACAGCTCAGGGCGACACCATACAACCCATCATGTGCGTCAGCTCACTGAATAAGCAAGTCCTATGATGGGTGCTCCCCCCCTGCAATTGTGGCATCAACAGCCTTTCAGATAATAATCCAAATCCATTGTAAACATTTAATTGAATCTGCAACAAAAACAGAAGTTTTTAGAAAAGCTCAGCAGGTCTGGCAGCATCCATGAAGAAAAAAAATCAGAGTTAATGTTTCGGGTCCAGTGACCCTTAACATTAACTGATTTTTTTTCTTCACAGATGCTGTCATATCTGCTGAGCTTTTTCAGCAACTTCTGTTTTTGTTCCTGATTTACAGCATCCAGAGTTCTTTTGGTTTTTAATTGAATCTGCCTTTATCACACTTCAGCATTGCATTCCGATCCAGACTACTCACTGTGGGAGAACAATTTTTTTTGCGTCTCCATTGTTTCTTTTGCCAATTATCTTAAATCAGTATAAAAATACAGAAAACAACTTCAGATGCTGGAAATCTGAAACAAACACTGAATGCTGGAGAAACTCAGGTCTGGCAGCATCTGTGGAGAGAGAATCAGAGGGAGAATGTTGAGAGTCCAGTGTGATTTCTTCAGAACTGAAACGTGTTGGAAAATGGGGATTTTAAAACTTTTAGACAGAGGTGGAGGAGGAACAAAGGGGCAGATGGTGTAGAGGACAGTGCAAAAGACAAAGAGATTATTAATAGGGGTGAAAGAGATTTGTAAAATGGCATGTAAATTAAGGTGTGGAAGGGAGAGAATTGATCCACTCTTCTGAGACAAAGTAAACAACACACCAAGGCAAGGCTGTGTGGAGGGGGAGAGAATGTAAGAAGATTGGGGAACAGACATAATGCAGTTTCTGAAGTTGTAGATTTCAATGTTGAGGTTACAAAGTGCCTAAGTGAAAAATGAGGTGGTGTTCCTTGTGCTTGTGTTGGAAAATTGCAGCTAGCCCAAGATTGAAACATTAGCAGGACAGCATGGTGGTTTATTGAAATGGTGAGCAATTGAGAGGTCAGTGTCATTCCTATAGATATGGCAAGAGATGTTCCACAGAACAGTCATCCATTCTGTATTTAGTCTTTTCAATGTAACAAAGATTCCATTTTGAGCAGAAAATACAGCAGGTGAAATTGAAAGTAGTACAATTAAAATATTACTTCACCTGTATGGTGTTTAGGGCCTTGGTCAGTGAGGAATGAGGTGAACAGACAAGCCTTACACATTCTGCGATCACATGGGGAGGTGCCATGGAGGGGGTAGTGGTGAGGAAGTGTTGGGAGTAATGGAGGAATGGTCCAGAAAGTCAGACAGGGACCAGCCCCAGTGGAACACTGACAGTGGAGGGGAGGTGAAAATCCCAACTCCCCAATCAATCTAACTATGGACTAAAGTTCATCATCCTCAGCACCATTCTCATGAATCTTTTCTGCACTGTTTCAAATGCCCTCACATATTAGCCAAAATCCAGTGGCCAGAACAGAACACAATTCTCCAACGGAGGGGCTGAAATAGTGTCCTCTGTAGATATAGCACAGCCCCCTGGCTATCATATTATGTATTCCTATTAGGATACTGTATGTTTATAAATAATTCTCAAATTGTTTTGAAATTGTCAATGAATCATCTACATGCACACTCAGGTCAATCTGCTCCTGTACCCTTCGGTTTATATTGTGTGCTCTTCCTACGAAAATAAATCAGTTCACAGTTTGTTGACTTGCTCACTGAGCTGGCTCGTTTTTGTTCAGATGTTTCGTTACCATGATAGGTGACATCATCAGTGGAGCCTCTGACGAAGTGATGTTATTCTACTCCGCTTGGAATTTATACTAGAATAACATCACTTCATCGGAGGCTGCACTGATGATGTTACCTAGCATGGTGACAAAACATCTGAACAGAAATGAGCCAGCTCGGCGAGCAAGTCAACAACTTCACCCTCAACTCGAGCTACAGATCTTTGCCAAATCTTTAAATCAGTTCACATTTCTCCGCTTTAGATTTCATCTGCTACGTGTCTGCCCATTCCACCTTCCTATATTCATTTGAAGTTCTACATACCCTCTTCATTGTTCACAATGCTCAAGTTTTGTAGAATCTTAAAAATTGTGCTTTGCAAGATTGGGGTGGCACAGTGACTCAGTGGTTAGCACTGGTGCCTCTCAGTGCCAGGGACCTAGGTTCGGTAGCAGTCTCTCAACTGCCAGGGTGGAGTTTGCACGTTGTCCACGTGGGTTTCCTCTGGGTGCTCCAGTTTCCTCCCACAGTCCAAAGATTTGCAGATTAGGTGAATTGGCTATGCTAAATTGCCCACAGTGTCCAGGTGGATTAGCTATTGGAAATGCAGGGTTACAGGGATAGGATGGGATGGAGGATGCCCTCTGGAACATCAGTGTGGACTTGATGGGCTGAACAGCCTGCTTCCACACTGTAGGAATTCTAAGAAGTCATAAGACCATAAGATGAAGGAGGAGTAGGCCATTTGACTCATCAAGTCTGTTCTGCCATTCACACAAATCTCATAATCCTGACCACTTTCCTGTTTATTCCCGTAATCCTCAATTCTCTTACTTATTGAGACAATCTCAGCATTGGACATATTTAAAGACTCAGCCTCAACTGCTCTCAGTGGTAAAGAATTCCACAGATTCACTACCCTCAAAAAAAACCTCCTCCTAATCGGTTTTAAATGGGTGACGCCTTATAGTTATCAAGAAGAGTAGGGGTCTCAACTGAGCTGTGTAGACCTCCACTACAAACCTTCCTCCAGCCCAAAAAAAAAAAATCTGTTAACCACCACTGTTTTCTGAACCTCAGTAAATTTTATATCCATGTTACTACTAGCCCTTTTATTCTACATGTCGTCATTTGCTCACAATTCTGTTGTGCAGCATTCTACAAAATGTCTTTAGAAGTCCATGTACACCACATCAACCGCACTGCTCACCAACGCTCTCTGCTGCCTCAAAAAACTCCAGCATGTTAGCCAAACAGAACTTTTCTTTAATCATCTGTGATTCTATTCTATTTACCAACATTTTACTTAGAGGGTGCCTGATAGTTGTCGGAGCATGTCATTAATGCTGTCCAGACTTGCATTATGAATCAGGCTGAGATATTGGAGGTGGATTGCTGATATTTAAACCGAACCCCAGAAAGAATCACTGCTTTGAGAGGAGGTGAAAACTGAGATGGCGAAAAGCCCAAAGATGTGCATGTTAGGTGGATTGGCCATGCTAAATTGCCCATAGTGTCCAGGGATGTTAGGTGGATGAGCCCTGGGAAATGTAGGGTTGCAGGAATGGGATGGGGGGTGGGGGGGGTGTGGCATGCTGTCCAGAGAGTGTAGACTTCTGGGCTGAATAGCCTGTTTCCACACTGTAGGGAATACCATAGTGACAGTGTAGATTGAGAAAAATCTGAATCAAGAACTAATATTCAACTTTCAACACTGCAATAAATTTATTTTAAAACTCAGTGAGTTTTAAACAAAATAGAGATTAAGCGGTGTTCCCTGCCAATAAAAAATGGCACAAGGGTCATGGACTGTATCCACAAGTCATCCCTCAAGTCTAGGTCCAGCCTTTAGTTTCAAAGTGCTTTTATCATTCATTACTAAACTATTTTACACCAGATATATTTCAATATCAAAACAAGGGTGCTTAACCTTTGTTTAAAATCACTGGAAACTGTGCAAATACACCCAGTGTTACAACAGGCTCTAGGTCTCACATTTGAGAATGACAATATTCCTCGAATTTC
The DNA here is from genome assembly GCF_021869965.1 of Rhincodon typus. Classification (NCBI taxonomy): domain Eukaryota; kingdom Metazoa; phylum Chordata; class Chondrichthyes; order Orectolobiformes; family Rhincodontidae; genus Rhincodon; species Rhincodon typus. The sequence continues at coordinate 52,330,602 of NC_063350.1, forward strand.
CAAGTGTTGAACACTTTTGAAGGTTATTTAGATAAGGAAGTGAAGATTGCTGTAAACTTTGGGAAACATTCCAGCTTGACTGCAGGGGTGAAGACGCTGGGCAGATCAGATGACACGGTCTTACCACTGATGAGGCATAAAAGCAGAATTCTGCACTAATTCCAACATGTTGCACTCTTAGCAAGTCTGTAAAGCTTATTCAATCCATATCCAGCTGCAGGTGTCTTGGAGTCTGTCATCAACTCCCAATTCTCAGCCAACCAAAGATACTTCCAAATCTTGAATAGATACATGCTTAGAAAGGCTTATCCTTAAATAAAGATGCAGTTTACAAACAGTTTTCACTTTACATAAGTTATATTATAGTGGCCAAAATAAGGATTTAATGTTATTGCATTGTGTGTAGAAAAGTCTTGTTAACATCGAAATAAAATATTTAACACTGGTCATTGGGCAGTTTCATTCACGATTGGACAAATCTGAGGTGCCAAGTGCTTGAAATGCTGCACAATGTGTCACAGGTCAGATTTGGGTCCAGTGTTCACAGGGATGGCTCTCAGTTCTGTCCGCATGCACAAGTACTCTCCTATCACAGCCATCAGTGCAATGCACACAATGTTCACCAGCCACCAGCTCAGTGCTGTGGGAAAGTGTAAGTTGTAGATCCAGCAGCCCATAAAGTGGAAGATATGGATGGTCACAGTAAAATCCAAACACTGCTTTCCTCTTCGGATGAAATACCATAATCCAAGTGCGCTGGAGAAGAAAACAGGAACAGATCTAAGATGTACCTTTTAGCAGAACAGACTCTAACATACTTCAGAATTTTCCACTCTATTCAGTCTTGAAAATTTAATTTACACTGAACTCCAGAGCAATATGAAGGGAAAGCTGCACTGTGAGAGGTGCTGTCTTTTTGGACAAGGGTGTGTCCACTTGGTTGGATGTAAAATAGAAGTCCATCAGCATGTTATTTCTCAGTACCCTTATGCAGATTTGGATAGACTGTCAATCTAGAGTTCTGTTCAACTCTGGCAACTGCAAAGTCACTGTCAAATTCATTTCAGATAGCATTCTATAATCTGAAATGACAGGAAAGCTATCTCTGTACGTCTGCCTGGGCTGATTTCAAAACCAGATGGAGGTGATGGGTCATTTGTTTTAAACCAGCCCATCATTCCCCCTTTCTTAGCTCTCAAGAATTTCAGAGTGATACAACACCGAATTCATGAAGCTGTCTGCAACTGGCTGGAGAACAGCAGCATAGAGGTAATGTCACTGGAGACCTGAATAATACCAGTACAAAAGCTGAGTGTTTAAATTTAATTAATAAACCTGAAATAAAATGCTAATCTCATATATAACAATCAATTGCATGACCGTAAAAACTAATGCCATTTCGGGAAGGAAATCTGCTGTCCATACATAGTCTGGCCTACGTGCAATTCCAGACCCATAGTAACATAGTTGACTCTTCACTTCCATCTGAAATGGCCTAGCGAGCCAGTCAGTTATAAGTTGCTCACCACTACCACTCAAGGACAATTAGTGATGAACCACCAATGTTGGCCTAATCATTGCCACTTGTATCCCAGCTCAAATGAAAAGTGGCATTCCTTTTGGATGAAGCTGCCCTCCTGAGTATTTCACATCAAGTAATTAAAGATACGTGCACAGGAGCAAAGTAGCAGAAATAAGCTATTTTGGCAAAAGTAATTATTCTGCTTTTAATTTTAGCAGCTTGCACTTCTCGTCATCATTAGAAGGCACATGCAGTGTCTGTAAATATCATGCAATGTTACACTTGGTGTCATTGTCTTGTTACATAGTGCATGTACAAGTGAGACTAGAAGATACAAAGGAGTGGTATTGATATAGCCCTATCAAGACATCTGGATAGCCACAGCATTTCATAGCCAATGAAATATATTTTAAGTACACATTGTTGTAACATGACAATTGTGGTCCAATTTAAGCACAGTATGATCCCACAAACAGCAATGATTTAAATTATGTTCAGCCTTAATGAGATAGGAGCTCATGGTTTTGGGGGTAGTATATTAACATGGATTAAGGATTGTCAAACTAATAGAAGATGGAGTTGGGGAAAATATGGCATTTTCAGGATGACAACATACAAATAATGGACAGTCACAGAGATCAATGCTGGGCCACAGTTATTTACAAAATATATTAACAACTTGTTTGACAGACATGAATTGACTATAGCAAAGTTTGCAGATGACAAAAAAAAGATGGATAGGCAAGTAGTGAGGATTACACAAAACGTTTACAAAAGTATATTGACGGATTAAGTGAGTGGGAAAAAGCTTGACGGATGGAATATAATGTGGGGAAATCTGAGATTATACACAGAGAAAGAATAGAAGAATAAATATTCTTTCACTGGCGAAAGATGGCAGAAAGCTGTAGCTTTGGGGGTCCTAGTGCACGAATCACAAAAGTCTAGCACAAGGCCGTCATGTAACAGGGAAGATGAATGAAATGTTGGCCTCAATTTTAAAAGAAAATGGAACATCAAAACAGGGCATCTTGTTTAAACTATACCAAGGCACCAGTCAGACCAAAGATGGAATACTATGAACAGTTTTGGTCCCTTTATCTGCGGAAAGCTATACTGGCATTGGAAACAGCGCAGAGAAAGTTCATGAGGTTGATCTTGGGTACAGAATGATTTTCTTATAAGAGGAGGCTCAGTAGATTGGGCTTGAACTTATTGGAGTTTAGAAGAATTTAAGACAGAGAATCATGCAGTACAGAAGTAACCTTCAGTTCATCAAGTCTTTACCGCCAAAAATATGCTACCACCTACACTAGTCCCACTTTCCCACAGTAGGCCCATAACCCTGAATATCTAAGTACTTTTTAACAGGTTGTGAGATGTCCCGCCTCAACTATCCTGCAAGAAAATACTTTCCAGACCCCCGACCACCCTCTGGGTGAAAAGTAATTTTCCTCAAGTCCCCTCTAAACTTCTTGCCTTTCACTTTGCTCCCTTGTTATTGAGGGCACAGAGGAGAATTTTTTTTTTTGTCACAGGGTGGTGAATCTGTGGAATTCTTTACTGCAAAGGGTTGTCAAGACTGGGATAAACAGATTTCTAATCATTAAGGGAACGAAGGATTATAGGGAAGAGGCAGGAAAGTAGAATTATCAAATCAGCCACGATCTCACTAAATAGCAAAGCGAACATGATGGGCCAAATGGTCTGTATCTGCCCCTAAATCATATAATCTTATGAACCTGATCACACCTGCCTTCCATCAAGTTGCCTGAGAAACATTAGCAGAATTAATATATTCTCATTTTCAAATTACATTCTTCAAAAGAATGTATGGAATTTGTTTAACATGCCGTCTAAAATCCTAACTGCAAAAGCAGTGATATCATTAGGAGCCACAATTAGGTATAATCTAATCTCAAGGAATCTGTATACTTTTAAAAAAAAGTGAAGCAACACTTCTAAACAACAACTGAGCATCAGGTGGAGTACAGATGACAGACTTCATGGGAATTTGAGCTGACTACTTTTTAAAATCAACAACTGCCTAGGCTCCTGGAGCTGTAACATCTGAATCTCATTTCGCAGAAGTTAGTGTTGGCACAACTGCTCAGTGACCTTCATTAAAAAAATACAGGATAAGGAACCAGGGTAGACCCTATTTTGGTAAGTTGCTGATGGTAGCTCAGCAATGTTGCTTTATGAATGCTTCACAGGAAACTTATGAGTCAAAACTTGACATCAAGTAATACCAAGCAATATTAGGTCAGGTGGCCAAAAGCTTGTCCAAAGAGGTAGGTATTAAGGATCAGCTGAGGGAGACGTGGGGAAATAGATACATCTAAGAAAGGGATTCCAGAGTTTCACGTCTGGGCAGCTGATAGCATGGCCACCAACGATGAAATTTCTTTTATTCATTCACGGGATGCAGGAGTTGCTGGCTACACCAGCATTTATTGTCCATCCCTGACTGCCCAGAGGCCAGACCAAGTAGGTGGCAGAATTTCTCCTTTAAAAGGCATTAGTGAATCAGATGGGTTTCCTGACAGTTTCATAGTCATCATTAGACTCTGAATTCAATAATAATCTGGAATTAAAATTCTACCATCTGCCACAGCAGGATTCAAACTCAGGTCCCCAGAACATTACCTGGGTCTCTCGATTAATAGTCTAGCAATAATACCGCTAGGTCATCGCCCAACCTATAGTAATGAAATGTTGAAATTAACTGGATGCAGAAGAGGCCAGAATTGGTTTACAAATATACCACAGGGGTGTAGGGTGGAGGTGGTTACAGATTGGATTAGCAAGGCCATGGGGAGATTTTAAAAGAAGGACAAGAATTTTAAAATTGGGGTGTTATCAAACCAAGAGTCTGTACAGCTCTGTGAGCACAGGGGTGATGGGTGAATAGAACATCGTGAATAATGTTTGGTAGTACAGAACTTAAGTATTGCTAAAAGGAGACTAAAAGTTAAAACATTTTATTTTGTACTAATCAGAATAGGCCACAAGAAGCAGTCTTGTAAAAGAGACACTGTTTTACGCAAAATGAGAAGAGGATGTTGATTGGTTGACTCATCATTTCTTTGGAGATACAGCAAGAACAGTTATCAATCTTAATTCTCAGACAAAGCAAGTAGATTCTGACTAGTCAGGATGTTGTCATGTGGATGTAGCAGAATTTGACTGTCTCCCTCACCCTTTTTCTAAAGAAAGGTTTGTGTAAATTCCTTATGCCTACATAAAACATGTCATGAGTATTTATGTATGTAGCTTTTAGCACATGTGCATGGCAGGCCCAGCTGATGGTCTTCAATTGGTTTCCAGTCTAACTCTTAGCACGGTTCCAATTATTTAACAAATAATTTACAAAAACAGAATCATATGTAATGGTGGATGTATTTTTTTTTTGAGGCTAGCAATCACCAGGTGGTTGAACACAAGTGGTTTGGTGCCAGCTGTGAAGAGCCGACGGGGCATGTTATTTCATACAGTCCACCAAACATAGGAACGTGCAGCCTACATATCCGGCATCACACCGGCACTGAAACTCATATTACTCATTTGAGGGGGGATGCAAAATTTGCTTTGGATTGGTGGCATCACCTGATGGTGCATCATAGGTTAGTGAAGAAAAATACTTGTAGATTTAATGTTCAGTTGCAGTGTGAGACAGCTAACTTCACCTGTTTGCAAATTTTTGCGACACTTTTCCCTTCCAAGGTAATGGGGTAGACTAGGCACTGTTTAAAGCCAAAAGTGGTGGCTGTAGGCTCTTTCATGAGTATGTGTGATATACTACAGGTGGTGATTTGATCAGGGTATCACACATAATTGTTTCAATTTGCCTTATTTCAGTGTCAAGCTCACATGGTGAGCAGATGGCTACAGTCTTATTCACATGACAGTCAATGAAACTGATCTTGTAGCATGCAGAATTGCTTCTCATAGTAACCAATGTTAGCAAGAGATGAGCCTAAAGGTGATCCCACGGCAATGCCATCTATTTGAGTGTACATAGTGTAATTAAAATGGAACTCAACTGCCTAAGTTGCCAAGTTTGAGTCTGATATACAGAGATTCAGATACAGGTAGTACATCTAGGTTGTCATGATATAGTGACATAGTGAAGAAGTCAATAGCTCCTTTGAGTAGTATGGTAAAACAGCATGACATACTATTCCTCTCAATAAGCAAGTCTTGTATGGTCGTAAACATGAAGGAATCCTTCACTGTGTATGTGGAAAACTCATTTAGGGCAGGTTGAAACAGGAAACATGGTCATGGTCAGATACAATAGGACGCAAGGAGACATTACTCGTGTCTGTCTAGGATAGCCCGTACAGGTGTCGATAGAATGAGCCATGCCGGTTACCAACGTTAGCAACAATGCCTCTGCAGCTTGTTCTCAAGTGTGGATGTTCAGTCATATCCATAGAACCTGCCACTAGCCACAGTTTGGAACCATCTTTGAGGACTGTGTATTTCGTGAATGTAATCACGTTTGTTGAGTATGACTACTTTAGTCACTTTGTCAGGTTTACATATATATGGGGATTGGTCTTGGGATCATACATGGCTGCCAGCTATTCACGTGGCACATGAATCTGCCAAGTAATTAGGTGCTCCACAGTATACATGTACCAGGTCTGCTATGCGTGCTTTCAGGGCTTCAGCATCATTGGTTTATAAGGAGATAACTGGATAACACGGTCTTTCTTTATCAAGTCTGTATCTTGCATCCTAGCTCAGATGAGTGTAAGATGAAAAACTTCAACTTCTTTTAGCAATGTTTTAGAACATGTTGAGGTAGGACAGTTTTAACGTTATGAAATAACATTATTAAGCATTACTTTGTTGCTTGTCACCTGAAGGCCACTGGATTTCACTGAATTGTCAGTTAGAGATTAATAGTTAGAGTCCTGACTTGTTCGTCTATTTTTTTTTTCAAAATTATATTACATTCTCTGCTGATTGAGAAACTTCTCTAAATTGGCACATAAGGAAACCCAGTTAGAAGACTATGTTGAAAATGTTACAGAAAGACAAACAAATACAGATATCCCTCTTAAAAGCTGGTTTAATTGATAATTCAAGTGATTATTTGATTTTTTTCCTCCCCCTGCTAAGATTTACATTAGAAAAGAATGGCAGAAGATAAACTGTTTCTTCAGAGAACCAGTGCAAAACTATGTGCTGAATGACAGCATGCTGTGCTGCAACAATTCCATGAATCTGCACTATGATGTCAATATTTGGAATTAAATCTGAGGTGTGCGCATGTAGAATTGGTCTGAGGGGAAGATAAGATAATGTTATGCAATTGATATCTTCTAAATTACATTAAGTAGTCTGCTAATTGCTATTCTCTCTTTTTCAACAGTTGTGTATTTACTCACCATGTGAGTGAATTGAGGACAAATGCCATCATCGACAGCCTCCCCTGAGCTGTGGAAAATCCCAGCACCTAAATTACAAACAGAACCAGTAGAAATAGAAAATTAAAAACAAAAATAACACATCCAAGGACCAAAGCTCTATTGAGACACCTTCAAAGACAACACAAGCAGGCTGTGTTTGAAGCTGGTAACAAGGTTTACCACAGAACATGTCCACTGTGTTGCAAAAGGCAATTGAAATTTAAAAAGAAATGTGGTACTTATTTGTTTGAAAAGGAACATGGTTACACCTGGACTTGTAAGTAACTAACTTAGCCACATAGTCCACTGCAATGCATCTACTGTGGTTCTTCTCAATATGTATGGCTCACATGCTAATCCCTCCTGGCTCCAGTTTCCATGACATAATCCAATCCCATATGCTGCATATTTTATCTGGGTTGGAAAATTATTCAGAACAAAGGCTTACAGACAACTTAGAATCTGGTTAAGTAGTTCAGGTGCAGGCGCAATTTTATTCTTTTGCTGTTCTTGCCCAGTTTTTAAAATTACAAAATGCAGGAATAGGAGAATGCACAAACGTTTACAGATATTCAAGTTTACAGATACTTCACTCAAATGTAGATACATATGACAATTCAATACAAAGAAGAGATCGCTATGAATCCTTCAATGATTTTGTTCTCAGGTTACAGTGCTGCCACTGGGATTTCAGTTATGCATGATGGGGGCATGTGAAGTTATTAAAGCATTTCTCTTTGCAATCACCAATTGACCTATTGAACATCATTTAAGTTAACAGTATTTTTGGAACAGTAACAAATACGGTCAGGAATTGTGGACTTTGTATATGTGATACATTACACTATTGAAAGTGAAGAGAAAAAGTTTAAGCAAGCTTGTCTCCTTAAAGCTACAAGTTTTAATTGCTGTAGATTAGCACAACTCAAGGTCAGAGTGCTATTACTGTTAGGTAATAAATATATGGATAACAACATATTGTTGAGTTTGCTGTTTAGAGGAAAAATGGTCTTTATTTAAGAAAAAAATACCTGTGATTGTCTAAGGTAGAACAACTTCTCAAAGTTTGTTATGCGTTAGGTATTGCAATTCGCCATTATGGATTTTACTGCAACCCTCCCAGACAACACAAAATGAACAGTTGTTCAGCACTAAGCCTCTGCCTTCCATGTTCTGCTTTATCTGGCCCCCATGGTGCAGTTGCCACAACAGCTTGAGTTCTAATGTTAGCATTACTGATGAAAATTCATTAGAAGTCTTTTTGGCAGTAACATGTCAGTAATTTCTCTAGATCATGAGAAACAAAAAGGCTACTTCAAAAACTGTAAAAAGTGCATTCATATCTTGCAAATAATCAGACTACTGAAGGAAGCACTCGCGGGACAAAAATCAGTGGATATTTCTCACATCCTTCTAACCAACATGCCCAATCCCAGCCAAAGAGAGAAAACATCCCTCCATCATTCCATTAGTGCTTAGGAGATTTGCCTTTGTGAGACCTGCATGTGATCTTTGCCCTTTCATGAAATATCCAGAATGCATTACAAACAGCAAAGATACAAGTTTTTGAGTTGCCTGACATTACAGCTAAAGGTTGGCCAGTGCATCCTAAGATGCCAGGTTGCTGTTATTCCACAAATATTGAGGGTTAGCCAAAAGCGGCAACAGATTTCCTTATGCACACGTCAAATTCTACATCAAGAGACAGATTGTTTGTCACTATTGAGTATAGGAGTTGGGACGTCATGTTGCGGTTGTACAAGACATCGGTGAAGCCACTTTTGTAGTACTGCGTACGGTTCTCATTGCCCTTCTATAGGAAGAATGTTATTAAATTGGGGAGGGCTCAGAAAAGATTTCCCATGATGCTGACAGGACTGGAGGATTTGAGTTATGAAGACAGGCTGGGACATTTTCACTGGAGCGTAGGAGGTTGAGAGGTGACCTTATAGAGGTTTATAAAGTCACGAGGGCATAGATAAAGGTGAATAACAAAGGTCTTTTTCCCCTGGGGTGGGAGTGTTCAAACTAGGGCGCATATTTTTAAGGTGAAAGGAGAAAGATTTAAGGCGGGACCCGAGGGGCAACTTTTACTACACAGAGGGTGATTCGTATGTGGAATGAACTGTCAGATGAAGTGGTAGATGCAGGTACAATTACAACATTTAAAAGACATTTGAATAAGTACATGAATAGGAAAGATTTAGAGGGATATGGGCCAAATGCAAGCAAATGGGACTAGTTTAGTTTGGGAAACTTGGTTGACATGGACAAGTTGGACAGGATTTGTTTTCATGCTGTATGATTCTATGAACCCGAAGTAACAGAATTTGCTCACCACTTTCAGCAGCATGTTTTCAGTGTGATTAAGGGTGAAAATGTTATCGCCCTGTCACAATCATGGTTTTGTTGGTGGTACTTTCAGGCTGGAAAGATTGTCAAGCTTTGCTAGCTGACCCAATATGCAGATAAACTTTTAGGATGTGCAAAGAATGCAAGAGTCAGGGTCATAGATGTCGTAGAGTGGGGTATAGGACATAATCCTCCCATGCTATCTTTCATTATGCAAGTATCAGAAGTGAAGCATCAAACTGCAGAGAGTACATTCATTATTTGGGAGAAACAGAGAAGATTGAGTATTCTATCATACACACACTACCTGTGGGATTGTGGGTCACTGTTCACGGCAGGCACACCATATTGACCTTTCAGCTTCCAAGCCAGAAAATTTCTCCTTTTATCTTTGTTGGTGCATAGCCCAAGCATAGTTTTCAGAATGCACCTTGTAGACTAATGACCAGAGAAGAAATGAAAACCTAAACATCTGGGCCTCATTGGTTAGAAAGTTGCTTCCATAAAGGAAACACCAATTGCTTAAAGGGACTCCATTCCTGATTTTGTGTCAAATTTATTCCTTAACCTTTAACTCTCAATACTGTCATTAACGTTAAGCCATCTGGCAGCGTCCAAATTACCAAAGTCATGAATATGAGAAAAAAGGAATACAATACTAATTGAAGGCTATCACTTAACCTGCTTCAGTGTTGAATCTCATTGCCCAGGTTGCCAGCCCATTCCCTGAGTGAACAACCTCCCGACTACCTAACCTTCCTCCGCCACTAAACTCTGGTAATAGTCATGAGATTCAACTAGACACAACTTCATCTTATATCTCCCTCAATAAAGTCCCCACATCAGCACTATACCCCCTCAATATCCTCCCCACGCAACCTTACTTAACCCACCTCAAAAAAATCTAAACTTAAACCTGTCAGTAGAACCTGGCTCCAATCAGTCCTCCAAAATCACTTACAGTTTCTTGTCATAGTGACACAAAATTTTAATTCCAGTCTGGCCACAGGGGAAGTATCAGAGGACTGGAGGACAGCTAATGTGGTTCCACTTTTCAGGAGGTATGGTTGAGATGAAGGAAGAAGTTACAGACTGGTGAGTCTCATGTCACCGGTAGGGAAACTACTGGAGTGAATTAATACCCACTTAGAAAGGCACAGCTTAATTAGGGATTGTCAGCATGGCTTTGTCAGAGGGAAGTCATGCCTAACAAATTTGTTAGAATGTTTTGAAAAGGTGATCAAGTGTGTGGATAAGGGAAGTTTAGATGATGTAGTTTATATGAATTTTAGCAAGGCTTTTGACAAGCTCCCAACATGGGAATCTGATTGAGAAGGTTAATGCACATGGAATCAAGGGAAACCTGGTGACGTGGATCAGAAACTGGCTTAGTAATAGGACACAAAGGGTAGTGGTAGAAGGCTGTTTGAGTGACTGAGGCTGGTGTCCAGCAGTGTATAGAAGGATCAATACTGGGACCCTTACTGTTTGTTATATACATAAATGATATAGATAAAAATGTGGGGGGGATTGTTAAGCAAGTTTGTGAATGATACCAGTAGGTTACAGTAAGATATAGATAGGTTGGTCAGATGGGCAGACTAGTGGCAGATGGTATTTAACCCTGATAAGTGCAAGGTGATGCACTTTGGAAGTAGTATTTAAAGAATGGAAGGACACTGGGTAGCTTAGAGGAAGAGGGATTTTGGGGTAATTATTCATAGATCCCTAAAGTCGGCAGAGCACGTGAATAGATAATGCGGCATATGGAACACTTGCTTTCTTCAGTCGTGGCACAAAGTATAAGAGCAAGGAGGTAATGTTGAAGTTGTACAGAGCATTGGTCAGGCCACAGCTGGAGTACTTTGTGTAGTTCTGGTTACCTCACTACAGGAAGGATGTGATAGCACGAGAGGGACAGAGGAGGGTTACCAGGATGTTGCCCGAGATGGAGAAATTGTGCTTTAAGGAGAGACTAGATAGGTTGTATTGTTTTCTTTAGAGCAGAGAAGATTGAGCGGGGACATGATTAAGATGTATAAGATTACAAGGGGCATGGACAGGGTGAACAGACAGCGGCTGTTCCCCTTGGTTAAGGGATCAATCATGGGAGGGCAGAGTTTTAGGGTAAGGGGCAAGAGATTCAGAGGAGATCAGGGAAAAACTGTTTTCACTCAGCAGAATGCATTGTCTGGGAAGGTGGTGGAGGCTGGAAACCATACAACCTTTAAAAAATATTTGAATGAGTATTTCAAATATCATAACATTCAAGGATATAGACCAAGTGCAGGAAATTGGCATTAGCACACTTTTAATTGGAGTTATGTCAGTGCAGCCTTGATGGGCTGAAGGGTCTTTTCTACGCTGTATGAATCTATGAATTAGATAAATTCACCATTTCAAATCACTCACAGAAAAGAGATATTTTTGAAGAACCGCTACTGTAAACAAAAAGCACACTTTAAAAGCTTTAATTTGGTTTACCTCATAGCTAAATACTTGATCGAGCGAGCGACTGTTCTGTACCAGGCTGTCCACGACAGCCAACCAAATGCCGAGGAAACTGTAATAGATGCACTGCATCAGGATAATCTGAGCTACGATAAGAATGGGATCCCATACATAGCTGCGGAAGTGCCCGGCCATTCCCACAGCACGCTTTGCGAACCACAACCAGTAGCAATGATAATCACTTTCAGTCTTTAGTTATTGGGAACATGATGCTTGTTGGTGCTAAATGCCAGCAGTAAGATTCAAAACACCACTGCTGCAAAATCCAGAACAGAGATGTGTTCACCACACCTGAAGAGAAAAAAAGAGAAACAAATGCTTTCAGATGGCAAGATAACATTTAACATATCATTCAATTGCCAGGATGAATTTGTTGCTGCCTCAAGAGAAAATTAAGGGAAGAAGTTAGCAAAAAGTTTCTGTACAGAAAACAGACTTATACCAATCAGAAATAATATCAGGATAGCTGCAAACCATTCAGCGCCCTTGAAACTGTTCCACACCTCAACCCCATTTACTCATCCTTCATGTCCTTAGCACCTCTCCTTCCACAAAAAAAACCTATTAATCCTGGTCTTAAATTGCAGCATTCTGGATATTTTACTAGGTCCAATAGTTTCTCATTATTACCATAATTAATCATCATTGTAAACACCTCAATTAGATCATCCCTCAACCTTTTAAACTCAACTGTACTTAAACCAAAACGTAACAAAATTTAATGCAACCCTTTAAGCCTGATTATCACTCTACTGAACCTGCACTGTGAACCAAGGTCAAAATAACCTCTCAATATTGTGCAAAACCTAAGTCGCATAGCAGAGTGCTGATCTGTATATTTGTGCTGAAGTGTCTGCTGTGGATTTTAATCCATAACCTTGTGACCCAGAAATGGAAATGCTACCAATCAAGACACAGCTGACATGGAAGTATGCAAAGAGTCAGTCGTTGTCGCAACAGACATTCAAAACAGATTTAAAAGTTTTCCAACTATACTTGGTTTGAATCCATTGAAGTGAGGTGTTTTCCACATATTCAATTACAAACAAGGCAAAGTGCTTAACCTCATTTTTCTACATTATATTGCATCTGTGAAGTCTTTAGCCATTTACTTAACCTGTCTATATTCCTCATTAATATACTGACTTGGAACTACTTCAGTGCTCCTTCACAGTTGCCTGATCAAAATCCTGGAATTCCCTTTCTAAAGGGACCATGGGTGTACAGATAGAATGCAGTGGTTCAAGAAAGTGACTCACCACCTTCTCATGGCAATTATGAATGGGCAACAAATGTTGATGTTGTTACCAATGCCCACATCCCATGAAAGAATAATCAATGCCCAACACATAATCAATGCCTGTTCCATTCACAGGCAGAAATATCCCTCCAAATGCGGTCCAGGGTGTGGAATTATAATCAGCAATGCAGAAGCCCCAATAAAGCACACTGAAATCAGACTCTAGAATTCACAGTAGGCAAACTACATCACATTGCAACTTGATTGCAAAGACAAGGACAGGCTTTTCAGGTAGTCAGGAACAGTGGTATTATTTTCATATTGTCCTTAATGTCTTGCCATATTTGGATGTTGAGTATTCAAGGATGTCTCACTGGAAGTGATGCAAATGAAGAGTGAGTCAGTAGATTGACTATCTTTGCCTGCCCCCACCATCCCCCCAACCTGGTTATTCCAGGGACTCTGAAGTTCCAAAGATTATACTTATCCAAAGACATGCTTATTAGTTAACTTAGGAAACAAAAATAATTCAACAAATGCTATTGAAGTCCATTTGCAAAGAGCAATTTCAGATAACATTCATAACAGATTTCCTGAATCATCCTTATACCAGTTAAAGCCTCTAAAATTGTCAAAATTTATACAAAAACCGAAAGAACTGCGGATGCTGTAAATCAGGGACAAAAACAAAGTTGCTGGAAAAGCTCAGCAGGTCTGGCAGCATCTGTGAAGGAAAAAAGTGTTAACATTTTGGATCTGGTAACCCCTCCTCAGAACGGAGGAAAATTGTCAGTAGTGTCAAAATTTAGACACACTACACAGTGACCTTTTATTTAAGATCTAGCCTCAACCAACAGGATGAAAATCTCCTCCATCGCTGACTCTGGTCCTGTAAGAAAACTGGTTTGGGAATTATCAGCCTAGTTCCAATTGATCTTTGGACCAGTTCAACTCTAATTTATTTATTGTCTCATTCAAGATAGCAGCAAGGGATGACCATCGAGAGTTGAAAAGCAGCATATGGTGTAGGTGCATAAAAGCAGGCAAAGAGCTTACTCTGCATTTAACCATAGCCATATCAGATCTAGCTGTACTTGTACATTAAAGTCAATGACACATTCAAAAATAACCAAGACAAAACTCATGTATGTACGTTCAGATGGCAAATGTAACTCTTGAACCTTGATATTTTCCTACATATAGTATTTGAGTCCTGAAATATTGGCCATTGAAATCTGTGGGTTGCTGGGTGGTGCTCACTAAATCTACTCCACCTTCAACAAATATTCCCATCCTCAACGCTAGGGGATTCCCAGCACTTCACTGTAAAAGATAAGCATCTGCAACAATCTTCATCAGAAATGCTAAGTACATTATCCATTTTGGCCTCCTCCCTCACATCACAGATGCCAGTCTTCAGCCAATATCATGCACTCCGCATGATATCAAGAAATGGCCGAAAGTACTCGAAACAGCAAAGGTAAAATATTCTGACAATAGTACTGAAGTCTTTTGCTCCAGAATTTGCTCCTCTCCTAGCTAAGCTGTCCCAGTCCAGCGAAAACATTGACATTTACCTGACAATGTAGAAAATTGCTCAAGTATGTAAACATCAAATTCAACCCATTCAATTACCTCTCACATCAGTCTACTCTCGATCATCAGTAAAGTGATGAAAGATGTCATTAACAGTGCTGACAAAGAGCATCTGCTCACTGATGCCCAGTTTGAGTTCTACTAGAGCCACTCAGCCCCTGACCATATTAAAGCTGTGGTTCAAATATGGACAAAACAGCTGAATACTACAGGTGAAGTGAGAGCTACTGCAATTGACATCAAGGCTGCACTTGACAAAGTGTGGCATCAAGAGGCCTTGCAAAACAACATCAGAGAGAATCAGGGAAAAATTCTCCACCGTTGAAGTCATACTCAGCATAAAGGAACTGGCTGCGAGTCTTGGACGTCAGTCATCCAAGATCCAGAACATCTCTGGAGTTCCTCAGGGTAATGTTCCAGGCCCAACCATCTTCAGCTGCCCTCATCCATCACAAAGTCAGAAGTATTTACATGCACGTGTATATGCAAGTGTGAGAGTGTCTGTGTGTGTTGGGGGTGGGCAGGGACTGGTGAAGAAATGTTAACTGGTGATTGCACAATGAGCATCACCATTCGTGATTTCTCTGCAATCCATGTCCAATTGCACAAGACCTGGACAAAGTTCAGACTTGTGCTGATAAGTGGCAATTAACAGTCAGGCCACACAAATGCAAGGAGCAATCATCTCCACTCTGCGAGAATCTAACTACTCTTGAAATTCAACAGCACTACCATTACTGACTTTTCCACTATCAACATCCTGAGAGTTACCATTATCCAGAAATCGAACTGGAGTAGCCATATCGATGTTGTGGGTACAGGAACAGGTCAGAGGCTAGGGATTTCGCAGGAGGTATCTTAGCTCCTGACTCCCCAAAGGCTGTCCACCATCTATCAAGGCATAAGTCAGGAATGTGATGGAATATTCTTTTCTTCCCTGGAAGAGTAAAAGTAAAGGTGCTGGACTATAGGCTGCTCTGCATTAGAGAGCGATGACTGGTGGCAGTTTAACCAGATAGTCACCATATCTCCGGTGAGAGGAGAGGTTGAGAAGGAAAATCTTTCATGGTAACCTCAGCAGGTGTGGGAATTGAATCCACACTGTCACTCTGCATCAGAAACCAATCAATTGTGCTAACTGACCCCCATTCACAGCACAGTTTCTACAAGCAGCTTGAAAGCATCAATCTGTTTGATTGGCACCACTTCCACAGTCACTGCATCTACCACTGATGTTCAGAAGCAGTGGTGTGTATCAGCTTCAAGATTCATTGCAGAAATTTACCAAGGGTCCTTAGACAGTGCCTAGAAGGACAACGGCAGCAGATACACAGGAACACTATTGCCTGAAGTTTCTCTCCAAATCACTCATCATCCAGACTTGGAAATATTTTACAGTTCCTTCAGTTATGGGTCAAAATCCTAGAACTCCCTTCTTAATGCATTGTGAGTGCATCTACATAAAATAGACTGCAGCAGTTCCAGGAGACAGCTCATACCATCTTCTCAAGGGCAACTAGGGATAAACAAATGACCACTTAATCAAAGCCAACATCACATTCTGGGTCAAAACGTTACCTCTGATTTTTTTCTTCACAGATGCTGCCAGACCTGCTGAGCTTTTCCAGCAAATTCGGTTTTTGACCCTTTGCCTGACTACCTACCACCTGAAATGCCCAGCCCTTCACCGCATATGCGATGCAAAGCCAAGAGGTTTTAGTGGGGGTAGGGGGTGGGGATTGGCGTTGGAGTGTCAGATTAGGGGCCAAGAGGAGAAATTGAGAGGGTGGGGTGGGTGTGGAGGAGAAATTGAGAG
>NC_063350.1:52347071-52347430 GCF_021869965.1 Rhincodon typus
ATTGAGAGGGTGGGGTGGGTGTGGAGGAGAAATTGAGAGGGTGGGGTAGGTGTGGAGGAGACTGAAGGGCGGAGAGGTTTTGACAGGGCAGTTGGTGGGGGAGGAGATAGGGAAGCGGGGGCTGGGGAGGGGGGAGGTTGGAGTGGGGGGGAAGAATAGACGGGTGGGGGTCAGAACCCGAAAGGATTTTTGGGATCGGGTGGTATTGAAAGCCCTGATCTCGCGGCTGCGTTGCAGAACCCTGTCACCGGACGGGCCTCCGACCCCTGACAACCCACGAGAAATAGCACCTACCCTAGGCAGGCCCTTTCCTAAGCGGTACGTCAGCGGCGTCCTTTCACGGGCGGCGGGGGGGGGGG
>NC_063350.1:52347530-52363567 GCF_021869965.1 Rhincodon typus
GGGGGGGGAGAGAGGGAGGGGGGGGGTGGGGGGGGGGGGGGGGGGGGACGGGGGGGGGGGGCCCCGGGTGGGGGGGGGGAGGAGTGAAAACAAACAGCGGGCGACGCAGTTCGATCCGGGTTCTCCAGGCTCACCGGAAATACACGGGCGTCTGATATCACATCCGGCGGCGGCGGGTTTGTTCGGTTTGAGGACAATTGGTGCTTCCTTCGTGTGCAGCTGCTTTACCAACACACTACGTGAGAGCTCTAACAGACTGACAGTTTACCCCAGTAATTGTGTTAAAAATCTATTTCCCCCACCTTCCGTCTCCAACGTTTGTTGTTTTCAGCGCAGATTCCAGCGTCTGCGGGAATTGGCTCCTCAAACGGCGTAGGTTTAAAATGGCGTCTATCGGGTACCATGGCAACACATTTAAAGGGACAGTAAATTAATCCAAAATATTGCAGGAGTGGAAGAAAACGCAACTCTATAAACACACACGTAGCATGGACTCAATCTTACCTTTATTTGGCTAAAGAGAGAGTTGTTTCGGAGAGAAACAAAAGCAAAGTTGCTGGAAAAGCTCAGCAGCACCTGTGGAGGAGAAAACAGAGTTAACGTTTCGGGTCCGGTGACCCTTCCTCAGAACTGACAATTGATTTTTCTTATGCTGGATCTACCATTGTCATTTTTCATCATCATTCTAAACTTACGATACAATGACCACTGTATTAAATGTTTCCATCTGTAACATGATCCACTTGGCACACCTTATTTTCAAGAACCATATCTAACAGTGCATTATTCCTTCTTGGACTGGACGCATATAGCCGGAGGAAATTCTCCTGAACACCAGCATTTCTTTTTACGTGATCAGTATTTCAGTCTATATTTTGGTAATAACCACTCATTATAGCTATTCTATTGTGTTTCTCTATAACTTCTCTGCTAGTTTGTCCTTTTGCATCCTTACAATTAATCAGTAGTCTATAGACTACACCGAACAATACAGTTGCACTCTTTTTGTTCCTTAGCCCCAGCCAAATTGTTTCTGTCTTCAAATGTTCTGTGAAAACGTTTTTCTCTGGAACTGCATTGCTTGCCTTTACTAATATTGCCCTCTCTCCTTTCCTTCCATTAGTAATTTGTGTGAACATCTTGTAGTCAGGAATATTTAACATCCAGCCTTGCCCTTTGGTGAGCCACATTTCTGCTGTCACCAAAACATCACATTTCCACATGGCTGTAACTCCCCAATCTTATTTACTTACTTCATGCATTCATGTACATGCACAGTGACCTTGATTTATACCTCATTACTTTCTCCCTTACTCCAACTTCACCTATTAACTTACCATTCTCTATGCTAGTGCTATCCATCTCTTCAAGCACTTTGTGAACCTTGGTATTCCTCTTCAATATTCTCCCTTGGTTCCCACACCCCTGCTGAGTTATTTCACAGCTCTCCGAACAGCACTAGCAAAATGTCTTGCAAACAACTCAGTCCCAGTTCTGTCAGGTGCGATCCATTGGGCTTTTGCAAGTGCCATCTTCCCTGAGATTAGACCCAGTGTCCCAGGAATCTTAAGCTTTCCTGCCTGCATCATCTTTGCTATCATGCACTATCTACCTAACTATCTCTTCATTTACGTGCATGTGGCTTTGACAGTAATCTGGAGACTCATATTTGAGGTCTTCCTCCCTAAATTCTGATTACAGGATCATATCCTCCTTCCTACCTAAGTCATTGGTACTAACGTAGACCACGACCTCGGGCTGTTCAATCTCTCCCAGAAGAATATCCTGTAGCCACACTGCGACATCCTTGATCCTGGCACCAGTGAGGTAACATACCATCCTGGAATCACATCTTTAGCCTCAGAAACAACTCAGTTCCCATAACTATGGTGGCTAGCACTGCAGTCTTACAGGGACCTGCGTTAGATTCCATGCTTGGGCAACTGTCTGTGTGGAGTTTGCACATTCTCCCATGTCTGCGTGGGTTTCCTCCGGGTGCTCTGGTTTCCTCCCACAGTCCAAAGATGTGCAGGTTGGTGGATTGACCATGCTAGATTGACCGTGATGGGCAGGGAAGTATTGGTGAGCTGGATAGCCGTGGGAATTGCAGGCTTACAGGGATAAGGTAGAGGGGAGTGGGTCAGGGTGGAATGCTCTGCAGCGGGTTAGTGTGGACTCGATGGGCTGAATGGCCTGCTTCCACACTGTAGGAATTCTATGGTACACATTTTCACCAGCAAAGTAATGAATCCCTAATCAGTATTGCTGTTCCTTTATTCTTCCTCCTCTCCTGTAAAGCTGAATTATTCATCATGACAAAAACATGGCTCTGACTGCTTTCCCTAGTTAATAGGTGCCCTCAGGAGCTTCCAACTGGGAAACTGATTTGGGACTCCAGAAAACTCCTGCGCAACCTGCTGCTTCTATTGGACAGCTTGATCATCAACCATGCCCTTTCTGGCACCAGGTCCTTAAACTGTAATGTGTCCATTCGTCTAAATATGATATCCATGTGACTCTCAGCCTCATGGATGTGCCACAATATCTCCAATTATCGCTCAATTGAAGCTAAAACTCAAGCTTCTGCAGCTGATTTGATTTGTTTTGATTGATTATTTTCACATGTACCTAGGTATAGTGTAAAGTTTTGTTTTGCATGCAGTACATGCAGATCATACCATACAAAGTACGTTAGGGTAATAGAACAGAGCGAAAAATATCATGTTACGGCTGCAGAGAAGGCGCACAGAAAGTGAGATCAACATTAAATTTACAATTTCAGAGGTCCATTCAGAAGTCTAATAACAGCGGTGAGGAAGCTGTTGTTGAATCTATTTGTATGTGTATACAAACTTTTATATCCTGACAGAAGACAGTATAACTAGGATGGGAAGAGTCTTTGATTATGTTAGTTACTGGCAGCACTTCCTGCACATGTGGTCATCTAGGATGCCAGCAGGATCAATGACCTCCCACAAAATACGTACATACAAACATTCCAGTCGACCAAGCTGAGCTGCCCTATTTTAATTTTAGTTAACTTTATTCTCTTTTGGATTACTTCTACTACTTTATGATATTGGTCCTAACTTCCCTTATTTCTTGTGTTTCTCAGTTAATTAAAAGTATAACTACTTTTTCAAAAAATTGTTCTTTAATATATAACAACTTAAAGACAGTCCCTAAGAGTATTTTCTTACCGACCAATGAACTCACTGAGAAAAGTAGAAAAAAAAGGCACCTCCTCTCCATACTTCACCAAACTCCCTGTTTAGCACAATTTACTTCTTGCAGTGAACCATATTAACAACCCTTGATCTCCCTTTCCGCCAACCTAGAGTTATTTGGACAGCACATTTTTCTACATGGTCACCCCGCAGCTTAAGCAAGTACTGTCACAGATGGAAGAGTTGCCATTAGTCAGAAGAAAGATCACAAGTCAGGAAAGCCCCAGAATGCATCTCACCACAGAACAGATTTTCTGTGTTGGAAAATGGTGATAGTGATGGTGCCTCTGGAGAGTGCCGCCAAAGCCCATCTGCACAAGAAGGGAGAAGAAAGAGAGAGAGAGAGAGAGAACAATAGTGGTTGGAGACTCAATAATAAGGGGCACAGTCAAGCATTTCTGCAGTTGCAGATGTCACTCCAGGATCATGTGTTGTCCCCCTGGGACCAGGGTGAAGGGAGTCATTGAATAGATGCAGGGCATTCTGAAGGGCGAGGTGAGGAATCATGGTTCACATTGTAACCTACAACATAGTTAGAAAGAGGGATGAGGTTCTGCAATGAGAATTTAGGGAGATAAGCAGCAAATGAAAATGTAGGACTCAAAAGTTGTAATCTCTGGATACTCCCGGTGTCACGTGCTGATGAGTAGGGAGTCATAGAGTCATACAGCACAGAAACAGATCCTTCAGTCTGACTCATCCACGCTGACCGAGGTTCTCACTTGCCTACGTTTTGCCCATATCGCTCAAAACCTTTCCTATTCATCTACCTATTCAAATGTCTTTTAAATGTTGTAACTGCACCTGCATCTACCACTTCCTTTGGCAGTTCATTCCACATATGAACCACCCTCTGTGTGAAAAGATTGCCCCTCTGGTCCCTTTTAAATTTTTCTCTTCTCACCTTAAAAACATGCCCCCTAGTCATAGAGTCATACAGCATGGAGACAGACCCTTTGGTTTAACTTGTCCATGCCAACCATGTTCCCAAACTAAACTGGTCCCAATTACCTGCATTTGGCCCGTATTCCTCCAAACCTTTACTATTCAAATAATTATCCAAATGTCTTTCAAATGTTGTAATTGTACCTGCATTCACCACTTCCTCTGTCAGTTCATTCCACACACGAACCACTCCCTCTGTAAAATATTTGGCTCTCATGTCCTTTTTAAATCTTTCTCCTCTCACCTTAAAAATAAGCCCCTTAATTTTGGACTTCCCCACCCTCAGGAAAAGACCATGGATATTCACCATATCTATTTCCCTCGTGATTTTATAAACCTCTGTAAGGTTACCCCTCAACCTCCTCTGCTCCAGTGAAAAAAGTCCCAGCCTATCCTTATAACTCAAAACCTCTAGTTCTGGCAACATCCTGGTCAATCTTTTCTGAACCCTCTCCAATTTAATAATATTTTTCCTGAAGCAGGGCAACCAGAATTGTACGCAGTACTCCCAAGCATGGCTTCAACGACCTGCACAACAGATGAATGTGAAGCTGAAGAGTTGGAGCGGTGGGGAGAAGGCTTTAGATTCTTGAGTCACTGGGTTCATTTCTGGGAAGGTGGTACATGTGCAAGTCTGAGAGGTTGCACCTCAACTGGATTGACACCAACATATTTGGGGGTGGGTTGGAAGTCAGGAATGGAATACATGTGGAGATACAGTAGGGCGTATACATAGACAGGTAAAGGAGAAGAACCAAATCATTCTAGAAGGCAGTATAAATATAGTCAAATTAAGGCACAAGGGAGCATGGCAAGGCTGGATGGCATTTTTGTAAGTAAGGCAGATGAGTTGATGGTGTTGATTAAACATAGGGATGTGATATCATTGCTGTCATGGTGACATGGTTGAGAGTGGGGCAGGACTGGCAGCTCAATATTTCAGGGTATAGAGTCTTTATGTAAGATAGTGGAGCTGTGAAAGAGGAGGTGATGTCACAATATTGATCAAGGAGTCAACTACTGTACTCACACCATTTTAACGATCTTTTGATCTCTTTCCCTATAAATTTTATGCTTGCGTGCTTTTCTTCACTCCCCTGATGAAGGAGCAGCGGTCCAAAACCTTGTAATTTCAAATAAACCTGTTGGACTATAACCTGGTGTCATGTGACTTCTGATCTTGTCCACTCCAGTCCAACAATGGCACCTCCACATCACTGTAATAAGGAGGGATGATATCATAGAAGGTTTGATTGATTGATTGATTTATTGTCAAGTGTACTGAAATACATTGAAAAGCTTTGTTTACAAGTGGTACAGGCAGATCATAGTAAGCAAAGGATGTACAGATCAAAAAGACTTAGACAGAGGCATACAGGTTAGATTTCACAGGGCGTGCGTTAGGCGAGATCAATGTTCGCAAGATCAGCGTTATTTGAGGTTAGAAAGGCCATTCGTCTGATAATAGTGGGAAGAAGCTGTTCCTGAACCTGCTCGTGCATGTGTTCAGGCTTCTGTATCTTCTGCCTGACAGAAGAGGTTGTAGGAGATCATTACTGGGGTGCGATGGGTCTTTGATGATGTTGGCAGCCTTTCCATGGCAGTGAGCTATGTAACTGGAGTCCATGGATGGAAGGTTGGCTTCCGTGATGGTCTGGGCTGTGCACATCACCTTCTGTTTTCTTATGGTCCTGGGCAGAGCAGTTACCATACCAGGTCATGATGCACCCACACAGTATGCTTTCAGTGGTGCATCTTTGCAAGTTGGTGAGGGACCTTATCCATAAGGATAAGGATATATGGTATGGAGATACCAAATTTCCTGAGCTGCCTGAGGAAGAAGAGGCATAGTTGTGCCTTCTTGATTGTCGCATCTACATCGTAAGTCCAGGACAGGTCGTCAGTTATCGTCATTCTGAGGAACTCGATGCTGTTCACCCTCTCAACCTCAGCTCCATTGATGTAGATGGGGGCATGTTCTCCTCCTTTCTTTCTGAAGTCAATGATCAATTCTTTAGTTCTGCTGACTTTGAGAGATAGATTGTTTTCATAACACTATGTCATCAAGCCCTCTCTCTCTTCTGTAGTTTGATTTTTCGTTGTTAGATATCCATCCTATGGTGGTGTCATCCTCAAACTTGTAGGTGACGTTTGTTCGGAATTTGGCAACACAGTAATAGGTGTAAAGGGAGTACAGTAGGGTGCTGAGGACACATCCTTGGGGGGGGTCCAGTGTTGAGTGTTGAGTGTTATTGTGGAGGCGGTGCAGTTACCTATCCTCATTGATTGTGGCCTATGGGTCAGAAAGCTGAGGATCCAGTTACAGAGGGCGGAGCCGAGGCCAAGGTCACACAGTTTTGAGATCAGTCTGGAGGGGATAATGGTGTTGAAGGCGGAGCTGTAGTCAACGAGCAGGAGTCTGACGTAGGTGTCTTTGATGTTCAGATGTTCCAGGGATGTGTGCAGGGCTAGGGATATGGCATCCTCTGTGGACCTGTTAAGTCAGTAGGCAAATTGTAGGGGATTGAGGTGGGCTGGGAGACTGGAGTTGATGTGGGCCATGACCAGCCTCTCGAAGCACTTCATGATTATTGAGGTCAGAGCCACTGGGTGGTAGTCATTAAGGTATGTTGTATGTGTTACTCAGGTATGGGGATGATGGTGGCCTTCTTGAAGTAGATAGGGACCTTGGCTTGTAGGTTGGAGAGGATGAAGATGTCAGTGACTACCTCCGCCAGTTGGTCTGCACAGGTTTCTCAAATGAGGCCGTATGGGTAGAAACTAAAAACAAAAAGGAGACAACCACATTGCTGGTACTGTATTATAGACCTCCAAAAAGTCAGGGAGAGGTAAAAAGACAGTTATGTAGGCAAACCTCAGAGAAATGTAAAAATAATTGGGTAATAATTGTCGGGGAATTTCAACTTTTTCAATATTAACTAGGATTAAAAAGATGTGAAAGATTTAGAGGGGACAGATTCTTAAAATGTGTTCAGGAGTTTTTAGACCACCGCATAGAAAGATCTACAAGGGACTATAGGTAATTTTTGGGAGTGAAGCCAGGCAAGTGGTAGATGTGGCAGTGGGGAGCATTTTGCTGATGGTGACCGTAATTCAGTAAGATTTAAGGTTATGGATAAGGACAAAGATGGACTGGAAATAAAGGGTCTAAATTGAGGGAAGGATGATTTAAATATGATTTGACAGGATGTGTCCAAAGTGGACTGGGAGAAGTTACTTGCAGAAAAATGCACATTAGAGCAGTGGGAGATGTGCAAACAAGTAATAATGACCGGACAGGGCAATGTGCTCCCCGAAAGGTGAGCCTGGGCTTAACAAGTCCAGGATTGAATAGTAAAAAAAAGTTTTTTGTAGATATGGTAGGCTCTAAACAGCAGATTCCCTAGATGAGTATAGAAAGTGCAAAATGTTGCTTAAAAAAACAAATTAGGAGAGCAAAGAGGGGAACATGAAAAAATACTGATGGGTAACATGAGGGAAAATTTGAAGGAATTCTGAGCATGTTAGGGACATAAGAATAACCAGGGGAAACGTAGGGGCCATTGGGGACCTAGATGACACTCTGTGTACAGAGCCAGAAGATATAGCTGAGGTTTTAAATTAGTACTTTGCATCTATATTCATTGTAGAGAAGGATGATGTAGGTATTGAAATCAGGGAGGGGGCCAGGTTTGTGATATATTTGGATGAATTAGCATTGTGAGGCAGTTTTAGCAGGCTTGAAAGTGGATAAATCCCAGGTCCAGATGAGATGTATCCAAGGCTGCTGTGGGAGGCAAGGGAGGAGATTGCAGGAGCTTGAAGATTAATTTTCAATTCCTCTGGCCACTGGAGGGGTGCCAGAGGACTGGAGGACTGTTAATGTGGTACTATTATTCAAGAAAGGTAGTGGGTGGGGATGAACTAGCAAACTACAGGCCAGTCAGTGTAACGTCTCTGATAGGGAAACTATTGAAAAAAGGTTCTGAGAGGTAAGGGTTAATCAAGGATAGTCAGCACAGCTTTATAAGGGGGAGATCATGTTTATCAAATTTGATTGAATTTCTCGAGGAGCTGACTAGATGCGTACATAAGTGAAGTGTAGTTGATGTAGTCTACATGGACTTCAGTAAGGCTTTTGACAGGGTCTGACATGGCAGAAGCTAAGAAGTTAAGAATCTAAGAGTTCATGGGATCCTGGTAATTTGGTAAATTTGATGCAAAATTGGCTTAATAGCCAGAAATAAAGGGAGATGGTCTAACAGTGTTTTTGTGACTGGGAGCCTGTGTCCAGTGGTGTACCAAAGAGTTTGGTGCTGGGCCCCTTGCTTTTGTTGTGTACTTAATGAGCTAGACATGAATGTAGGAGGTATGATCAGTACTTCTGCAAATGACACAAAAATTGATGGTGAGGCAAATATTGAGGTGGAAACCCTTAGACTGCAGGAAGATATAGATGGGTTGATCAATTGGGCTGACCAGTGGCAAACGGAATTTAATCCTGAAAAGTGCGAGGCCATGCATTTTGGGAAGACTAACAAGGCTTTGGCGTATACATTGAATGGTAGGACCCTAGTGAGTACAAAGAATCAGAGAGACATGGGTAAACGTGTATATAGATCTTTGAAGACAGCAGGATAGGTGGATACGATGGTTAAGAAGACATTCTGGGATACTTGCCTTTATTAATGAAGGCATCAGATATAAGATCAAGGAAGTTGTAATGCAGCTATTGATATAATGTTAGTTAGGTCACAGCTGGAATACTGTGTGCAGTTCTGATTGCCACAGTAGGAAGGATATAATTGCACTGGAGAGGGTGCAGAGGAGATTCAGAAGGCTGTTACCTGGGATGAAGTGATTCAGCTAAGAGAGACAAGTAGGCTGGGTTTGGTTTCCTTAGAGAAGAGAAAGCTGATGAAGGATCGATTGAGGTGTATAAAGTTCTGAGAGACATAGGCAGGGTAAATAAGGAGAAATCTTCTCCCTCAGTAGAGAAATCAGTAATCAGGGGCACAGTTTTAAAGTAAGGAGTAGAAGGCTTAGAGGGGATTTGAAGATAAACTCTTTTCACCCAGAGAGTGGCAGGTATTTAGAAGTCACGATCTAAAAGGGTGGTGGAGCCAGGAACCCTCAAGACATTTTCTTAGATAAGCATTTGAAATGCCATAGCATACAAGGCTACAAGCCAAGTGCTGGAAATTGGGATTAGATTAGATGGATTTTTATCATGGACATGATGGGCAGAAGAGCCTCCTTCCATCCTGATGACTTTATGAACATAAGCTTTAAACGAAAACAAACTTGGATCTAGTAACTCCTATCAGTAAATGATAAGTAAGAAGGAGGTAGATAGAAATAGACTCAAGAGGGAAGTAAAATAGAGAAGATACAGTAGATCATGCCCCAACTTTTAAAAAGAAATTAATCCAGACAGAGCTATCCTATGTGCTTCCAGTATTGCGAGCCTGAACACATCAAAGAAAACTGCTGTTCACAAAAAGCCCAACAGGGGGAGCAATGGCAACCAGAACCATATTCAAAGCCTTGAGAGGAGAACCAGGTGGCTAAGTGTGATGCTGCAACATAGAAAAGCGGTGGAGAAATTTCTGATCTTTGCCACTAGATGCCAGAATTGTTCTTTATTTAGAGTGGAACAAATTTACACATTAGAAACATCGGGCAAAAAGCCATGATGCTCTTTTAAATTTTTGCCCCACACACATCAATTTAACTGATTTTCATATCTTCCCACACATGGTGTTAATATTTAAATATATAAGTGCAGTATCATTTACATATGTTTGTGGTGCTGCATCTTCAAGTTTCTTGCTTTACACGTGAGTGCATGAGATAACGTTGAGTGTAATTATTATTACACCTTGATCAGATGGGCTGATGGGCCGAGAAGTGGTAGATGGAGTTTAGTTTAGATAAATGCAAGGTGCTGTGTTTAGGAAAGGCAAATCAGGGCAGGACATACACACTTAATAATAAGGCCCTGGGGAATGTTGCTGAACGAAGACACCTTAGAGTGCAGGTTCTTAGTTCCTTGAAAGTGGAGTTGCAGGTAGACAGGATAGTGAAGAAGGTGTTTGGCACACTTGTCTTCATTGGTCAGCGCATTGAGTATAGGAGTTGGGAGGTCACATTGTGGCTGTAAGGGAAATTGGTTAGGCCACTTTTGGAATACTGCGTTCGGTTCTGGTCTCATTGCTATAGGAGGATGTTGTGAAATTTGAAAAGGTTCAGAAAAGATGTACAAGAATGTTGCCAGAGTTGAAGTGTTTGAGCTATAGGGAGAGGCTGGATAGGCTGGGGCTATTTTCACTGGCGTGTTGGAGGCTGAGGGGTGACCTTATAGATGTTTATAAAATCATGAGGGGCTTGGATAGTGTGAATTACCAAGGTCTTTTTTCTAGGGTAGGGGAGTCCGAAACTAGAGGGTATAGGTGTAAGGTGAGAGGGGAAAGATTTAAAAGAGACCTGAGGGGCAGCTTTTTCACGCAGAGGGTGGTGCATGTATGGAATGAACTACCAGAGGAAGTGGTGGAGGCTGGTACAGTTACAACATTTAAAAGACATCTGGGTGGGTACATGAATAGGAATGGTTTAGTGGGATATGGGCTGAATGCTGGCAAATGGGACTAGATTAATTTAGAATATCTGGTCCAAATGGATGAGTTGGACTGAAGGGTCTGTTTCTGTGCTGTACAGCTCTGTGATTCTACACCCAGAGAGAGAGAGAGAGAGAGAGAAGGCAGGACCAGACTGAGAATCCTGAGGTCCGTTATTTGCCGGGATAGGCTGAGATGGGAGGAGTTGAGGAGCTTCTGAGCCTGAAGAATGTGGAGAGTTTCATGATTTCAGCAGCGACACTTATGCAGTCCTGTGGGCAGCCACCTGAGCTTGCTGGTAAGAACACCGGCAGAGTTTCATCCACCAACAGCAAGGGCTTCTGATGAACGGGCATGGCAACACTGTGGGGGTATCTGATAATTCCATTGTTTTGGTGAGAAGGTACAGCATAGGATGGAGCAAAACTGAGATGAACAACATTAAAAGGAGCCAAACCCTGAAAAATATTATTCACCCTGCATACTGCACACATCACATGAGAACTTCACAGAGAAAGTAGGTATAAGAAAATTGTGCATCACTAACGGGGCAATAAGGAAACAGTGCCACCTGCTGCAGCCATGGTCATCTGTTTTCAGTGCTGTCTGTGTAGGGACCATCACACTCAACTCTTATGACACTGACTGATTGTAAGTAGATTTGGTTAATCTGAGGAATATGAACCAAGATGAATATGAGTATTTTACAGAAGAGCTGGGGAATCCCTCACCTTTATTATCTTAGCAAATACTGAAGCTCAGGATTCTCAATGTAGATTATTAATTCCCAGGAAACTTTGAGTAGCAGTTCTAATGACACTTGGTATTACAGCAGTGCAGTGACAAGTTAGGACAATCCAGTTTTACTGGGTTGTTAGGTCTTCCAAGACTTGGGTGCAATTTTTGGTGTTGCCTTGCAAGCTCTCACACCATTAACCTGGACAGAAAGGCATCCCCAATTTCACTGTATAATAAGCACACAATCAAAGAGATCAACGTACGATGCATAGAAACCTTCAGCATTTGAAATTTGTCCCATGGAAGAAGATTGTAAAATTGGATGACTTCTGGGTGGCATCCCATGGATAATGACCAGACTGCTACAATGAAACTCATACCCCGACTACCAGGGGGGTTTAGATGGGGCTGTGTAGTGTAATCCAGATTATTGCTCAGACCTTTGGATATGGGAGTTGGAATGTCATATTGAGGTTTTATAGGACATTGGTGCAGTCTTTTCTGGAATACTGTTTCCAGTTCTGGTCATCCTGTTATAGCAAGGATACTATCAAGCTGGAGAGTGTTCAGAAAAGGTTTGCAAGGATGTTGCCCAAGAATGGAAGGTTTGAGCTATAGAGAGAGGCTGGATAGGCTGGTACTTTTTCACTGGAGATTAGGAGATTGAAGGATGACCTTATAGAGGTTTGTAAAATCGTGAGGGATATAGATAACGTGAATAGCAGGTGGCTTTTCGTAATGGTGGGGGATTTCAAGACTAGTGAGCATTGTGAGGAGAAAGATTTGAAAAGGACAGGAGGGGCAGCTTTTTTAAACAGAGTCGTTCATGTGTGGAATAAACTGACAGAGGAAGTGCTGGATGTGGGTACAGTTAAAACATTTAAGTGACATTTGGATAATTACATGAATAAGAAAAGTTTGGAGGGATATGGGCCAAGCACAGGCAGGTGGGACTAGTTTAGTTTGGGATTATGGTCAGCATGACTGGGTGGACTGAAGCGTCTGTTTCCATGCTGTATGACTCTATGAATCCCCTGAAGTAGAATGTTTGTATGTGCCTACCATCTGGTAAGCTGGTACTGGTTCTTTATTTTTGGCCTACCTGGCTTCAGGCCACTCTTTCTTGGTAGCTTACCTTGTGTAGATTCCATCTCAGAGCTGTCCTCCCACAGTGTCAGTACCTGGGTTCAATGATGCTTTTTCTTCAACATCACTGCCTTCTCTCTTTTACCTACTTGTTTCTCATCCACTCTATCATTCCAAGTTGAAAATATTGGATATCTGAAAGGCGAAAGGGAAAGGTAGATCACTGTGAGGAGAGGGGGCAAGACCAAGATCTTTATGCTTATACCACTTGTAGCTTACAAATCCAAAAGAGATTGTGAGATGACAGAGTATAATTTTAGAGAAAAAAAAGCCGTCCACATGTAGGCCTAACCAAAAGGTCATTAACAGAACTCCATGTGAAAAAAAAGTCGCACACTTTTTCTTGTTTTTGTTTTCATTTTTTGTTTTTTTGGGACAAGTGGCTTTTGGGGAAGAGTATAATGTATGAGAATACTGTCACTTTCAGTTGTTTCAGCCTTACTGCTGGTCACAGCATCATTAATGGCCATTCCAGTGATGGTCAGTACCATCTTTTGTGCCAGAGTTATAATATGCAACCATGCTGCTGCCTGCAGTTATGCATCATATTGGCATGCAAGAGAGAGGAAGTGGGCCAGAGAATATGTTACAATTTGTTTGGGAATTGTGATTGTGAACAGATTGAGCCATACTATGAGGTGTGGGTGTGAGCAATGCAGCAGCACTAACTATGAAGGTAATGTAAGCTGTGAATGTTAGGTATGAGTTGTGACTGATAGAGGTTACTCATAGGTGAATGATAGCAGTGTAGTGATTTGATGCAGTTGGTAAGATTTGGCATTTGAAAATGCATTCACTGACCCTGACTCTTTATGTCAGGTGTTGAGTTTCTTTCATTCAGGTACTCAATACAGAATTCCCTTTATCAGTCATCACAGATCTTTAGTCTCACTGTCTTTGGAGAATTTGTGTGAAATATATGCTCACCTGTCATAATCTGACACACCCTGTTCAGTTGTATGGCCTTTGAATGGCCTGTTTAACACTGGCTCCAAATAGTTTAAAAGAACAAGCAGCCACAGGTTTTAGCAACTGTGCCGGTTTTCAGGCTCCATTGAAAGTCATGGCTAAGACCATTCCATGCACTTGGCTTTGTATTGAACACTATTATTTAAAACCAAAGCAAAATACTGCCAGTACTGAAAATCTGAAATAGAAACAAAGGATGCAGGAGGTATTCAACAGGTCAGGCAACACCCATGTAAATCAAAAGAATTAATGTTTCAGGCTGATAATCTTTGGTCAGAATTAGATAATTCAATATATACTTTCGTGGCCAAAAGCCAAGTGCGAGTCCCAGTTGTGAGCTTCCATTCCTAGTTAAGTGCTTAGGGCAAGTGTGGGTACAAGTGGATGCAAGTGGTTTTGAAAATAAGAAGTTGTACACTTTGGCAGGAAGAATAAAAAAGCAGAGTATTACTAAAATGGAGGATGTTTGCAGAATTTACACCCACATCTCATCAGTAAAGTGTTAGAAGGAGTCATCAACAGTGCTATCAAGCAGCACCTGCTCAGCAATAACTTGCTCAGTGACGCCCAGCTTCGGTTTTACCAGGGCCACTCAGTTCCTGACTTCATTACAGCCTTGGTTCAAATATGGACAACGGAGCTGAATTCCAGAGGTGAGGTGGGAGTGACAGCCCTCGATATCAACACTGTAGGTTTCCGGTTTGCAATCAGTAATTTTCTGATTTTTAGATGGTTCAAATCACCCCAGATCCCTGGTTCTGACACTGGAATGTGAAATGAAGAAGGCAGTAGACAGGTGTTTCAGGGCAAAATAATCTCTGCATTTATTAAATATAAAAGTTGAGTATATTACAAGAAAAAAAAAGGCAAATACAAAGCAATGAAATTGACACTATCAGTCATAAAGAGGACAGTATTTAAATACACTATTAGGGACAGGCAATAAAGCCAGTGAAGCCCACGGCCCGTGCTGACTGAAATGGGGAAGAACTAGTGTTTTGAAAGGAGGTCTACATAGTTTGAAAGCAAGTAACTTGACACCCATGGAAAGCATTGGGTTTGTACAAGTTGAGTGAGTAGGTAAATGAATGACAGACAAAGTATAATGTAGATAAATGTGAGGTTATCCACTTTAGTAGCAAAAACAGGAAGGCACATTATTATCTCGTAATGCAGTCAGTGCAGTGCAGTGAGACCTAGGTGTCCTTGTACAGCAGTCACTGAAAGTAAACAGGTACAGCAGGTGGTGAAGAAGATAAATAGTATGTTGGCCTTCATAGTGAGAGGATATGAGTACAGGAGCAGGGATGTCTGACTGCAATTATACAGGGCTTTGGTGAGACCACACCTGGAGTATTGTGCGCAGTTTTGGTCTTCTTATCTGAGGAAGGATGTCCTGGATATGGAGGGACTGCAATGAAAGTTCACCAGATTGATTCTGGGCTGCAGAACTCCTGTATCAAGAGAGTCTAGATTGGTTAGAATTATGTTCATTGGAAAATTAGGGGTGGCTCCTTGGAGATTGTTCTCCGCCAATAGTTCTAACAGGAGTAGACATCATAAACGGATCAAGGATGTTCCCTATGACTGGGGAGTCCAGACTGGGGTCACAGTTTAAGGATATGAGATAGGCCCTTCAGGACTGAGATGAAGAGAGCAATTGAAGCTAAACCGTCGAATGTTTTCAAGAAGGCATTAGATTTAGTTCTTAGGGCTAAAGGCCTCAAAGGATATAGGGAGTAAATGGAAACAGGGTACTAAGTATGATGATTAGCCATGATCATATTGAATAGTGGAGCAGGCTTGAAGGCCAAATGGCCTACTCCCGCTCCTATTTTCTATGTGTCTATGTTATAGCTGTTTGAACAAGCAGTAATCAAAGTGATCACAGAGGTTCTATATACATATGCAGCTGGGTGGTAATAACCAGTCAATTTACAAGTGAACCAGTCACCCTGTGTCTTTTCCAAACTAGTGAAACCATTTGGAAAAGGGAAAGGGAATCACAGGTTATTGGTGATAGATGAGAACATGGAATTCAAAACACAAACACATCAGCCATAATCTTATGAAATTTTAGGGGAAAGCTTTAAGGTCTGAATGGCCTATTTCTATTCCTAATTCATAAGTTTGTATGTCTTGATGCAGTTGGTAGGACTGTAGCATTTGAGTCAAAAAATTGAGAGTGCCAGTCCAACTCCAGAGATTGGAGTGCATAATCCAAGGCAACATTTCATGTAGTGTGCATTTCCGACTGCAGCATGTTGGAAGTGGAGATAGTAGGAACTGCAGATGCTGGAAAATCTGAGATAACAAGGTGTAGAGCTGGATGAACACAGCAGGCCAAGCAGCATCAGAGGAGCAGGAAGGCTGACATTTCGGGCCTAGACCCTTC
>NC_063350.1:52363967-52456026 GCF_021869965.1 Rhincodon typus
GATGAACACAGCAGGCCAAGCAGCATCAGAGGAGCAGGAAGGCTGACATTTCGGGCCTAGACCCTTCATCAGAAGTGGGAAGGGAAGATTTCTGATGAAGGGTCTAGGCCTGAAACACCAGCCTTTCTGCTCCTATGATGCTGCTTGGCCTGCTGTGTTCATCCAGCTCTACACCTTGTTATCTCAGCATGTTGGAAGTGTTGTCTTTGAGATAAGACATGAAACTAACGCCATCTCTTCTCTTTCAGGTGGATGTGAAAGGTCCCACTGCTCTATTCATAGAAGTGCAAGGAAATCCTCCTGATATACCATTATCTAAAATGGGATGATCCAGTTAAATGTCCTATTGTCTTTGTGGGCCGTTCTAAAGTAGAAATTGGCTGTTGTGTTACAGCATTACAATCATGTCTACACTTTAAATGAGATTTTGAATGTCCTAAGATTGTAAACGCACATTCTTTTTTTTAAAGATACTTCACTTTAGCGTTCACTTATTTCTGATTATGCAACAATGCAGCATCATGGTTGTTTTTCTACGTTAAAATAGCTGTACAAATGCAAGATGACATTTTCGATGCCTGTGTCATATTGTGTACAATGCTGCAAAGAAGGGTCATCTTTCACACAGCACTTTGATGTATCAGATGCATTGCAGCTTTGTGACATTTAATTTAAGTAGCCAAAATCCAGAGAACAAATATTATTGATGGAGATTTGTAAATACATTTGCAGTACATTGGTGTTGAGTAACCAATGGCTCTAGTGGCAGTAATCCTGCCACTGATTCAAAATTCTGCATTCTGAGGAAGGCCCACTGGACCTGAAACGTTAATTCTGATTTCCCTCCACAGATGCTGCCAGACCTGCTGAGCTTTTCCAGCAATTTCTGTTTTTGTTACTGATTCAGAAGAGTTGGCTTCTGGCCCTTCTCACTACAACACTTTTAAGTGGAGCTTGGAGTGCTGGCTGTTAGTACAGGGTCAATATCGATCAGTGGTTCTTGTATTAATGTTTCCAGGTGACACGGTGGCTTATGGTTAACACTGCTGCCTCACAGAGCCAGGAATCTGGGTTTGATTCCACTCTCGGGCGACTGTCTGTGCGGAGTTTGCACTTTCTCCTTGTGTCTGCGACAGTTTCCTCCCGCAGTCCAAAGATGTGCAGGTTAGGTGGATTGGCTGTGCTATAGTGCCCAGGGATGTGCAGTCTAGGTGGATTAGCCGTGCAAAATGCAGGGTTATACAGAGATTGGGTGGGATGTTCTTCAGAGGGTTGGTGTGGACTCAATGGGCCGAATGGCTTACTTCACACTGTAGGATTCTACGATTTTCAAAGGCCCTCTAGTCTTGGTTGAAGCCCATCAGAGAGCAGGCGGCTCCAGTGCTAAAAACCATCAGGAAAACAATGGGAAATCATTCTCATTTTTGCCCCCAGAAAGTAACTAAAGATTCTCATCAATATTATCATCCTAACAACAGAAAAGGCAGATAAATATGTTGGTTTCTGGGACTTGAATTTAGGACTTTGTGGTGACAGGACACTTGAGGCTTTTTGAAGATTTTAAATCCTGTCTTTTGCCTGAGGAATACTTTCTTCTAAAGACTGCAAAACCTTCACTTGCACCCTCCTATAATTTTATTTAATGTCCCTGTGGGCTACATTGTCCTTGATAATTAATTTCAATCTGTCTCTTCAAAGGGAATTTTCTCCACAGACTCATGTACAGCCTCCGAAAAAAATGTCAAGTAGGTTTCTAAAGGAGATGTTTTAAAAGCCAGGAAAAAAAATCAATGTGATTGATCTAGAGCTTCTAACAAGGCATGACAGAATGCTTGTGTTAGATTTTAAACCAAGCAGTGCCTGGCTAAAATAAGAGATGATCTTTCTGACCTCTTCAATGTACCTTCTTTTATTAATTGAGGACATTGCTTGTGAAAGCAGTTATTTAGAAAGGACTTTTCCCTTTGTGGATTTGTGTCCTTCATAGTAAATTGGTTGACCTAGATTGAAAAGATAAAAGAATATGTATCTTGAGGGTGCTTGCTTTTGATTCACAAATGTTCTTGGTTGTTCACACCAAGTGAATTAATTGCATAGTGAGTTCCAGGATTTCAAAACCCTTTAAAAGAAGCCAATCCAAATTCCAGTGCAAATGTAAGAAAAGGAATGGAGAACAATTGTTTAATCTCTCTGGGCCTTAGGTTATGATTTACAAAATCATTCACTCCCGTACTGTCCAAAAGAAATACTGGTGAAACTGGGAGTCGGAATTTAATCAGGGCAAAATATCTGACCTGTAAATGGATGCAACATTGCCTTTTCTAAATTCATGCTGTTATGATTTTGGACCAGATTGTTACATTTATGTAATGACCTCGCTAAGGACCAGTAACTTATTTTTAAAGTAGACCAGTACCAGTAGTATTCTTAAAGTGATCAGGGGCCAGCATTCCAATGTTTTGAACAACTAACAACAATCTTTATTATATAATGTTATCATATGGATAGGGTCGGTGAATGGGCAAAGATCTGGCAAATGGAGCATACTACAGGAAATTGTCCGATTTAGCAGGGGAACTAAAAGGTAAGGTAAATGATGAGATATTGCACATTCAGAAATACAGAGGGATCTGATTGTCCGAGTGTATGAAAAGTAAGTATGCAGGTCTAGAAGTGGTTAGGAAAGTTACAAAATATGATCATTTGTTGCACGGGGATTTGAATACAAAAGTAGGGTGATTATATTACAGTTATACATGATTTCAGGGAGACCATATCTGGAGTACTGTGTACAGTATTAGTCTCCAAAACGAAGGACAGATGTAAGTATGTTGGAAACAGTTCAGAGAAAGTTTACTAGACTAATACCTGGAATTGAAGTGGAGGGTGTTATCTTGTTAACAAAGGTCCAACAGTCTAGGTTTGTTCTGCAAGGAGAGTTAGAAGTGACCTAATTGAAGCACGTTAGATCCTGAGGGTCTCGACAGGATGCATGTGGACAGGATGTTTTGTCTTGTGGGTGATTCTAAAACTAGGGGTCACTGTTTAAAAATAAGAGTCACCCATTTAAGACTGAGATAAGAACAAAGAGCAAAGACAGGTGTAGCGCAGGAAAAGGCCCTTCGGCCCTTCAAGCCTATGAAGATCATCATGCCCTAACTAAACTAAAAGACAAACCTGCTCTTATTCAGTCTGTATCCTTCTATTCTCTCCCTATTCATGTAACCATTCAGATGCCTCTTAAATGTTGCCAACATGCCTGCTCCCATCACCTGTTCTGGCAGTGCATTCCAGGCTCTTAACAGTCTCTGCATGAAAAACTTCCCTCGCACATCTCCCTTAAACTTTCCCCCTCTCACCTTGAACCTGTGCTCCCTTGTAATTGAAACTAGACAAGGAGATTTTTTTTAAGAGTCATAGAGATGTACAGCATGGAAACAGACCCTTCGGTCCAACTCATCCATGATGTCCAGATGTCCTAAATTAATCTAGTCCCATTTGCCAGCATTTTGCCCATTTCCCTCCATGTACACATCCAGGTGCCTTTTAAGTGTTGTAATTGTACAAGCCTTTGCCAATTCCTCTGGCAGCTCATTTAATACAAGCACCACACTCTGCATGAAAAAGTTGCTCCTTAGGTCCCTTTTAAATCTTTGCCCTTTCACCTTAAACCTGTGCCCTCTAGTTTTGGACCCACCTACCCTGGGGAAAAGACCTTGGCTATTCAGCCTACCCATGCTCCTCATGATTTTATAAACCTCTATAGGGTCACCCCTCAACCTCTGACCCGCCACAAATTATTGTGAATCTTTGGAACTCTTCTTCAAAAGGCTGTGGGAGTACAGTCTTCAAAACTTTGAAGGCAGAGACGGATAGATTCTTGATCTGTAAGGGTAAAAGACTGGCATGGGTATGTGGGAATGTGAAGTATTCAAATCATCCATGACCTTATCAGATGATGGAGCAGAGTTGAAGGGCCGACTGGCCTACTCCTGTTCCTAGTTTGTATGTTTGTATACAATCTACAGTATATGTTCAACTTCTTTCTAACACCCAGAATTAACATGTAATAAACATGGGTAATAGATTGTGATTGAATGTCCCACAGCCACATTAAAGAACAAGGAACAGTACAGCACAGGAACAGCCCCTTCGGCCCACCAAGACTGGGTCGACATATGACGCCTTTCTAAATTAAAAACCTTTTGTCTCTATGTGGTTGTATCCCTCTATTCCCTGCCTATTCATATCTCCATCAAGATACCTCTTAAATGTTGCTAATGCTGACCATAACCTCTCCCACCTCCTCAGGCAGCACATTCCAGATACCTACCTCCCTCTGTGTTAAAAAGCCTGCCTCTCTCATCTCCTTCAAACTTACACTCTTCTACTTTAAACCTATGTCCCATAGTAATTGATATTTTCACTTTGGGAAAAAGACTGACTATCTATTCTATCCATGCCTCTCAAATGCATGCAAACAAAAAAAAAGGGGGGCAGCACAGTGGCTCAGTGGTTAGCACTGCTGCCTCACAGCACCAGGGACCCGGGTTCGATTCCAGCCTCGGGTGACTGTCTGTGTGGAGTTTGTATGTTCTCTCTGTGTCTTTCCTCCCACAGTCCAAAGATGTGCAGGTTAGGTGGATTGGCCATGCTAAATTGCCCATAGTGTTAAGGATGTGTAGATTAGGTGGGTTATAGGGGAATGGGTCTGGGTGGGATGATCTGAGTATTGGTGTGGACTTGTTGGACCAAAGGGCCTGCTTCCACACTGTAGGGATTCTATGATCTTCTATTCTATTATTCTGTAAACTTCTAACAGGTTGCCCCTCATCCTTCAACATTCAAATTAACACGAATCAAGTTTTCCAATCTCTCATAGCTAATACCCTCCAGATCAGGCAACGACCTGGTAAACTGTTTTTGTACCCTCTCCAAAGCCTCCATATCTTTCTGATCATGTGGCGACCAGAACTGTGTACAATATTCCAAATGTGGCCCAACTAAAGTTTTATACAGCTGCAACATGACTTACCAATATTAATACTGTATGCCCCGGCCAACGAAGGAAGCATGCTATATGCCTTCTTGATCACCTTAATTCCTTGTGTTGCCATTTTCAGGTAACTGTGGACCCTATACCTAGATTCCTGTATAGGTTAATGCTTCTAAGGATTCTGCCATTTACTGTACACTTCCCTCCTGCACCAGATCTTCCAAAATGCGTCACCTTGCATTTGTCCGGTTTAAACTCCATCTGCCATTTCTCCGTCCAAGTCTTCAGCCTATCTATATCCTGCTGTATCCTCTGACAGTCCTCCTCACTACCCACAGCTCCCCAATCTTTGTGTCATTCATAATCGTACTAATCAGGCCACTTACATTCTCCTCCAAATCATTCATATATATTATAAACAATGGGGTCCCAGCACTGATCCCTGCCGAACACCACTGATCACAGATCTCCAGTCAGAAAAATACCCTTCCACCGCTATTCTCTGTCTTCTCCGACTAAGCCAGTTCTGTATCCATCTTGCCAGCTCACTGCAGATTCCGTGCAACTTCACTTTCAGACTGCCATGAGGGACCTTGTCAAAGACCTTCCTAAAGCCCATGTAGTCAACATCTACCGCCCCACCCTCATTAATCAGCTTTGTCAATTCCTCAAAAAACTGTTTGAGAGATACAACCTTGCCCATGTACCACATACTCCCTATTGCTAATAAGTCCATATTTTTCCAAATGTGAGTAAATCTGATCCCTGATAATCTTCTCTAAATTCCCAACCACTGACATAGGGCTGTAATATCCAGATTAGCCCATTTGCCCTTCTTACATAAAGGAACAACATTGACTATTTTCCAGTCATCTGGGAACTCTCCTGTGTCTAAAGAGAATACAAAGATTTTGTACAAGGCCCCAGCAATTTCCTCATCCACCTCCCTCAGCATTCTGGGATAGATCCAATCAGGTCTTGGGAACTTGTCTACCTTAATGCTTTCCAAAACACCTAACTCCTCCTCCTTTTTAAAATTACCATGCCCTAGAATATCAAGATACCATTCCCAAGACTCATCATCCACCATGACCTTCTCCGTTGTGAATACTGATACGAAATATTTGTTAAGGATCTAACCCACTTCCTCTGGCTCCACGCATAAATTCCTTCCTTTGTCTTTGAGTGGACCTGTCCTTTCCCTAGCTACTCTCTTGCTGTTTAAATATGTATGAAAAGCCCTGGGATTTTCTTAATCCTCCTTACCAAGGACCTTTATGGCTCCCTTTAGCCCTCCTAATTCCTTGTTTGAGTTCTTTCCTGCTATTTGTGTCTTCTTCAAGGGTTCTATCTTTCTTTTAGTTTCCTAAACCTTACGTATGCTTCTTTTTTCTTTTTGACTAAGTTCTAAATTTCTCCTGTCACCCAAGGTTCTCAAATCTTGCCATCCTTATCTTTCGTTTTCACTGGAACATGCTAGTCCTGAACTCTAATCAACTGGCCTTTAAAAGATTCCCACATGCTAGATGTGGATTTACTCTCAAACAGCCGCCCTCCCAATCTACATTCCTCAGTTCTTGCTTAATATTGTGGTAGTTAGCCTTTTCCCAGTTGAGTACTTTCACCTGAGGACTACTCTTGTCTTTATCCATAAGTAGCTTGAAATTTACAGAATTATGGTCACTGTTACTGAAATACTCCACACTGAACCTTCAGTCACCTGGCTGCCTCATTCCCCTAGACTAGGTCTAGTATGGCTCCTTCCCTTGTTGTACTGTGTCAAAATTGTAAAAACTGTCCTGGATACACCTCGCAAATTCCCCCATACCTAAGCTCCTGGCACTAAGTGAGTCTGTGTCAGTATAGGGGAAGTTAAAATCACCTACCTCAACAACCCTGTTGTTTTTACGATGTTCCGTAATCTGTCCACATATCTGTTGCTCTATCACCCTCTGTCTGTTGGGAGGCCTGTAGTACAATCCCGTAAAGTGATTGCACCCTTCATACTCCTGAGCTCGACCCATGTGACCTCACTGGATGAGCCCTCCAAGGTGTCCTCCCTCAGTACGGCTGTGATATTCTCCCGTATCATTAATGCAACACCTCTACCTCTTTTACATTCCTCTCTATCTTGCCTGAAACAACTAAATCCCAGCATGTAAAGCTGTGAGTCTTGTTCCACTCTCAACCAAGTTTCTGTAATAGCTACAATATCATTATTATATGTATTAATCCAAACTCTGAGTTCATCTGCCCTACCTGTCATATTACTTACATTAAAACAAATATACCTCATACCACCAGTCCCACTGTGTTCAGTAACCCCTCCTTGTCTGTTCTTCATCTTAGTTTTACTGGTCTTAGTCTCTGACTCCACCTCCGTCATTTTAGTTGCTGACCTACTGCACTGGTTCCCATCCCCGCCCCCAACCACACTAGTTTTAAACCATCCTGAATGACATTAGTAAACCTCCCTGCCAGGATATTGGTGCTGATCCAGTTTGGGTGTGAGCCATCCTTCTTGTGAAAGTCCCACCTGTCCCAGAAGACTTCCCAGTGATCCACATACCTGAAGATCTCCCTCCTACACCAGCTCTTTAGCCGCATATTTAACTACTTAACCTAATCAAAAAACAAATGCAATCAAGAAAGATCCCATAGCTTTCTCAACAATTCCCTCCAGATGTTAATGACATGGTGGGTCATCAAATCCTATTAAACCTCGCAAGAGATAGCAATCCTTCCTTTCTGTCAACCTGGTCTTGAAACTTCCTCAAAAGCCATTCTGTCATTGACTGCCTCAACACCTTTTGGCTGAGCACCCTCATTTACTGTAGCTAACTATCCTAGTTTCCAAAACTGTGTTCAAGTACTCACTTACTGTAGCATTTCATCAAATAACTAGCTTTAC
Source organism: Rhincodon typus (assembly GCF_021869965.1). Taxonomy (NCBI): domain Eukaryota; kingdom Metazoa; phylum Chordata; class Chondrichthyes; order Orectolobiformes; family Rhincodontidae; genus Rhincodon; species Rhincodon typus. Next base: position 52,371,875 of record NC_063350.1, read on the forward strand.
CAAGCTAGAATTGCCCCTGGGGTTTTCCCTGAGCTCTAATCTTGTTCAGTTCTATCCTGAAAATATTGCCTGAGAGATTTTCAATCCCCTTTCTTAGTGGTGCTGAACTACTGGTAGCACAAAGTTATTTTGGAGCTTTGATAGCTCCCAGGACATTTCCTGAGCCCTGACTCCATCACTTAGTTTCACTAGATCAAACACCCTCAAAACATATTAAGAAGATAGCCTGGACCCTAACTTTATCTTATTTTAAAGGCAACTGTAAGGCATTGTATTCTGGATGCAATTTGATTGGTCAAACTATCATATTTGAAGTAAAACACACTTTATTCATACACTGTAGTTAAAATATAACCAAAGAAAGAAGAAATTGGAATAACTTAACTCTATTGGAAAACTTAACAGAATAGTAGATTATTTAACTACTAAACAGTAACTGTGCCTGTGTAGTGACATCCCATAAACACACCCTTGGCAAAAGTCAAATTCATTAAAAATAAATTATCTCACTTGCAATTCTAGCAGCAGGAAGTGAATCCCAGTTTTTAGCTGTAACCGAGAGAGGAAAGATAGCTTCCACATCTAGCTTCAAGACCCGAGCAACTGCTACTGAAAATTAAAACTAAAAATCCTGGTTCTATGGAGGCTTGCCTCACCCATTAAGGCTGCTTCTATTGTTCCAATTTAAAAAAATATTCAAGGCCTCACAAGCTGTTTGCTTTATAAGCTTTCAATAGACAGCTCATTACCTCTGACTTAAAGCCTGTCTTCAAAAATCAGGGACAAAATACATCTCTTAAAGCTATCGTATCATCACAATATCTTCTGCCTGAGTTCTAACAGCACAGAAATATTCAACTGCACTTGACTTCTCACTGAGTCCTACACAGAACCCATATAGTTCGTTACCTTCTCAGCAGTATAACTTAAAGCAGCACTACCTAACATGGTCTACCTCTCACTCTGAATGAGGCATACTAATTTCCCCAACTGCCTGTAAACTTTCAACTCTTGCTCAAGGATCATCCAACTCTTCTAACTGACCTATTCCAAATCGTGCAACTATCCCCGCCTCTATTTAAGACAGCATTATATGAAACCAATATATTTTGAAACAGTCAAATAGTCAAGTTATTGCACATGACCATTGGAATTCAGTGCACCTAGAATGTTGCATTCTCATAGAATTGTGGGTTGTGCAGCACAAACAAATTCTTACAAAAAGGAGGAATAATCATAATACAAAGATAGTCATTGATATGAATTGCCTCGGCAATTATATTGACATGTAAATGATGAGGGAAGGAAAGATGGTAACAGGTTGGCAGACTCAAAGAAGGCTGGGCCACTTGTCTCAGTCAAGTTTCAAGCTTGACCAATCCATCTATGTCCCTGAACTTCCCTCCTAACGTAGTATCATCTGAAAACTTGGATACATATCTCTGGCGTCTTCCTTCTTAGTTGTTGCTATCTGTGCCCAGTGCTCCAGATGCTGCTAACACAAATTTTATTTTCAAACGGTCTTATTGGTCTGCATTGAAATGTCTAATGATTTGTACACTTATACATGTTGATCCCTACCCCATTAACTAATTCGCAACTTCTTTATCAATATGTAATACTTTGGAATGGGACTCACTTAATTGTTCTACCAAGAATTGGCATGGACTCAATGGGCTAAATGGCCTCCTTATATGATGTAATGGCTCAATAATTCTAGGGCAGTCAAAGTTTAGACTGTTTATATTAAAGCTGGGAATAAAGACAGTACCTTCTAAACCCACATACACCACCATTTTGAAAGACAAGAACAGCAATTATATAGTAGCACCACCACCTGCAAGTTCCCCTCCAAGTCACTTGCCATCCTAAGAAATACATCACTGTTCTTTCAGTGTCAGTGGATCAAAATCCTGGAATTCTGTCCCTAATGATATTGTGGGTCTACCTACAACACATGGATTGCAACAGTTCAAGTTAGCTCATCATCAGTTTCTCAGAGGTACTTAGAGATGGACAACAAATATTGACCCAGCCAATGGCATCCACATCCCATTAGTGGATTAAAGATGTTTACTCTCCAATATCAGTGAAATGATGGAAGTTGCCATCAACAGTGCTATTAAGCAGCACTGCTCAGAAAAAAAATACTGTTTAGAGATTTTCAGTTTGGGTTCTGCCTGGGCCACTCAGCTCCTGACCTCATTACAGCCTTGGTTCAAACATGGACAAAAGCGTTGAATTCCAGATGTGAGGTAAGAGTGACAGCCCTTAACATCAAAGTTGCATGCAACTGAGTATGGCATCAAGGATTCCTATCAAAACTGGAATCAATGGGAATCGGGGGAAAACTCTTTATTGGTTAAAGTTCTATCTGCCAAATAGGAAGATGGTTGTGTCTCCTTCCAACTCCATTTTGATTTAGTTCTCTCCCATCTCCCTAGCTCCTTCAATGGTCCTTGATTTCCTTTATTATAGCCATGCCTTGTGGTGTCTGCTTGCTATTACATGAGAACAAATTGATTGAGTCAAAATGAGGATTGTTTATTTGTCCCCATGATAACCAATTCAAGATGGGAATATTTCTGAAATAGTTACTGGAAAATTAACATGTTATAGGGAATGTTGGCAGATTTAACAGGTTGAGCAAAGAAAAGTATTTTAAAAAGCAAATAGCAGCCACTTTATTACATTCCTCTCGGCAAATCAATTCTTCATTCTCATATAGCATTGGAATGTTCACATATATTATTTTACTTCCAGAAAGTACACACTTTGCTAATATCTGCCTCAAATATGTGATCATGAAAGCAGCAGAAGAGACATTTGTGGTGCAACAGTAGCGTCCCTACCTCTCAGCCAAGAGCCACAGGTTCAAGTCCCACCTGCTCCAGAGTGTGGCACAACATTCCTGAACAGGTTGATTCAAAACATAAACATACAGCAGAAATGGCCATCTTCTGTCATTTTAAATTCCACCAATGATTGCTTAGACTCTCTCTGAGATCTTCTTATGACACGTAGCAGATCTTTTGCCTTCAATTGCAGTACAGCTATTCTGATATGTTCAAACTTTTACACTTTTTTGCATGGTTTGGAGTTAGTTGATTACTGTTGACAAGCTATACTATCCTAGAAAGCTTCTTTTGAAGCATTTTACTGAATCATGGCCTCTGTTTAAAAAGTGTATCACATCTGCCCAGAGAGTTGTCTATCTTTCTTTTGCTTTCTCCATAATTTTCTGTTTTGTGAAGCCCCTTATAATCAATTTTCCAGGGACCACAGGTTTTATTTAGCTGGAACATCCTATCTCAATTCAAGGTCTGGTATTCATAGCTAAAACATACATGTCCCAGGCTGCCCAGCAATCTCGGTTTGTTTTCCTTAGTGGTATTTATTTTTCTGTCATCGCTGGTGACAGTTTGGTGTATGACAGTATGCTTCTGGCAGGTAGCATGTGCGGATTCATGAGGAAAGTTGTCATCACCCTCATCTGCAAGTGGAAGGGGGAGAGGGAGGAAATTAGAAATTGATGACCAGTCTCACTGCATTTCCAAAATCCTGTCCAAAGTCATTGCCAACCATGTCAGGTCAGCTCTGGGATTGGTGATTCACCCCGCCCAAACCTGTGCTGTACCTAGCAATACAATTTCTATACCTGTGAGATCCTTTGTGTACACCCGGAGTCTCTGCATCACCGTACACTGCCCTCGAAGCAGCTGTGGGGGCAGGTAGAGACTGTCACACATCTTCTGGAACATGCCTTTGCAAAGGAAGTCTGGAGAACTATGCAGTGATTCTTGTCGAGATTTGTCTTCAGCAGCTCCGTGAAGCAGGACTCTGTGTTCTAGGTCTGTTGCCTGGGACGCACACTGAGACAAACATCATCTGCACCTGGAGGACCATCAACTCAGTGAAAGATGCTCTTTGATCTGTCTAAGACTTGTCAGTCTTCCAGAACAAAGAGTTGACCTTGACCAAGTGTTGCAGACTGGCACATTCCAAGGTCCAGAATTAGATGCTGAGGGACACTCTAAAGCTTGGGGCAGCTGCCGCCAAGTCACAGTGGGGTAAGATCACCATCTGAGGTCCTTCTGCCAAAGTTGATGGTCTAGTATATTTCAAGATACCCTCGTAGCCTTAATAGGAATGTAAATACTTTCATGTTTAGAAAATGCCTTTTTGTTGCAAATGGATTGAAGCTTTGATGAGGAATGTCAAAATTCCACTGTATCTTCTGCAAAGTCTGTATAGACCTGCTTTGTATTTGTTGTACTTATGTATAGATAATGTATGAATAAAATGTATTTTTGAAATAACAATTAGTAAATCTAGATTCCAACTCATTTAAATTGTCTATATTTCTTTGCAGCCTCCACTTGCATTCCCATTTTACTTTGTGTTGTGAGCAAACTTAGATACATTACTTTCTGTTTCTTTCCACACCTCACTTGTATCCATTGTAACTACCTTGAGGCCCAGAAATGCCCCCTTGTGGGACTCTACTCATCACAACCTGCTAACTTGAAAATGTCCTGTTTATGTCTACACTTTACTTCTAGTCTGTCAAACAATTCTAAGGACTGTGACTTTTTATTTTGTGTATTTTAACAAAGAACTGTTTTAAATCCAGGGACTTACAAGGATGTAATATTTTGAAAGCCAGTAAGGCACAGATGAACTGGAGTCAAAGGGTTGCTTACTAGTGAAGCTGATTGGTTAGTGAAGAGGAATCAGTGATCAATGACAAATGTCCTCTGCCAACAACAACGATGTGATTGATTGTCAGGTAGCTGAACAGCTCGGGCTGTGAGCAAGACAGCGGGAAGCTAGTCAGACCAGAAGAGATACCAGCAAGTCTGCAGCAACATAAAAAATCTCTCTGTTCTTTGCAGTAAACTACTTTTCACCTGAAGAAAGCCAGTTTGATTTTCTTCAGCAAATGCTGCAGTTTGTGATTTTGAATTGGTTAAGTCAGAGATTTTTCATAAGTGAATCAGCCACCCTGTGCTTCTTACAAACCAGCAGAAACATTTGGAGAAAAAGGTTGAGGAGAAACTTTTGGATCAGCAAAAACAAATTCAAAAGATCTTGTGAACAAAGACTATGGAACTGTCTCCCTGTATTCCCCCTGCCTGTGTGTTTCTTTTCCTGTTTATGTTTGTATGTGTACGTGTGTGTATAAGAGAGATTTTATTTTATTTTAATTGGTAGAGTTTATTTAATTTTGTTTAATTGTTTACCTACAGCTGGAAGGCATAATAAATGGTGATTACTTTTAAGTAAAGAAGCCTGGCCTGTGCTTTCTATCAACCTGGTTCTGAAAACCAAATCTAAGATAAAATCTTAGATCTTATGTTTATCTCTTAAAAACTTTAGCTTTTGTGATGACTCCAGGAACAGTGAGACTATGTTTCCAGCATACATGTGAGTTGTGACACAATTCTTTATCCCAATATATTATCTTTTTGGTTTGGAGGCCTGTGACCAGCAGTGTTCCACAGGGATTGTTTGTCATTGATATAAATGATTTGGATGAGAGCTTAAGAGGCATGGTTAGAAAGTTTGCAGATGAAGTAAGTATTGCAGAGTACATAAGGATCTTGATCAGCTGGGCAATTGGGCCAATGACTGGCAGATGGAGTTTAATTTAGATTAATGTGAGGTGTTGCATTTTGGTAAAACAAACCAGGGAAGTACTTACCCACTTAATGGCAGGGCCCTAGGTTCTGTGTTCAACAGAGAGACCTAGGGGATAGGTACATAGTTCTTTGAAAGTGGCATCATAGGTAGACAGGGTAGTGAAGAAGGTGCTTGCTACCTACATAGAACATAGAACATAGAACATTACAGCGCAGTACAGGCCCTTCGGCCCTCGATGTTGCGCCGACCTGTGAAACCTATCTGAAGCCCATCTAACCTACACTATTCCATTATCATCCATATGTTTATCCAATGACCATTTAAATGCCCTTAAAGTGGGCGAGTCTACTATTTTTGCAGGCAGGGCATTCCACGCCCTTACTACTCTCTGAGTAAAGAACCTACCTCTGACATCTGTCTTATATCTATCACCCCTCAATTTAAAGCTATGTCCCTTCGTGCTAGCCATCACCATCCGAGGAAAAAGGCTCCCACTGTCCACCCTATCTAATCCTCTGATCATCTTGTATGTCTCTATCAAGTCACCTCTTAACCTTCTTCTCTCTAACGAAAACAGCCTCAAAACCCTCAGCCTTTCCTCATAAGACCTTCCCTCCATACCAGGCAACATCCTGGTAAATCTCCTCTGCACCCTTTCCAATGCTTCCACATCCTTCCTATAATGCGGTGACCAGAACTGTACGCAATACTCCAAGTGCGGCCGCACCAGAGTTTTGTACAGCTGCAACATGACCTCATGGCTCCGAAACTCAATCCCTCTACCAATAAAACCTAACATACTGTACGCCTTCTTAACAACGCTATCCACCTGGGTGGCAACTTTCAGTGATCTATGCACATGGACACCGAGATCTTTCTGCTCATCCACACTACCAAGAATCTTACCATTAGCCCAGTACTCTGTATTCCTGTTACTCCTTCCAAAGTGAATCACCTCACACTTTTCCGCATTAAACTCCATTTGCCACCTCTCAGCCCAGCTCTGCAGCTTATCTATGTCCCTCTGAGCTTTCATTGCTCAGAGCATTGTGTATAGGAGTTGGGACATCTTGTTGTTGCTGCACAGGACCTCGGTGAGGCCACTTTTGGAGTACTCTGTACTGTTCTGGCTGCCCTGTTATAGAAAGGATATTATTAAATTGGAAAGGATGCAGAAAAGATTTACAAGGATGTTACTGGGACTAGAGGTTTGAGTTATAAGGAAAGGCTGGATAGACTAGGACATTTTTCACTGGAACATGGGGTGACCTTATAGAGGTTTATAAAATCGTGAAGGGCATAGATAAGGTGAATAGCAAAGGTCTGCTCCCAAGGGTAGGAGAGTTCAAAACTAGAGGGCATAGTTTTAAGGTCAGAGGGGAAAGATTTAAAAGGGACCAGAGGGGCAACTTTTTCACATGGAAGGTGATGCGTATATGGAATGAACTGCCAATGGAAATGGTAGGTGTAGGTAGAGTTACAATATTTAAAAGACATTTGGACAGGTACATGGATAGGAAAGGCTTGGAGGGATATGGGGCAAATGTAAGCAAATGGGAAATGAAACCTGGTCAGCATGGACGAGTTGGACTGAAGGGTCTGTTTCCATGCTGTATGACTCTATACATACCTCTACAACCAATACCTCATGTATTTGGCACCTTATTGAATTCCTTTTGGAAATCTACATACTGTACCTATACTGGTCCCCTTTTGTCTATCCTACTAATTACAATCTCAAAAAATGAATTAATTTATCTAACACAACTTTTTTTTCAGAAAACCACATTGTGTTGGTCTTATAATACTAAGATTTTCATATGCATTGTTAAGACTTCCTTAATAATAGATTCCAGCATTTTCTCAATGACTAATATATGGTTAATTGTCATTCCATGTTTTCTCTCTCCCTCCTTTCTTGAATTGTGCTGATACATTCAGCAACACTTGGACTGTTCTAGAATCCAGGAAGCTTTAGAAAATTCATGACCAGTACATCCACTACAGTGGTAGCTACCTCTTTTAAGCTCCTATGATGTAGGAATCAGGTTTTGGGGATTTGTTGGATCCAAAGTTTCTCTAATGCTTTTTCTCTGCTGAAATTAATTCCCTTGTGATGCCTACTCCCTAGCTTATTCTTTATTCCTGGTGTGTAATGGCTGGATTTTACTCTCAATGGCAAAATATCAGCTGTCTTAATAAAAATCCATATCTACTTTGGCTGTAGGCTGCAGAGAAAATTACCTCCTTGCAGCAGGACCGAGCATTGGGCAAGTGAGTACTTCCAACATGGTGTCCAGTGAACACAGCCACACCCTTTTGATGGGATGGCTCTGAGTTGAAAACCATATAACCACTGGGATGGCACAGTAGCTCAGTGGTCAGCACTGCTGCCTCACAGCGCTAGGGACTCAGGTTCAATCCCACCCTCAGGTGACTGTCTGTGTGGAGTTTACACATTCTCCCCATGTCTGCATGGGTTTCCTCCAGGCACTCCGGTTTCCTCCCACAGTCCAAAGACATGCAGGTTAGGTGGACTGGCCATGCTAAATTGCCCATAGTGTTCAGGGATGTGTAGATTAGGGGTATGGGTCTGGGTGGGATGCTCTGAGGGTTGGTGTGGACTTGTTGGGCCAAAGGGCTGTTTCCACACTGTAGGGATGCTATAAAAAAAATTTTTAGAAAATATTCCTAAAACCAGTAACAGGTCAGAATTCAAAAAAATGATTTTTAATATTTAAAAGAGCAATTTTAAAAAATATTGTAAATTTTAAATGATATTAACACTTACTTAGGTTTGCCATAGTGTATCACATAACTTTGACTGTTCTCCATCCCTGGCTGCTCTCTTTCCCATTCACTAAGTGCCTGTTCACCCTAACCCTGATACCTCTCCAACTGCTCCTCTCTAGGGCCCTTCAATCATCAAACCCACTCATATTGAAACAAGCAGTTGGTGAAGGGGGCAGGAAGGGTGTCATGGGTGTTGGTTTAGTAGAGGTACAAGGTGTGCTGGGTAATTGGGAATCTTTTTCTTTTCAAAATTTGCAACAGTTTATTTTGTAGATGGGGATATAAACATTTAGAGAGTTGACCCCTTGGATTATGCCTGAAACTGTCAGCAGACCATATGGCCAAACCCATGTAAGTTGAGGGAAAACAGGCAAAGTTTTCAAATTATTGGGTACTTCAAAGGTAAGGCAAACTTCAGGTTGCCATGATCCAAGAAGATTGTTATTCAGAGCCGCTGATGGTTTGTCTTCAAAGTCACTATGACACAGGTGAGGGTAGAGATTGAGAAGGAGAGTCCTTCACGGTAGCCTCAGCTGGTGCAGGATTTGAACTCACAGCATTGGTATAAAATCTCAACAGTGTATGAGCAGGCCATTCAGCCAGGAAAATCCATACTGACCCTCCAAAAAGGTTCCCCCTGCCCCCAAACCCTACTTTTCCCCAGCTAATCCACTTAACCTGCACATCCCTGGATCCTATGAGCAACTTAGCATGGCCAACCCACTTAACCTGCACATCTTTGGACTGTGGGAGGAAACGAGAGCACCCGGAGGAAACCCACGCAGACACGAGGAGAATGTGCAAACTCCACACAGACAGACGCCTGAAGGGGGGAATGGAACCCTATCCTTAGCGCTGTGAGGCAGCATTGCTAACCACTGCTCAGCCCCACCTCGCCCTGCCCATTCACTATATCAGTTTATATCACAAACCAGCTATCCAGCCAACTAAGCTAACATTCCCCCCTTCTTCCATTTTAAGAGAGTAGAAATGGCAAGACTGTCAACGTTCATTGCTTTCAGACACTTAAAGACCAATAACTTCTGAAAAGAAATTCAGACTTCCCGTTAATGACTGAAAATATGAAACAGCAAGGTTTCACATTTTAAAGATATTTGGTGTAACAAAACACTAAAATAACTTGACTAAAAAGCTATCTTCTCATGGTTTAACCCAGGGAACAACATTCCATCCCTTTTTAGTTTTAGCACAAATGGGAAACATCCTACAGGTGTACGCAACGCTGCTCTTCTAGTAGAAATGCAGTTCTGCTCGGATCAGCCCAAACGGCTAAGGATTTTACTTCTTCCTATTCCAATCTGGGAACTTCTTAATTCCAGAACTAGCTGGACGCAAATTTTCCTGGAGACTGCTTCTTCAGGCTATCGCTAGATCAATCTTGCACCTTCCTAACGAATTTGATCTTCTTTCAGTCAAAGCGCAGATTTCCATATAACTTCCGGCGCAGTGAAATTTAAGAGATGTTCACACTCTCGCTGCGCTCCCTATCCCGGACGTTTGCAGAAAAACGCGCTTGTCATTTCAATCTTATTTTAGCAAAACATGCAACCCAGGGGCATCCAATTTCTTCGTTTGAGAGAGCCACATTTCATTCCTCTTTGTCTCACTTCATTGGGTCAGTTTTGAAATGATAAAGAAATTTAGGAATCGAAGCACCAACTGGCCATTCAGCCCCTCGAGCCGCTTCTATCATTCCGTTAGACCTTAATTGACCTAAAGCTTCCTGTACCTGCCTTTAGTTCAAATCCCATGATACCTTCCCCCAATAATTTCCAGCTCGAAAACGCCACTTGTTCCCCACCGTCCAAATACCCCGCGGAGTGGGTGTGCGCGATGGTTCCATTGCCTTCTTTTTGAAAAACTTCACTCCTGAAATTTAAAATAGTTTTAAAATCATGCCTCCCACAAAGAAAATAACGTCTCCGCCCCTTCAAGCCATTTTTTAAAAAAATCTCTGCCGTTATAGATTTGTGTCTTCCAGTATCCAATTAATCGCTGCCAATCCCCTTCAACAGTACGCTATAACCCAGAATAAACTCCCCACTGATGATTATTTTAATCTAGAATGTACTAGAACAGCTAGTTAACAAGTTCTAAGGAAGGGTCACTCGACCCGAAACGTTAACTCCGATTTCTCTCCAAATATGCTGCCAGACCCGCTCAGCTTTTATGTTATACCGGGAAGTTACCAGAGTAGAATTAATGTTTCAATTTTGTGCAGACCTTGTTGTGTTTGTTTTATTTCCTTGCTGCAATCCCGTGTTTTGAAGAAAATGAGGTGCATTTTGAAATGACTGTTATAATGTAGGAGAGTTAGCGGCCACATCATACACAGCAAGATCCCGCAAATAACAATTGGACAATGGTCAGGCGATCCGTTTCAGTTGAGGAGATAAATGTTGACAAAGTCACAGGGAGAAACCCCCAACTCTTCTTCGAAATTCCATGGGATGTTTTAGGACTGAGTACAAGAGCGCTACCATCAAACCATACCGAATATTTTAAGGCAGTTCACCTAGGTATTGGTGAGAAACCATTCGTAACTGTATGGAATTCCTGTTTGTAAAGTCGGTCAAAAGATCGTTTCTATAGAATTGTGATGAACTCTTATGCTCCAAATCCGTGACACCCCCCAATTCGAATTTTTAAAAAGGTAACAAACAAGGGAACTCCAAATCACACAGTAATCTATCCTGGAGCTGCAGCAAACACACGGAAAACCCTGGAGAAACTCAGCTGGTCTGGAAGCATCTGTGGAGAAAGAAACAAGAGTTAACCTTTGGAGTCTAATGACCCTTCGGAGTTATTGGTCGCTGCGGTTCAAGGTAACTCACCACCACCTTCTGAAGGGTAACTAGGGATGGGCAGTAGACATTGGCCGTGCCGAGTTGCTGGGGAACTGGAGCCCAACCTGCGCCATTATTTACAAACCCGAGCGTCAAGAAACCACAACACAGCTGCTCAGTATGTTTATATCTCATTTATTTTTCTTTTTTTTAAAACTGTTTTGTTTTTTTTTAAATTTGTTGTTTCAAATGTGATCGCTGCAAAGTCGACCACAAGCGTCTGAAAACAAAATAAAATAAAAATAATTGTGATTAATCTCATCACTTCGAACACGCTGCAAATGCGTTAATGCATAAAATAGCCGGGTGGTAGTGGGTTGGTGATGTAAGGGAGGGAGGGGTGGGGAGGACACAGAGGGTATATAAAATCAATTCTAATACCACTAATAGTTTACAGAAAGAGGCAGGTTTAACGGGCACCAAATACACGAATGCAACAATGCAATGATAGGAATGATTTCGCTCTCATTTATATATATAGATATATATATATATATATAAAAGTCAGTGTTGCCACCAGGAATTCTTGCACAGAGGCGCACTAAAGCACTCTGAAGAAGCCAGTACTTTTGAAGTGTCCCTCAAGTTACGTCTAAAACGAGTCCCTGTGACCAGCCTGGCCTACTCCCTCCAGAGATAACCCGAGATTCCCAGCAGAAACTGTACATATTGAATAAGCTCCGGGTATTTTATAACTTTTTTTTGGGGGGGGGGGGGAAGAAACACAGAATCCCCACCTTTATTCAGAGAAAAGGGGGCTTCGCTCGTGAAATATCCTTCTCTTCATGGTAACTCAAACCCTAGTGACAAGAGAGATTGCCTTTTATTTTTGAAAATAAACACCAGTAGTCACGTACACAATAAGTTTGTACTTAGGGGATCTCTTTGTAAATCAGCAGAGTCCACAGTTACTTCAATGAGAGAAAAAAGTTTCTTTTTTACTGCCTTGAAAAGTATTGTACGCGTCACACAAAGTTTAAACCCCGCGGTTCTAAGCAGAGTCCTTGTAGAAAAGCTTAGTTTTAAAAATAAAGCCAGAACAACCTTCCAAACCCAACGGAATTTTTCTCCCTAGTATTCCTTTATAAAACATCTCAACTTTAAAAAAAAAGCTGACGAGGAGTTAAAATCCAGAGGGTGGGGAATCTTGGAGATCAGACTTACTGCTTGGGTAAAAAAACTCCGTCTAAAACTTCACCCCCGAGCCACACAGCAAATTCAGGTCGCAAACTGCAAATCCTCCCAAAAGATGAGCTAAAACCTCAGCAACAGTTTACTGCCAAGAATCCTCGGAGCTGCCGAGTGAAAGGTTGGATGGACTTTTTTGTTCCCCAACCGCACCAAATAAAAGGATTGATTACCTGGAAATGTATTACATATTATAATATTGTGTCGGGTAGTCGGTTGTAAATTGAGCCAAAAGGCTAGAAGGAGAATTTAGAAATCCACGAGCAAGTTTTGCACTGGGATCTAAATCAGATCATTAAACAAAAGTCAAGCACCTAAAGAGGAATAGAAAGGAGACAGACATTGTGCTGAGAGTAGGGGACCGCAGGCAGAAGACAAGGGCGAACGCCTCCAGTTTCCAGGGAGATAGCAAGAACTGCCGATGTTGGAGTCAAAGACAGCAGTGTGGAGCTGGAAGAACACAGCAGGCCAGGCAGTATCTGAGGAGCAGGAAAGTTGATGTTTCGGGTCTGGACCCTTCAGAGGGGTGCTCCTCTGATGACCTGTTGTGTTCCTCTAGCTCCATACTGCGTTGCCTCCAGTTCCCTTTCTGAGCTGGCCATACTCACCCGAAACAGGGACTTGCCTTCACCAATGCAGCGCTGCCTCTTTCACTGCCGGGGACAGCAGTGTGAAAGGACTGAGAGGAATCGCTCTTTACTCCCTCATTTCAACTCGGGCAGAAGGTTGAACGAAGAGCTGCTCAGTCAAGTTGAATGCGGAGAAATGGCCGAGCTCCGCTGCTTTTTATAGTCAAGAGAGATATTTTGACAAACGCCTGCAGCAGATTTTGTTCAATTTGATTGGAACCGAGTACGGGGTGTGGAAGTGAAAGGAAAATCAAAATTCTTTTAGCGTGCTATTCGAAAGAAACCCCCCATCTCTGTCTATTTTGCTTCTGAACAGCTAACAGTTAACGTGAGAAGATGACATTGTAAATGTGCTATTCAGATTTTAAACAGCAGCCCTTCTAAAGTTTTCAAGAAGATTTCGAGCAGCTCTCCTGCTGGGGGCAGGGCCCAGTCTGATGCAAGGGGTTTAGTCTTCCCTGTCACTCTATGGTACAGTTTATTTTAAACTTCCGGTCGAAGCTTATGGAAGGGAAGTTGGCTGCTATTACATACACATGGGCATTCAACAGGGTTCAATACTGACTGTTCGAATACTGCATTTTCAGCTATTGCTGTTCATTGATTCAGAGGGTGAGCTTTTAGGGGAAGGAAAAGTTTTTTCAGTGCATTTTTCTAAATATATCACACTCCTACAAAACAAACCATTCCATTTGTGGTAAGACAGTGGACTATTTGGCTTTTAACAAGGTCAGGTTATGGTCATCAGCCACTCTCAAACTGGACAATAGGGCAGACTGGTACTACAGGCAGCAGCTGGATTCCTCACCAGTGGTTTCCATTCATCATCCCAATCTCACTTCTCTAACCACTCCTTTTAATTAAGAAACATTTCTGATGTAATAAAACCAGCATCATTCCAAGCTCTGAAAAATCACAGTTACAAAGTGCAGGAGTTGCAACTCTTGTCTTTTACAGTGCTTAGCTGTTTATTGTAAAACCAATATAGGAAATAAACCTGTCAAAGTAATAATACCTTACATGGGTCCTCTTTAATCCATTCTTGACTTTAGACTGAACAGAACTCGACTGTAACATCATGCAATGGTGGTGCAAGTTAGGTTTCACAGATTCCATTCATTTGGTTAATACTATTTTTAAACTACATGCAATATCCATAATACAAATTCTTCTTTCACCACTGGGGAGGATGTGTGAATATATTCAAGCTATACACAGCACCAAAGAGAGAGAGAGATAGTTGCAGGGGATGGCAGTGAGGGTGTAAGAGGAAATAAAGATGGGGGGTGGTGGGTAGGGGAGGTTAATTGAACAAAGCAGCACTTTTAACAAGAGACAAAACTTGTGGAACCCAGGAGTGTTAATGTAAAGTGGAATTCTTAAGATAAAGGTCACTCTGTTCTCTCTCCCCTTCTGAATTGCACATGGACGATTCCTCTCCCAGCCTGCAAAACTCTTAATAGACCCATCTTAAGAGCAACAAACACACTGTCTCAAACACGTAGCAACTTGTGAAGAATCTTCAGTAATCAGCACCTCACTGTGCCGAAATGACAAACGTCAAATAGCAATAGAGTGGTCGGGGCCATGAAGCAATTTCAGAGAAAGCAAATTCCAAAGAGCGGAAACAGTGAAATTCTCAGCCTTCAGCCCACTCTCCACAGTCCTACACTTCAAGACAACATTTGTCGTTAAAACTAATGTGTGGGAAATTCTGGCAGCCCATAGGTTAAAAGGTACAACGTAGTGCAGTCTGAAACAATGGTAGCTGTAGAGCTAAATTGCACAGTGTATGTTTCTCTGTCATGCAGCAATAAAGCAGGAACTGGAAGAAAAAAAAACTGATCAATCCCCTAGCAAATGGCCCATTAACAAGTCAATTAACGTCTACCCAGACTCTTAAGTCAACATTAACCTATCTTTTCCATCAGAAATCAGAAGTCAAGAATAATATCTAGTAAGCTGTGGAAGAGTAGAGTTACCCAGGTTGCCTACCTGGCGAATAGTGGGGAGCTACCCTGCTTGAGAATTTGAGTACTTGTCCAGTGGAAAATAACTTGTCAATAAGGTCTTTAAGCAAAAGGGAGATTGCAACTTTCCTTATCCCAGGAAAATGAAGGAACAGGCAGTGATCTCTAGACTGGTGCTCAAGACTGGTTCACATCCCTTGTGGGAATTGCATGTCAGCTCATTCTTACATTTTAGATGACACTCGGTCTTGGCAGCCAAGACCATGAACTGACAAATCTGAAAACCAGGCAAGGGCAGCAACAGTCTGATGCGTGCAAACAAAAAGGTTACAGGACCATGTTATCACCCTTTAGACTCTGATTAATATGGACAACAAGAGAATATTTAACAGTGCCCGATATACCAAAGGCAGAATTAAAGACACGTCTGAAAAATCTCCCTCCAAAAGTAGTGTAAGCAAGGTACCACGCATGATTTGTATAAGATCTGTCATCATCACCAGCTGATTGAACGGTTCCATTAACACATTTGCTCTAAAATGAATCAGCGCCTCTGCCGTTCTCCATGCCCTGTGATAAGTCTGTGGGGTCCATTTCCGATGGATTCTCTCTAGAGATTTCTTCTGTTATGACAAACCCGAGTGGAGCACCAAACCTGATACTGGCATAAAAAACCAAAAAAAGAGGGATCTAGCTCATAGACACCTTTTTAAAGCTTCAATACTATTTGGCCAATAATATAATAAATTGGAAAGTAGATGCCATCTTGAGGTTCACATGAGTTACTGAAAGTGTGAAACTGGGGATATACATCTTTGGAGCTGCCAGTGATAGTGGGCTAATGGCTTGGTCAGGGAATGGACACAATGATGCAATTGAGAACTGCGGTTGTTTGAGTACATCATTCCCCACTGGAGGAGCATAATCGAGAGGTAAGGAAAAGTACATTTTAACTAATCACCAATCTTCAGTCAGTCAGACTGGATAGAACCCTCAACTCCTGTCCATCTTCAAATCATTGGGCTACCTTGAGCAAACGGGCAGATGTATAAATGTGGGTATTTACATACCAAACTTCAAACTTGCATGCAGAAAAAGCAAAGTTGGTATATCAGCCATTATGACTTCAAATGGAAGTGATCAAAATGCCAACTGAACTTTCCTATTTGAAGTGATCATCCAAGCCTCTGTGTCTAATCCTCCCTTTCCCAATATAATAGCTGTACTTTGTTCTTCTATTCCCATTTGGGAATTTTGTACTTATAGTTGGGAAAGAGAGAGAATAACAGTCCTTTCTGAAGCGTGAGCCAACTTCACACTGCCCAAACTACATCTCAATAATTGGTTTAGGGAGGGAAAAGTGCACCTTGCATTACCAGTGACTTCATTCACACATCCAAACCCATATCCAAGTCACAATATGCAAAATCATCATTCTTGTCCTGGACCCCTATCCTGACTCCCAAAGCATACAGTATTTTCCAAACTTGATTTGCATCCAATTAACACCATCACATTTACTTGAAACAATTCAAAAATGGGACCAGTGTTGACATTAAAAGGAACGGTCTCTTAATAAAAGTTACTATACTTTTGTTTCCAGACATGCTAAAAGGTACCAAAATTGTCACAAATCATATTTTATTACCCCACACTGGGTATAAAGAGGACTGTGTCTTTGGTTATCTTTTCCATGACTATTTTCTATCCTGATGATTTTTCCGAAGATGTCCTGCAAGCTGGATTCACAGTATTGGGTCCATCATGTCACAAAGAGTCACAAGGAAGAGCAGATGAGATTCCTTGCAACTCCCATTTTCTAATCTTAAAGCACAATTTCTTCTGAATGTCATAACCCTTTAGCTTTGCTCTATTTTTTTCAGAAAACCATTGCAGTTTCTTTTCCCAATGGATCTGGGGCCTGTAGGACTTTATCTGTGTAGCTCAGCACTTCTATAATCAAGAGCGTCTTTGCTTGTTCATACATCTGTGGCAGACACTGGAGGCCATCACTATTATAAGTGTCTGCTTGTTACTCATATTACAAAATAGTGCAATGTTTCAAAAGTGTTCATAAATAACTCCAAACCCCCTTTTTTAATATACAGAAATGTTTAGAGACACACTGAGATGGCACTCCAAAAATTGCCAATTCTCTCCTCTAGGAACGAAACAAAAAAAGTCATTTTCGTATAGGCCATTTCTATTACAAAAATACTCCTGCCTCCACATGCAGTTTTCTCATTTGACATATTGCAGGTTCTTCAAACATAAAATTTTGTGCAAATGTTTCTTTAAAGTTAAGTGAGATAATTAAAGACAGCATTTTACATACATTGCTTAAACTAAGGTCTCTTTTTAAAGTAACACAGAGATTTGGAACTTCCTTATCTAATGTAGCTCAGTAGAACTACCTGAAGCCTTATGCTTGATGTTCAATTCAGATGTGATATAGCTAAGTATTAACTTTATACAATTGGAAGGGGGTGGGTGGGGGGAGCAGGGGAGGAAGGAGGAGCAAGTGCGGCTGACAATGCTCTCCCACTCCCCGCTCACCTGGGCCCCCTGGTTTGAGTTGAAGTGCACAGAGTGGGTCTCAGAACGGATGCCCGGTCTTTTTGTCTTTGCTGTTCCGGATAACTGTACTCTCAAGGCCATGGTTCTGAGGATGCTGCAGTCTGTTGCCTCCCATCACAGAAAGGACGCCATGGTTCTGCTGGTGCTGGAAAAAGGTTGATCCAGGGTAGTGACCTATGACTTCATTGTAAGTGGGCGGGGGTCCTTCCATTCGGCCATTATTGCTGTAGCTGGTAGCGCTGATGCCAGAGTTACTGCTGGGCGGGCAGGGCCCACTGTTGTAAATGGATGTGTCTATCAGGTCGCTGTCAAAGATAGTCCTGTTCGGGGGTGCTCGGACCGACTCACGGTTCAGTTCCATCTGCTGCTCGGGGTCACGGAGCTGGAGGGTACACGGCCCCTGGTACGGAGGGGGTTCCTCACCGTCTGACAGAGAGATGGTGGGGGGCAGGTCAATCTCATGCTGCAGGTATGGGTAAGTGGGCTGGAAACGACTAAACCGATCTCGCTGTAGGAAAGACGGGACCGTCAATCTGTCTGTCGACCTGGGTGTGTAGATCTGCTGCTAAAAGAACAGAAAGACACAGTCAGTCAGTTACCCCCACAACAGCTTCTTATGGTTATGGCATTGGCAAGGTCTGCCACAAAAAAAAGCATCCAAAATTAAAACTAGGATGTAAAAATCTGTCAAACTCTCTAATTTAAGGCAATTGAGATTTCAGTTATCTGGGGCAAAGGTGAAAACAACTGAACTTGCAATTCTACACCATCTGTCATGACCTTGTGACAGCCCAACACACTTTAAACACAAAGTAACGTTTCTTTGGAAGTGTACATAATGGGGAAAATGCAACTGCTAACTTGTGCACAGCAAGATTCCAAAACCAATATCATAAAAGGTCAGAAGTGGGGATGTTCAGTACCATTTGCGACTCATCACATACTGAGCGCAGTCCATGTTCAAATTCAGCAAGACTGGACAATATCCAGGCTTGGGCTGACAAGTGGCACGTAACATTCATGCTGCACAAGTGTAGGGCAATGACCATCTCCTGTAAGAAACAGTCTAACGACTGCCTCTTGACAATGGCAATACCATTGTTCAGTCCCCCACATCAACATCCTGGAGGTTACAATCAACCAGAAACTGAACTGGACTAGTCATAAGTACTGTGGCTACAAGAGAGGTCAGAGACTAGAATCAGAACTCACCTCCCGACTTCCCAAAGCCTGAAGAGCTTATATCAGTGTTTTACTGATGTTGGTTGAGATAAAGTATTGGCTAGGGCACTGGTGAGATTTCCCATGTTCTTCTTTGAATAATACAATCACATTGTTAATGTTCACTGGGCTGGGGGTGGTGGCGAGTTAGCTGCTGTGACAGTGCAGTCTATAACACTCCTCTCATACTGCACTGGAATTTCAACATAAGAATACAAAATCTATGTACTGGAATGAGGCCTGAACATTCTCCTGCCTCACAGGCAATGCTACTAACTTCGGAGACAGGGGAAACACTGGGACTGAATGGGCAGCTGTCTTGCTTCTAATCAAAGATCAATGCTTGCTGTTCTGTGCTGGGTGAAGGTTTTATAGAGCTTCAGGCTTGAACTAACGTCACCAAGGGCACTTGCTCTGCATGAAGTATTGGTCAAAGTAAAACTACTGATGTTGCTGCATTCACTGCCATCTCCTCCACAGTCTGCAGACCTCACCCCCACATATGCTACCCAGCCACCGTGATCACTGTCTGTGCACACACAGAACAATGTCGCTGAAGACAGATGCTAAAAGCCACAAGCACCAGATACAAGCATTCCTGGATTAGCTGTAATTCCCTTATACCCGCTTCACCTACTCCAGGTACTAATTATAATTATCTTGCCTCAGTACAGGGTGCTGTCAACACGAAACCTCATTCCTCACAATTTGAAGCTGAATACATGATTGCATACAGTTTTGCATTTGCCGAGTCTGATGAGTCAGTGCAGCGTATTTGCTGAGACAGTCTAAAATAAAGTTCTCTATCTATATTTATGGAATCCACAGGCTCAGCCCAGGGTGTGAAGGAGGGAGATAGTCTCCCCAGTGCTCTGGCCAATATTTAATCATTCAATCAACATAATTTAAAACGGATTATCTTGTGGTGCATGGGAGATGATAGACTGGAACGTACAATTAGGTGGAAGTGAGGATTAGACCTTGCAGGCTTACCTCCAGCATTCCTCTTGCTGACACTGTGCTGTCTGAAGGCCAGAGGCCTCCCTCCTACACAATGAAGCAGGGTGATCAACACCAACCTATAGCTTTGTGAAATAAATAATAAATACAAAATATAATCAGAAGCCAATCAGCACTGTCTTGAGTAGCAACAGTCCTGTAATATCACACTAACCAATAATGATCGGCCTGCAATACTCTTAATTCATTGACCAGCTGCTACCACAGTGTGTCAATGACCTGTCTCGGCCAGGCCTCCAGCCTTCGGAGGTATAGCCAAAGCCAAGAAAAAATAATACAATATCAGGCTTGGTGCTGTGGCACCATTCCGGCCCCCAGACTCTCAGCATTGTGCATGCATCATCTTTCAGGCGAATCATTACTAAAAGCTCCATCCGCAGGTCAAGTGTCTCAACTACGGTTGACCAAAAACTAAAAAGAAACAGCTGCAAATCATGGATTTGGGTGATTATTAGGGGAGTATGATAACTCACTAGCCTGCTATTGTTAATTAATTAAATTAACATTAAATAATTATAGACTCAGACCAGACGGTGCTGGTTTTGAGACACTGCTCTTGTACTAACGCGTGGGCACGAAAAAAAATTCCATTGCACACTATGAATTAATTCAACAGCATTTCTCCCAGGGCTTTTGCCAATAACTATCCTTCAAGTACCAGCCTTAAACAAAAAAAAATTATCTGGTTTGTTTCACATTGTTGCTTATGGGAATATGCTGTGTGTAAACTGACTGCCGTGTTTCCAACATTACAATAGTGACTACGCTAGAGAAAACAAGTGGTTGTGATGGTGAAGAACTGAGAAACACTTGATTTTACTATTTATGATCAGAATGTCGACACCTGGGACTGCATTTCAGGCATTGAGACTGTTAGATGCAGAAGAGTAACATGTAGGGCAAAGTTCTTGTAACTCTGCATGAACCTACTCCAATAGTTTGACAATTCCTATTTCTCCATATCAGCTACTGTGGGGCCAAATTTCACACAGAAATTAGCGTGGGTACAATTTTAATTGTTAATTCACTCATGGGTTGTGGGTGTTACTGGCTAGCCAGCATTTGTTACCCTTCCTTCATTGCAAAGGTGGTGGTGAGCTGCCTTCTTGAACCACTGCAGTCCACATGCTGTAGGTAGACTCACAATGCCCGTAGGGAGGGAATTCCAGGGCTTTGACTCAGTGACTATGAAGGAACAGCAATCTTGGCCTGCTGTGTTCATCCAGCCCTGCACCTTGTTGTCTCATATATTTCCAAGTCAGGATGGTGAGTGGCTTGGAGAGGAACTTGCAAGAGGTGGTATTTCATTATATCGGCTGCCTTTGTCCTTCTGTATGGAAGTGATTGTGGGTTTGGAAGGTGCTGTCTGATGATGTTTGATGAATTTCTGTTCTCCAATTTCCTTTAACCACCTTTATAAGCTATTCTTAAACTGCAGCATGGTCAATGCTTCGTTTTAAATGACAGTAGTATATTCCATAGCCTAATACTCTGGATCTTATATTGAATTGAGCCCTCTATCCATGCCCAAGACTAGATAACACATTTTTCACTGAATCAGGAGCTACACTGGAGTCCCAAGTCCCCTAGAAAGTGAGCAGTGTCTAATCCAAATTGGAAAAAAAAGAGAACACCAGGGGGGCTGGGGGTGGGTGGGAAAGAGGAGAAAGAGAAGGGACTGAAGGAGGGCAAAAGAAAGAAAGAAAGAAAGAAAATGAAGAAGAGTGTGAATGAGAGCATGTTAATGAGTGAGAGTCACACAATGTTCTAACACAAGACTCGATTGTTTTGTTCATTGTATTATCCAGATAGGAAGGCATGTTCTCGAACTATTGAATAGATCTATATAAGTAGGTTTTCTACTCCCCATGCTGACAATAAAATGAATCCTAAATGAGACAGGATACGATGTTGAACACAAGAGCTCGGTTGGGAGAAGAGTGAACCTGGGTGCAAACACTGCATTTTTCAGGCCTTTTACTTTAAGAAAAGCTAAGTAACTATGTCTTGGCACAGAGTCAGCAGAATAAACTCTCACTTTAGGCTTCCTGCATCAACCACTACCTATTCAGTGAGAAATCCTCCTTCCCCAACAATATATGTTGGTTACTGTTGAGTGTCTGTAAACTTAGGGATGTAGTACTTAGAACCCAAAGACTTTACAGCAGACCCACTAAAACACATGCCCAAACGAGCTTCAGATACGCCAGCAAATTAAAACTAAAACCACAAACATAACTGGCTGCAACATTCATACAAATGGCTGGCAAAATAACAGTAAGTTAATGTCTTATTTACCAATCTCATCTCAAGCCCCACTCCCCTAGCACACCTCCCAATGTAAAAAGGTATGACGAGTTAACTCTGACTCTGATTTGCTAATGAAACAATACACATCAAAAGGGTTGATGCAGTGACCTTGCTCTCTCTCGCAGCTTTGTGGCAAGATTGGTTTTATATTTGTTCATGGGATGTGCACGTCACTGGTCAGGCATTCATTACCCATCCTGAATTGCCCAGAGGGCTGTTCCATGTTGGTGTGGGTCTGCAGTCACATATAGGCCAGAACAGCAGAACAGGCAAGAACAGACTCCCTTCCAGAAGTACATTAGTGAACCAGATGGTTTATTTTGGACATGGTAACCATTAGCCTAAATTTTTTACTTCAATAAAAATCTAGAATTTTAAACAAAAAAAGTTGGACTAATGGTGGCCACGTAACCACTTTTGATTGTTGCAAAAACCCACCTGGTTCACTAATGTCCTTTAGGGAAATTTCCTTACCCAGTCTGGCCTACAGACCCACAGCAACTCTTAACTGCCGTCTGGGCAATTAAGGATAGGCAATAAAATGCTGACCTAGCCAGCAACACCCTCACCCTGTGAACAAATCAGAAAAAAAATATGCAGCAAGAGGTTTCTTAAATAAAGCTAATGCATTCCTCATCTCAAAGATTTTTCTGGCAGTACAATGAGACCAAGAATATTACATCCCCCCACCACCTCACCCTTCCCATCATATATTCACACGTTTGTGAGAATGTGGGAAATTGAAAAACTAATCACAATACATGTTCAACCAAGCAAAAAGATGGTTAAGAGGAAGCTGGTCAGCAAGTCATGGTGAAAGGAAGAATCTGAATGTGCTGACCAATTCCTACCCATATAAAGGAAGCCTGAATATTCTTTTACACCATTCATGTTCTTCATAGACCCTCAGGGAACACAATTATTTCTGAAAAAGCAGATGTGGAGTGCTCACAGACCAGATTATGAATAACTAAGCCATTATAATAAGCAATGGCTAATTGTTTCCTGTGTCTCCAGTAGATGACACCATTGCACCAAGGTTGTAGCTATGGAGCCAGATTATGGGAGGCAGAGACGCAGTCTGGAGATGACTAGGCTACAGAGTGGTGATGTGCAGATGCAACTGTGAACAGGCTGTTCAGCGTTTAACTGAAGTTCTGCTCCTTTTCTCAGTGTCTGTGCCTCAGGAGTATTAAGTGAAAAGGTCATCCAGTCACTGAAAGGTGTTACATCAACTCCTATTTCCAAGCATATATCCCACCCAGCCTCCTAAGTCGGTGACAGGATAATTGGGTCACATGGTGGAAGGCTGTCAGTGAAACTGCCTTAAATTGACTGAAAAGCAGCCGACGTGGACAGAATAATTTCACGTTGCACTGAGGGAATCATTGTCCAGACATTATGGGCGGCTGTAACTGTAATGACACTGCAGAAACAACCACGTCACCCGTGCCAAAAGTGCACTGCTCAGGGCACTCGTGGTGCAGTGGTAGTGTCCCTACCTCTGAGCCAGGTGGCACAGGTTCAAGTCCCACCTGCTCCAGAGGTGTATAATAAAACATTTGAACAGGTGGATGAGAAAGATTCCTTCAAGTCCCACCCGGGCTCTTGAGGTGCAGTGGTCATGTCCCTGGTCCTGAAAGGTCAGGTTCAGATCCTGCACCATGGATGCGTCATAACCCATCTGCACAAGCTGATTAAAAGTGCTCTCTACATTCACATGGTAAGCACGGGTGCTCACCAGATCTTCACTGTAAAATAGTTACCATACTGGGACAGCTTCTCACACAGATCTGTCACATGTCTGGCTCTAACATAAAAACCTGTGATGCTTTGGTGACAAGTTTGCTAAAGTTCAATTATTCCATTCAGCTCAGGCTTCGTTGCTAGGAAGCAACTTAGGGAGCAGTTTGTGTTGAGCCTGGTAGAAGCCCAACAATCCCCATTTCTCAGAATGGCTATTTCTCAAACAGAGTCACCTGTGTCTGCAACATCCCAGCACATTTCTCTTTGAAGGCAATGACATGGAAAGCAGGTTTGAAGCCCGACTGTCCAGTATTAGTGTGTTAAAACTTTCAGACATATACAAATTCCTGAATATCATAGAATCCCTACAGGGTGGAAGCAGGCTGTTCAGCCCATCACCTCCACACTAATCCTCCAAAGAGCATCGCACCCAGCCCCAGCCCTACCCTACTCCCATAACCCTGCATTTCCCATGGCTAACCCACCCAGCCTGCACATCCCTGGACATTATGGGCAATTAGCATGGCCAATGCAACCAACCTGCACATCTTTGGACTGTGGGAGGAAACTGGAGCATCCGGAGGAAACCCACACAGACATGGGGAAAACATACAAACTTCACACAGACAGTCACCAGAGGGTGGAATCAAACCTGGGTCCCTGGCGCTATGAGGCAGCAGTGCTAACCACTGAGCCACCGTGCTGCCTGTCACACAGGGTTCATAATCAAAGAACAAAGACAGTTTAAATCATTTCCAATTTGCAGAGAAACATCTTCACCATCATAGAATCCCTACAGTGTGGAAACAGGCCCTTTGGCCCAACAAGTCCACACCGATCCTCAGAGCATCCCACCCAGACCCATCCCCCTATAACCCACCTAATCTACACATCCCTGAACATTATGGGCAATTTAGCATGGCCAATCCACCTAGCCTGCACATCTTTGGACTGTGGGAGGAAACCGGAGCACCCGGAGGAAACCCACACAGACACGGGGAGAATGTGCAAACGCTGCACAGACAGTCGCCCAAGGCTGGAATCGAACCCGGGTCCCTGGCACTGTGAGGCAGAGTGCTAACCACCGTGCTGCCTGTGCCAGAAAGCATTGTTTGAGTTGCTTCAGGATTCACACTGACAAAGAACAGATAATGGAGACCAACTAACTGAAATTAGCTTCAAATCAACCAGGAAGACCCCAGCTTATTAGAGTGACTCCAGGGAGACGCTTCATGGTCCCTGAAGGAATGGTCATGGCTCAGGATTCCTTGGCCAGCTTGTCCGAGCAGATTTCAAGCTGCATCAAGATGTATTTGCTCTTCAACATAAACCGATCAGAAGTCAATTATCATTCGAATCCACATGGAAGTGCGGATGTGGAAAAAAAGGCAGATTCATATTAACCCGAGGGTGAGGTGGGAACTTGCTTTTCTCGGGGACTCAAACAAGGGTGAGCGCCATTTAACAACATCTGGTTATCCAAAGACTGGGATTAGAAATTAAAATTAAAAACCTTTGTAATTTAAGTTGGAGGCTGTGAGAACAGCAGGGCAAAGTGTCACAAGTTCATCCAAAACTGTAAAAGGGAGGAGAACAGTATCCCCACCAGGACCAGGGCAGGAAGCAGAATGGCTGCACGACTGCACTCCGTAGAATGAAGCAAGACCGTACATGCACGTGTGCTCCTGATTTTTGCAACTCCATATGAACTGACATAACACTGAATATATCAGGAGTCCTCGCATCACAGCGCAAGTTCCCACATTTTAGCCAGACTGTGGGTAAAAGGCTCCTGGAATCAAGCATTGCCTGGTCTCTAGCTAACTGAACGCACGGATTAAAGGAAAACACAACTATGTTTGTGGCTATACTCCTGAAGACCACTGGATACACAATGGAAACTCGACGTGACAGCAGGAAACTTAACAGTGTAAAGGGCACTGCCATCTCCAATTGCCAAGTACTTGACCTGTGATCAATTTGATTTAGTTAATGAGGACACCACTTCCATTATAGATTTCTGAGTGTACTGTTGTACTTCAGAAAGCTGTCTACTGCTGAGGTGCAGAATTGGGTAGAAACTTGGCTGTGTTTGTTCTTTCTCCAAGGATAAGGAGACGGAGGTGACAATCTGGTGTTTCTCGATAGACAGTGGAGTGTGCACTACCCCCATTGAGCTGTCTCCTCCTGCTGGTTATTTTTCCAAAGTGACAAGCCAGGTACAGTGGAGGCACTGACTCACCTGCTTTCACTTCTTGATACAGTGAGAGATACTTGTCACTCACACACCAGAAAGTCCTGCCTGAGGGCCCAGATACCAAGGAGCCATCATCTATCTACTGTGCCCACCTCAGCGCTGATTAACGGAACTGTCACATTGACCAATTCCTACCGTGTAAACAGAACGGGACTCTCTGATGAGGTCATTTGTACCCCTCAGGTTATCGAGAGGAGGCTGTTTTTAAACGCAGGAACTCTAGTATTTAGATCACTTTTCGATTTCACTATGCACAAGAGCAGGATAAATTTGTGCCCACCCATCTGTGAATGTTCTACACACCTTCCTGTTCCAGACTCTCTGCTAAATCTCACAGCTTGTGTATAACACACCCAGACATGGGTCAGTGCAGGGTGGGAGGGGGCAGCAGACGAAAAAGTGATGATGGCCAGATTGTACTGTACACCAGTACAGGGAGGCAGTGGCCTAGTGATACTATTGCTGGACTGTTAATCCAGAGACCCAGATAATGTTCTGGGGACCCAAGTTCAAATCCCACCACGGCAGATGGTGGAATTTGAATAAAATATCTGGAATGAAGAATCTAATGATGACCATGAATCCATTGTCAATTGCTGGGAAAAACCCATCCGGTTCACTAATGTCCTTTAGGGAAAGAAACTGCCATCTTTACCTAGTCTGGCCTCCATGTGACTCCAGACCCACAGCAATGTGGTTGAGTCTTTAAAAAACCGTCAGGGTAATTAGGGATGGGCAATAAATGCTGTGTGGACAGCGACGCCCTCATCCCATTAATGAATAAAAAAAAGACCAGTCAGCAGCATCTCACTAACCAACACCACCTATTGAGATGAGTTTTGCAGTGACATGCAGGGTGGCATTGAGGCCACATTACAAGTCCTTTGCATGCCATCCATGCTTTGGTTCCTTTCTGGCAAACCAGGGCAGCAGACTGTTGCCCTCTCCACTCTGTTCGCTACAGCATTTCTCAGAGGTCCAGGCTGGAAAGGGAATGGGATGTGTGAAGAAGAGGTCTGAGTGAGCGAGAGAGTTTAGGGAGTGTGTGAAGGTGAGCAAGCATTAGCCTAGACAGTGTTGAAGAGATATCAAGTTACACAGGGAACCACAATTCAGATCTTATCCAGTCTAGATCGCTCTCCTTGGCGCCACTCTACACAGACTCCTACTTACACACACACAATTTTCAGAGACCAAGAGCAACATAATTGGCCTATTTTAAACCTCACTCACAGGGATGAGGTGCCAAATACACTGCAGTCAGGGTGCAAACAGCTCTGTCTGGGGGTGGGAGACTAAACAGAGGGAATGCTGCTCTGTCAGAAACAATGCCTAATTGGTGGAGACAATGACTGAGAAGCTCCATTTGCCCTCAGTGGTGGATGGGGAAGATCCCTAGGCGCTTTTTCAAAGGAGAACGGGGAAGGTTCTCGCTCAGTGCCCTGGGCCAGATGTGTTCTGCCACCAAGGTCAGCAAATGGGCATTTGTGGGGCTTTCCTGTGCCAACTCTGGCTGCCAGCATTTCCGACATTGTTAAGGGACTCAATTTGTAACAAAGCACTTGGAGATGGAGGGTGTGAATGATGCCACTTAAATGTGATTTACTCCTTTCATTTCCTGCTAATGCACAGATCATCCCATGCATTGAAGTAAATCCTCCAACTAGCCATGATGGGTTTTAACCTCAGGACCAGCGCACTAACCAGCAATCTACTGGACCCAAATGATGATTTTCAAAAGTGTAGTCTGCTTCTTACCGACTGTAATGTATCTTCTTGCCTCCTGATGTGGCTCTGCCTGTTTATTAAAGACCGTGTGGAGAGCTTGTAGTGGTTAAGCAGGCAGGTAATCACCACGACCATCACAATCATCACCACCACTATCACAATGATCTGGACAAACTCCAACTCGGCTGCAACAGAACAACAAAAACAAAACAGGCAACATGAGACTGCAGACAGATAAGATCATCAAAGAGGACAGCAAACCCACACCAAGGGAACCCACCATACACAGTCACACAGCACAGAAACAGACCGTTCGGTCCAACCAGCCCATGCCGACCATAACTACAGACTAAACTAGTCCCACCTGCCTGTGCTTGGCCCGTATCCCTCCAAATCTTTCCAATTCATGAACTTATCCAAATGTCTTTTAAATGTTGTTAACTTTACCCGCATCCACCACTTCCTCTGGAAGTTCATTCCACACACAAACCACTGTGTTAAAAAAAAAACAAAACTGCCCCTCATGGTTTAATAACTAACAAATCTAGAAGTAAGCCCGAATGTCAGGAGCAGCTGCAAGATCCACGTTACTCTCAGTCCATCATTCTGGGAAAGCCAACTGTCAGATGGAGACGGATTGATGCAGATTGGAAAATTAAATAGCTCAGTTACAAAGTGTTCAGCGACTCCCAGGCTGCCTGTCACAGCAGTGCCCGAGCTGATGGAAAATGGTCACAGGACCCTCCGAGGTGGGCTGTGAGCTCTCCACTACCTGAGTGAAGGAGCTATTATCGTAACTCTGTTGTCACCCAGAAAATGGCCAGTGGAGAGAGATCGAGCAGCAGGTATCCTCTGATGGTTTCTGTTTGCCTGCACTGGATGCAAGGGGAACTGCTGAGGGGCTGCAGCGAGACCTTTTTCAAAAAAAAAGTGCCGGACTAGGTGGGCAGTGCACGTGCAAGCTGGGGTTTTCAGAGTGGTCCCTTTAAAATGGATGGATATTTTCCGTTTCAAGGCAGCAGTTTCCCCAATACCAGCCACAAAACATTTCAATTTTAAATTTGGAATGGTGGTAGGGGTGGGGGCACAGGAGCACGACAGCTCGCGTTTATGCGGTGCTGTCAACCGAGCTAAACATTACAAGGTTCCTCCAGAGCAATCAGACATCAAAACTGTAGAAATATGGGAGCAGGCCATTCGGCCTTTCGAGCTTGTTCCACTAATCACTACGATCATCCAACTCAGTCCCGTTTCTATTTTCTCCCCATATATTTGATGGCTTTAGTCCTAAAGAACTATATCTATCTTCTTCTTGAAAACATTCAGTGTTTTGGCATCAGCTACATTCTGTGGCAGAGAGCTCCCCAGGTTCACCACTCTGGGCGAAGACATTTCTTCTCATCTCAGTCCTAAATGGCTTACTCCTTATCCTTAGACTGTTCAACCCTGGTTCTGGACTCCCCACCCAAAGGAACATCCTACTTGCATTTACCCAGTCGAGTCCTGTTAGAATTTCATAGGTTTCTATGAGATTCCATCCCCGGCCCGCCCAATTCTTCTAAATTCCAGTGAATACAGTCCTAACTCACTCAGTCTCTCTCCATACGTCAGTCCTGCCATCCCAGGAATTAGCCCAGTAAACCTTCACTGTACTCCCTTTGTTGCCAGAACATCCTTCCTCAGATAAAGGAGGCCAAAACTGCACACAATACTCCAGGTGTGGTCTCACCAAGGCCCTGTATAACTGCAGCAAGACATCCCTGCTCCTGTACTCAAATCCTCTCGCTATGGAGGCCAATATACGATTGGCCTTCCTCACCACCTGCTGTACCTCCACACTTACTTTCAGCGACTGGTCTCATTGCCCTTTCCCAATCTACTGCCATTCAGATATTAATCCGCCTTCCTGTAAATTGAAGCGATATTAGCTCAGGCAGCCAAGAGCTTGGTCAAAGAGGTTATATTTTAAGGAAATCTTCCAGGCCAAGAGCAGGACTTGGGGATGGGGACACCTGGCTTGATGACGATGATTTATTGTCACTTGTACTCTACAATGAGTAGAGCAAGACAGTAAAATACACAGTGAAAAACTGCAACTGCCACCTCAATCCGGCACCATTCAAATACTTCAAGAATGAAAAAGATAAAGCTGAAAGAAAGTACACTGCCTCCACCGTCAGCCCTGAGCTGGCTAACCACACCCATGCCAGACCCACCAATGCTGGAGTCCCAACTCTTCAGGTGCCATTTTAGTTGCTGGGCTCACCTTGCCAAAAGGCCGCCAACCCCAGGTCCCCTGCTTGGGGCTTGCGTAGCTCGTTGCATTGCCGCCAAAGCTGCATCATTAGAAACCAAACGGTGCTCAGCCAGAACCCAACAACTGCAGGGATCTCAGAAGGCAGTAATACAGCTTTCTCCCGGTCCTGCAAACAAAGCTCCACAAAGGGTGCACTCCAGCAGTGCTGCATTACTAGCTACACTGTGCATTGCTTACATCCAAATGCGGTTCCCAGCCATAATTACAGCCTGTGTACAGTTAACAGATCGAGGCAAGAATTTTAAGTGGGGTTGGGGGAGAAAGAAAACCTTTTCTTTGACGAGAGGAGAGGAATTGATAGTAAACACGTGCCTTAAGATGTTAATATGCATTGCACAATGCAGCATTCTAGAGAGAAACGTTCACATCTGTCCATTGTAGTAGAAATCTAGAACACTGTTCCCTAAATGTTTCAGGATGGAGGTCATTTGTAAAGTTATGAGTTAAGGCAGCTAAATGGAATGGAGATACAGATTGCCAGACCTAATAGAGTCACAGAACAGACTTCGGAAGGAGCTCTGTCTGTGTATCTCTCTCCCCCTCACCAATGTTTCTGTCTCTCTCACAAAGGTTTCAGTGCTCAGACTCCCTCTTTTATTTGATGGTCCATCCTAATGGCCGCACATTCTGACTTTGAGGAAGAGTTTTAAAAGAGACAGCTAATTGCATCACAAACTAGAAGTTGTGTTGGTGATATTTCCGGAGAGTATGATACAGAATAAAATGCGATGGGGGAAGAGTTTTATTCTAAGCGCAGCCTTGGAAGTTGCCAGGATTGATCTCAAGCACAAAGATGAGGAATTATTTACAAGGAGCCACATCCACGGTTTGAAAATTACCCTCAAGAGTTCACCAGGTAAGAGGGACAGCCTGCTGGGAAGACAAGTGACACTGGGATTGTAGCGGAAGATTTCCTCAGCAATTTTTATCCCTTTTCCCTCAGTATCCTCATTTGCATCCCATTAAGCCCTGGGCACTTAACAGCCAATCGTCCTCGATAAAATGTTTGGTATATCCAGTATTTCTGTTGCATCTATGTTGGTCCCAGCCCTGCATTCTGCTTTCAATACATTGATACATTTTTAACGCTTGAACAGCTAATCCTCCTGTCAACTACCCTTTTGGTCATTTCCATGTCTATTAAAAATACTTCTTAAACCCCACACGTGTTACCTATCAGTCTAATACTGCCACTTTGTCTCTGAACTTTCAGGGTTTACTCATATTCTGCTTCATCTCACTTGCTACTGTCATCCAAAGAGCTCTGACTTGGTTCACCCTGCCTTTTCCTATATGTGGGAATATACCACAACTGTACCCGAACTTTCTACAGTTTAAAATTACAATTTTGCTTGTTATTCTTTCATTCCAATTTAATTGGGAAGGCACAATTCTCACTCCAATGGTAAAGGCAGGAAAATGGAATTTAGAATTATCAGATCAGCTAAGATCTCATTGGAAGGCAGAACAAACTTGATGGGCTGAAAGGCCTGCTTCATTCTCACATCTTACAATCCAATTAAAATTGGCCCTCATCCAATTCAGTATTGTTTTTACTCTGAACTGCTCCTTGTCCTTTCCCATTGCATGACAAAGCTTAGGCTTGCTATGACTGCTATTCCCTTAATAATGTTTACACAAAGAAAACTAAATTGGTTTGGGCCATTGCAACAGTCCTGGAGAAACTTAATATTGAAATGCTTGCCAACACAAAACAACAACTTGTATTCAATTACTCATTAAAATGGTGACAATAAACACAGGCCATCCTCTTCCCCACTGTGTAAAGTTCATGAAATATTTAAATTGTGACTGCACAGAGAGCTGGGCACAGGGACCAAGTAAAATGCAAGTCCTAGCAACAGCTGGCACACTATAGTCTCTTCTCTACCATTACTGACATTGCCTCAATTGTAGAACTCAAGAGGTTCACTATTTTAACACTCTCCTGACCAGGATCCTGTTATGGACCAGACCAGACCCCAAAATATTTGAAGGTAGCCTAGACTCTAACTTCATCTTACTTTAAAGGTGTTCCAGATGCAATGTGACTGGTTAAATTACTCTACGTTAAGTAAAACACGATTTATTCAAACACTGCAGTAAAAATACAACAAAAAAGAAAGGAAGAACTTGGAATAACTTGACTCTATTGGCAAACTTAACAGAATAATAGATACAGTAACTATGACTAATTAACTGTTCAATATAATAACCTCCCATATACAGAAAATAAATTGTTCTTCAATCCAGGATGAAAGATGAGAGACAGCGAGAGAGAGAGCGAGAGAAGCAGCAAGGAGAGATTCACTGCTTTCCAAGCCTGTTAAGCCTCTCCTTCTGCAAGCTCGAGCTTATTCAAAGGTTTTGTCCTGACCAGCTCAGAATCACTTTCGCACATCTGCCCTAGACCCTCCCACTTCCATTGGTTTTTGTTTGGGCACTGCATCAGAATTTAACATTCATCCTACCATGGTGGGATTTGATCCCAGGTCCCAAAAACTTTACCTGGGTCTCTGGATTAACAGTCCAATATCACTAGGCCATTGTCTCCCCTGATAATCTATGGCTTGTGCTTTCTAAGAGGCGAGTGGTGAAATTATTGAAACAACTTTTAGCATCACAAATTCAGCATCAGATATAACTTCTGCACGTCCTGTTCAGCCTCCAAATTGGGTGGGTTGTACCAGTACATCATCACCATTCCTAGATTCAGTACTATCATCTCAGCCAAACTTATAGACACTCAAACAATGAGCCATAGGGTACAGTTCCACACCATGTTCCTCTTGAGCTATATGCCAGAAAGTGTATACGTGACAGAACTACAACCTCAGGCTATCTGCCTTTCAGTCAGGCTACTGATGTGTCCTTCACTAAGGTTTAGAGGGATACCGGGCAAACGGGACTAGTTTAGTTTGGGAAATCACATTGGCATGGACGAGTTGCTGTATGACTATAACTACAATAACTCACTTGGCTTGAGATTCCTGGCTCAGAGAGAGAGTGCTAAAACTATTCCCTTGTCAATTTTACATTCTAACCTCCAAGTGTTCGAGGTTATAAACTGCTGTCATTACAGCGGAGAATGTTGAGGGCTGATCTGATGAAAGCCTTTAAAATTTCTGAAAAAAAAAAAAAGGTCTGTTTGGGTTGCTGTAGGAGAGATGTTTCCCCCTCCTGGTTAAGGATCAGATGTAATAGGGATCATCACTAATAGATCCAATGAGAAATTCAGGAGATTAATCCAAAGACTGGTTGGAAACTGGAAGTCATTGCCACATGGAGTCAAAGACCATGGGTGTGCTCAACGGGCAGTTGAAAGGATTGGGTGATTGGGTGATTGGGTCAGATGAAGGTGATTAGTTGGAGGTTTGTTAGAATCATTGAATCCCTATAGTGCAGATAGAGGCCATTCGATTCATCGAGTCTGTAGCATCCCTTTGCAGAGCATCCCACTCTTCCTGCATTTACCGTGACTAATCCTCCTAATCTGCACAACCCTGGACACTGCAGAGCAACTCAGCATGGCCAATCCACCGAACCTGCCCACCTGTGTGTGGAGCATAGACCTTGCTGAGCTGAATGGGAATTCCTAATTTTAGGTAAAAACGTTAGGTGGACAGTGAGCAACATCATCCAAACCTTTAACTTCATCAGCTCCCAACCACTCTGACCTCCTCAGCTAGGGTAAAAGGGGCAAGGGCACATCACCACTCACCTCAGTCTGTGCATGTGTATGGGTAGGGGAGTTGTTTACAGTGTGGAATGTTCAGACAGAGTTAAAGCCAGTTTAATCCCTCCATCTCTCACTCACCTCAAGTAGAAATATGAATATTTTGATCAACACCTTTAAAATGAATAGGTAACTGTGACTGACCAGAAGATCCCAGGGTGGAATCCTGCAGTGTGTAACTAAACACAGAATGAGATAGAGTAATTTGGCATATGCAGCCGTGTTCTTCCACACAATCTCCCTTCATGAGAGCTCCACTCAGACAACTTACTTTGCACTATCAAGCAACTATTTAATCTCATTCCACCCATCATGACATCCATCCCATCCATTTAGTCCCAAAAGGGGGAAAAGTCAAGGTAAAATACTCCACATGCAACCCCCCCGCCAATCCCCAAACATGGTCTGACCTCAGCTGTTATTCACTTCACCTCAGAATGGTTCGGCAGTGAGAAGGAGAAAGGGGAATGATTGAGAGGGGAGGGGTGTTAAGGAGCGTGGGCGAGACTACAGCAGATGAACTTGAGGGTCAGAATTGTTTAAGCATCAGTAAAGGTTTTGAAGAGCATAGGAAGAGGAACCGATCACCAATCTGTATTGGAATAAACAACCACAGGTTAAAAAGAACACTCGGTGAGTAAAATGACATCCTATTAGCAGACCTCCCACACCCCCATGAGAACTTTCAAGGTTATATTTTACTCTCACTGTCCCGAGAGCACTGGAGACTGGTACTGGATCCACATCAAGTCTAGAACCCACAACCTTTTAAATCGAAGATGAAAACAGCTACCAACTAAGGTGCAAATAATAAAAAGTGCTTCAGTTCCTCAATGCCAACATTTGCCCGAATTGACTAAGTCTCTTTCATCTTCTCTCTTGTGCCTGTTTCTCAGCCTGTCTGTCCTGAGCAAGGACCATTAAGGCAGCATAGGGGAGCAACGTCTAACTTTGTGTAGGATTCCAGTGGATAGTTAAAGGGACATTTAAAGCCCCTTTGTCAATATTAAAAGCCAGGACTCCAGTCTCACACGTAGGAGTTATGCCTCTATTCAGTGTAAGACAGGAAAGAGTCAGACGATCCCCCTGCAGGGAAACAACACCCACCCCTCTACCCACCCCCCTTGTCCCTGTGTTAACTGCTGTCACCTCAGGCATGCCCCGTGTCTGCCTAGACAGTGCTAAGTAGTTTGGCAGACAGAAGGGGGTGGAGTTGAGAGCTGAGTTTAACAGTCAAGACTGCATTAGGCATTCAGCTCATGAAACTGTAGGCAGCGTACAGCTGAGGTGCAGACGTGAGGAGATTTCAACACCCAAGTTTGGGACAGTCTGCCTGGGAAGCAGTGAGGAAGTGGGGTAGGGACAGTTTGCTGTCGTGCAGATTATAAATGTCTAAAGGCAGGAGTGGGGTCAACAGTTTGAGCGGGACAGTGAAGGGAGACTGAACAGCTGTCTCCAGCACAATAAGGGAATAAGCCAGAGGTGGGGGAGCGAGAGAGCGCCAGCGCGAGAGAGACAGCGCCACAGACAGAGAGAGAGAGAGACGACTCTTAAAGGGAGACTAACTCGAGCCCCTGACAGTAAAGAGTCGATCCATCCAGAAGGAGTTTGTAAAGACTCCTGCAGCCTGAAGCTTCCAGTAAATAAAAAGATGGGAGCAAACCCTCAGCTGCAACTTAACCCCACAACAACAAATTGTCAAAGCGATACTGAATGAAATGGAGATCTCTCAGGTTTGTTTGTAACACAAGCACCAATTTCAAAACACTTCCCACCCCCAGGCCAGCTATCTCTTTCCTTCAATGTGTCCAACACATGTCTAAGTAGGTCCAAGGGTATTAGAAGTATTTATATTTATTGCTCCACCAGCACCATTTATTATTGTGCCACGTGGGATCTTTCTATGTGGAAAGTGGCTCAAAAGTTCTTGTAACAACTCTCACTTCATTGGAGCACCCGGAGGTTGTGAAATGCTGTGTGTAAATACAAGGCTTTCCACTCAAAAACAGGACTAACTCGAGTTGCGAAATGAGACTGAGGGGCCAGAACTAACTGTAAGGATGACTGAAATTCCTCAATGAATAGGGGATCAGAGGGACCTTTGTGCGCATATCCATAGATCCTTGAAAGCAGCTGGGCTGGTGGATGAGGTGTTTAGGGTGGACAAAAAAAAAACTTGTCCGTATTAGTCAAGGCACTGAAGACAAGAGCAAGGAGGTTATGATGGAGTTGCATATGACGTTAGTTAGGCCACAGCTGGAGAACTGTGTCTATTTCTGGTTCCCAAACTATGGGAAGGAAATGATTGCATCAAAAAGGAAGCAGAAGACATTCACAACAATGCTGCCTAGGCTGGAGAAATTCAGTTATGAAGAGAGACTAGACAGCTGGAGCTTTCTTTAGAGCAGTGAAAGCTTAGGGGAGAGGTGTCTACAAAATTGAGGGCTATACACAGGATAGAGAGAGAGAAATATTCCTCCTTAGTAGAGTGGTCAACAACTGGGAGGTACTGATTTAAATGAGGAGCAGGAGATTTACAGGGGATTTGAAGTAAAGTTTTTTTTCCACATGGAGGGTTGTGGTTATCTGGAACTCATTGCCCAAAAGAGACATGAACCTTCAAAATATTTAGGTGAGCTTTTGGAATGCCATACTGTACATGGCTTCAGGCCAAGTGCTGGAAAATGGGATTCAAATAGTTGGATGTTTGTTGACTAGTACAGACATGATGGGCCAAAAGTTCTATGGTTATAATTTCAGTCTCCTTACTTACATCAGAAGTACTTCAGAAAAGATTCACTGGAATGAAGAAGTTGTGTTAGGAGGAAATGTTGGGCCTGTGCTTATTAGAAGAATGAATGATGATCTTATTGAAATATCTAAGATTCTGAGCAATTTATGGGCAGCACGATAGCTCAGTGGTTAGCGCTGCTACCTCACAACACCAGGGACCCAGGTTTGATTCCAGCCTCAGGAATTTAAATGGAGTTTGCACATTCTCCCAGTGCTTACATGGGTTTCCTCTAGATGCTCCAGTTTCCTCTCACAGTCCAAAGATGTACAAGTTAGGTGGTACGGACATGCTAAATTGCACCGTAGTGTCCAGGGATGTGCAGGCTGGGTGGAATAGCCATGGGAAATAGCCATGGGAAATACAGCGTTACAGGGGAAGGGTGAGTCAGGGTGAAATGTTCTTTGGAGGCTTGGTGCAGACCTGATGGGATGAATAGCCTCTTTCCGCATCGTAGGGATTCTACTCCATGAATTTGACAGGCTGGAATCTGTCAGGATATTTTCCCCTCACGGGGGAATCTGGAACTAAATGGGCAAAGTTTAAAAATGAGTCATGGGGAGGAAATTTACACAGAGCGGTGCACACAAGTCACTGAATATATTCGGTGGAATTGAGGTCACAATCAGACCAGCCAGAATCTTACTGAGCAGGCTCGATGGGCCAAATGGCTATTCCTACTTTTGTCCTGTGAACCTACGATGCTGAAAAATCTGAACTAAAGAGAAAAGGCTGGAAAGACCATGACAGGAGAAGCAGAATTTGTCAAAGTGTTTGAATATATGACATATTGCATGGGGCTATATGCATGTACTCCTGCTGGTACATCCTGCTCCAAACAACTGAGATTTCATGACACAAAATGAGTCGAAGGTATCCTGTTTGATTAGCTGTAAGTATGTCCTCCCTATATAGTCTACAGTCCATGCCACGGTTGAAGTATAGAATGCTTTACATGTTCTTCATACTGGTTCTGCCAGACAGCAGGGATCAGGCTGGTCGCTCAGTCACCTAAGATGAGTGCCAATCCTGGGTCCTGCAGTGCTGACAGCAAATCACAGCTCCCGGGAGTCTGATTATGCAAACTCTAGCAATTAGAATCCTCAAGAGTGCATGGGATAATATCACACCACTAAAAATCATTCACTCAACACAGCGGGAAAGTGGGATCTGCTACCAGATATAAAATTAGATTACCTGGGGATTGGGAGGTGGTGGAAGGAGAAAGGTGGAAGGAGAAAGGAGGAAGAATGGGGGGAGGAGGAGAGTTAGCAGAGACCTTGTGAAGGGGAAGGGGATGTGCAAGAGAAGCAGGGGGAAGGTGTCAGGGAGAAAGAGAGAGCGCTTAAAGCTGTGTTTCTATGTGTGTTTTAATAACCAGTCATCTGGAAAAAGACTTCAACTGAGGTCAAAAACGGTCACGTCGCCCTTCATACCTATGTTTTTTTTTCCAGCTGGTAGTCAGTCTGCTGGGGAGTGGGAGTTCACAAGAAAAAATTACTGCAGAAGCAAAGTGGAGGAGGTTGGGCCCCACATATGACGGTGTGAAGGAAAGAGGAAACTTGAAATGACCAAAGGAGGGAGTGACGACCAGATTTGGGTGGGCTACACTAACTAGCGTTCCACAGAAGACCCTTATGGAGGCAAAGAAAAAGGAACGATGTTGGCCGATAAGAAGAGAGCAGCTGCTAATCACTGTTACTATTCAATTAGCAAGAGACCTTGCTCAATTTTTCACCAGTAATTTGTCCTCAGGGACTCTTGATAGATGCCTGGTAGTTTACGAGGCAGTCAGAGTTCCTCTGAATGCCAAGCAAGGTCGTGAAAATTGAATTTAGCTTAATATTACCCCTTCCAACATCCAACAAACAAGCCGCAAAGAGAGCAACACGAGTGTTAACCCATTCATTCCATAACATGATAGCTGGGATACAGTATCACTTCAATCACAACAAGCTTCCAACATTCATAATGTGGAGAAGAGTGTGCACATGAAAAGGAGGGTGGGCCATACACAAACTTTTTTTAAATTATTCATTCACAGGATGAGGGTGTTGCTGGCTAGGGCAGCGTTTATTGCCAATCCCTAATAGAGTCAATCACGTTGCTGTGGGTCTGGAATCACATGTAGGCCAGGAATCAGGTGCAGGCCAGACCAGGTAAGGATGACTCCTTTTCTTCCCTAAAAAGGACATGACTGAACCAGATGGGGTTTTCCCAACAAGCAACAATGGATTCATAGTCATCATTAGAATCTCAATTCCAGATTTTTTTTTTATTGAATTCAAATTCCACCATCTGCTGTGGAATTCCCTGTGAACCATGAACTCATTAAAATCCAGATCCGTGTACAGATCACATTCAGCACATTAATTCTCACAAACCCAACTATTTACTTTCTCACCATCTCTGGCAAAGAGCCAGCTTACCAAGCCCCAATTTTTTCAGCCACACATCTATTCTTCAGAGCAGCCTACTCAACCATGAAGGACACCCCAAACAGGGCTCCTGGCTGGTGATCATGGGCTGATTTTATCCCTCAATATGACATAAACCCCTTGTCTCTGCAGTCATTGCTGCCCTATTTGAGATCAGCCACTTTAGGAAAACATGTGCCATCATCATGCCATACCTATCACGTGTGTGACTACACTGCTGTATGTAACTCCTGGCTGCTCTGGATTAACATGGGCATTTAAACGGCCTGGGTAGCTTTCAAGTTAGTGGGTGCATTTCCATCTTAGTCAGAGGGTGCAAGATGTGAACCCTCACCAAGACAATTCCCAGTGAGCAGAGAATGGAGTCCCACCTTAATGATGAATTTGGGGTTGATGTTGTGCAAGATATTCCATGGTTTATTGAAGTCCATTACTCTTTCCAGTGTTAGGCACTAACTTGTTGGCAGGAATGGCCATGGAAAGGGGTATTGACTTAGTATTGTCCAGATTGTTAATCCTCCTGTCAATCTATCGAAGGCACGCTGAAGGCATTGCCATCTCCAAATCATGGTTCCTTTTCCCTCCTGGTCTCATCCATTCCAGGGAGTTTGGTCTGTTTTGGATGGAGACTCAACAGAAATAACCCCAAAAACTGTGGATGTAAAATAACTCCGTGAAGACAGAATCAGATATTCTGACAGACAGGTGGGAGGATGTAAAGGGTGGGGTGATATCTGAATCAATTCCAGGTGTGGTATGGAGACGAAGAAATCACCAGAAGTCTCGTTGGTGAATGCTGATTACTGACCCCTGCTGGTAACTCTGGAAGGTCAAGGCCAGACTGGGGGAGATAGTGCCAGAGGCACAAGACCCAGTGTGAATCAACAACTTCTTTTGGGGACAGAATAAAAGGATAAATAATCCTAACTCTCAAAGAAACAGACGATGGTCACACAAAGTCCAAAACATTGAAATAGTGGATCAAGTTGGTAGAAAATGAACAAAGTGAAAAGCGGGAGTCATTGAGACTCATGTGCTGTGCCCAATAGCAGATGTCACACTAAGTGTTGTGTGCAGACAAATATTCCCCTCTACCCAAAACTTGGTTTCCTACCATAACCTAAAGCATAGCCACCATTTTGTTCTGACCAAAAACACGCCCATTTTTCTCTTTTCGATTTGTGCTGACCCTGTGTCATTGCCTTTGGAGCTTCCAGGATTTATATGGCCATCAGCCCACTTTCAGAGCTGCTATTTTGTAGGTCGAGTTACGAAACATCTGCAATGAGAAGCAGGCATTGAGATCGCTCTGATGAAGAGCCATGTAGACTCGAAATGTTAGCTTACTCTCTTCCCATGTATGCTGCCTGACCCGCTGTGATCTCTAGCATGTAGTGTTTTCATAGAGATCAGGTTATTGAATTGGACAAAGCTGAGCAGGCTTTGCAGTGAGCTGCGAAATATACCCTTATCAAGAGTGGGGAGAGGTCAGCATCAACTTGGAAGAGACTGGCCTCCAGATCCCTCGGAGATTGATAACATTTCACACCTGGGAGGTAGTCTGCAAATTCAGCACAATGCAGTCAATAGAGGAAATACTTCAGACAGATCTGTGAACAAACTACTGTCAACAAACACTTGTTCTTCCCATCCTTTTGCTCTTCCACCAGATTACTAAAAACTCTTTCCCCAACTATCAAATATTTCTCTACCGGAAGAGTTACTCACTCTGTTTCTAGTGATGGTTTCTGACAGCCCTCATCACAATCCCTCCCCTTAGGTCACAGAGCATTTTCAAATGGCCATATCTCATATCTGCCTTTTGGACAAAGGTTAGGGAAAAAGACAAGAGATATGAAAATGAAGCTGGTGATGGAGTCAAAAGGATCAATAAAGATGGGAATGAAGTAGGGGAGGGAAAGAGAACACACGAGCAAAAAAAGCAGCAAGGAGGCAATATAAAGGAAAAATAAAGAGAAAGAAAGAAAGACTGAAAAAAGACAGAATAAAAGAGGTGGGGGGGGCGTAGGAGATGCTGGAAAGAAAAGAGAAAAATGAAAAAGATCATCTTTCTATAACTCGCCCCTCTCTTTCACCTGCTCCTTCACAAAACCTTCAGCACCAGATCCCCCCAAAAGGTCGAACCTTTTTGTGGGTTTTTGGAAAAATGGTCATTAAAACAATTTCCAAATGCCAGTAATACGAGCCCAATCCCAAACAATCCTATTCCTCGACAACTGCACAGCTGCTGGAGCCTGTGTGGCAGATATCAGGTATTAAAACCATAGACTGTCTAAATTTTATGAAAATCTAATCCAGGCTAATGACGGCTTTCTATGTGGTGAGACAGTGAAGACAGCTCATTTACATTCCGATGGTCGACTCCCTGCTGACTCACTGTTGGCTGGGTGTACCGCTCCATTTATCGTCTCTCAGTAAGCAGTTTCTTCCTCAGGTCAGCTCACTGCATTTTAGTCAGGGCTTCAGGAGATGCTTCAAGAAAGGAGAGGAGCTTTGGGGAACAAAATATCCTCTCTCAGCTCCTGAAAATAGAATTTCATTTCCTCGTGGTGTACAGCACAATTTAACATTCAACATCTGCACAGGTAGTATTCTGAGAAAAGCCTTACATAATAAATTCATTTCTCATCACACTGAGGGATTATGTACTAGAGAATAGATTCACTTCTGCTAATCCTGAGGTTTGTTAGGACGACGACAAGGAGGTCAGTGCATCTCAACCCCTTCCAGCTACAGGCAAATTGATGCACAGACCAAGGTCTCAGTCAAATAGGAGCTCACGCCAATACAGAGAAGCAGCATACAGCCAGTCATGTTAAAGCAGTTTCTTGTATTATTTGATTTTTATTGATACTGTGCGCAAATATTTTACAAGCGTATTTCTTCATTCATTTGACCACTGTCTATTTCTTAATACAGATGTGGGTAGCTGGGTGTACACACACACAAACAATCCCTCAAATACCTTTGGTTACCAAATAATGGTTAGTCTGGCTCTAGCCCAGCACATTTGGCTCCAATTGGAATACCCTAAATTACATGGTTCAGACCAAATCCGTTCTGACTTTTTGCACCATGTAACTCTTCCTTCAGTGAAGGAACCTGCCGAGGTATAAAATGAACACAGTGTACGTGAGGGGTTATAGAACCGGATACTGTTTCAGAAAGGCAGCACAGTCAGTGTAGCGTCACCTCTGTTCCACACAGTTCTATGGGACAGTAGTCATCGTTTTTTTTTGGGGGGGGGGGGGGTGGGGAGGAGGTGGAGGTGGAGGTGGAGGAAACTGGCAGTGGTGTTGGTGGCAGGCAGTGGAGCAGATCTGAAAACCCCATCCAAAAAAGATGCTAGACTAGGGAAGTCTAATCTCACATTCCAGCTCTTGATCTGTAACCCTGTAGGCTGTAGTACTTTGCTTGCCTATTGAAGTATATTTTAAACACAATGACAGCCAATCAGAAACACACAGAAGGAGGTCACTTAATCCAATGTGCCCCACCACAATGCAGGTAGCCATCTGAAAAGGGCAGTCCTTAATCCATGTCGGTTTCAGTACTTCTAGTTCCCCATAATCCTCAGTGAAAAAGTTCTCAACTCCTGTCTAATACACCATGCCTTTTCATAACCTGAAACAAACACAGACAATACTGTATCCAATTTATGCCTGAGCAAGATCCCATAAACGGGAATCAAATAATGACCAGATAAACTCCACCAGTGCTGTTCCTTTGGGGGCGCTTACTGGCCAGGAAGCCTGGAAAGAATTCCAGTGCTCTTTTTCCAAGCATGTACGTGGAACCTTTTGCAACTACACAAGATGGCCAAGGGGTCAGTATTGCGCTGAAGTGTCAGCCAAGATGCTGTCCTCAAGTCTCTCAAGTGAGACTTGAACCCACAACAGTCTGACTCACAGGCTGGTTCCCAGCTGTTTGTGGTCATCACTACTTGAAAGTTGGTAGGCACATCTAATCCTTGAAAAACCATCAACTGCAATTCACTGATATCATCAGCGTTTGATTCCTTTACCTAAATCCCTATTTACGGGATCTCTATAAATACCGTCCCCTTCAACAAAGGGGAGAGGTAAGGAAAATCAACTGAATTGTGGCGTTGATCCCCCAGAATATGCATTTTTAAAAAACTCCAGTATCTGTTTTAAATTAAATTGCACAGTTTGATCAGTGGCTGTAATTATTGTCAGGTTGCTGAGATTTGGAGGTTTCAGCCTTGATAATTGGACCGTGTTTCCTATTTGCAAACTCTGGACACAAGATCAGGCCCAACACTCCTGATGGACCCTTTGAGCATAGCATCAAGGAGCTAATTAAGTTGTTTCTGCTTATTCAGCTACCTGGAAATACACCTGGATGAAAGAGATAACCAAACACACCTCCAGAATCTCAATAGCCCAGCTGGTACAGCCATCAACCCCTCAGATTACAATGCTAAAATTATGGCCAAAGTATTTGCACTTTATGTGAACTAAACACTGTATTGGGGAGATAGAAGACAGCTGTGGTTAGATGGCTTCACATCAGATACCTTGACCTGCACTCCATAGACCTCAGTAAACCACTGGGCTTGTTCATATGCCTCTCTATAGCAATATCAATGTGGTGGATTTATTTTGATACTTACTTGACTCTCTTCCCCCACCCAATGTTATAGTGCACACAGAAACTGGGAAACAGGCAGGAATAGGTGATTCAGCCCTCGATTGTCGTTGGCATTCACCTTAACATATATTCTCCTGCACTATTCCATATCTCTTAATGCTTTTCATTTCTCGAAATCAACCCATCTTGGTCTTGTACATACTCGATGACTGAACTTCCACAAGCTTCTGGGGTACAGAATTCAAACAGTCACAACCCTCTCTCAGAGAAGAAATTCCTCCTCATTTCAATCCTAAATGGCCTGGCTCTTATTCTGAGACTAGAACCAGAGGGTCAGACTCCCCAGCCAGGGGAAATTACCCTTTTATATGTGACAACATCACTGTGTACATGCTGATATCACCTGATGTGTGGCACAAAGAGGCGAGTTTAATCAGGCAGCACTGATGACACCACTGAGGCGTAACAGCCTGATCCCCTGGATTCTTCCAGGTGCTGCATCATCACATTGTGGGGTTCACAACCAGTTTCAGTTCTATAGTCACATACACAGGCTGACTACTAGTCATGAGTCAATGCTCAGAGGCTCACCAAACAAAACTG
The DNA here is from genome assembly GCF_021869965.1 of Rhincodon typus. Classification (NCBI taxonomy): domain Eukaryota; kingdom Metazoa; phylum Chordata; class Chondrichthyes; order Orectolobiformes; family Rhincodontidae; genus Rhincodon; species Rhincodon typus. The sequence continues at coordinate 52,416,344 of NC_063350.1, forward strand.
TAACATGATTAAAAACACTCAAGAGATTCTACAAGTACATTATGGACAAAAAGAAAGTACCTAGGGAGAGAACAGGGCCCCTTAATGAGGCCTACGTGTGGAACCAGAAGAGATGGGTGAGATATTAAACAAATATTTTGCAGCAGTATTGACCATGGAGAAGCACAATGAAGCTAGGGAATTTGGGGAAATAAGTAGTGATGTCATGAAAAGAGTAAATATTACAGAGGAGTTGCTCCGGGAGATCTTAAAATGCATAAAAAGGTGGATAAATCCCCAGGACCTGATCAGGTAAATCCCAGAACTTTATGGGAAGCTAGGAAGAGATTGCTGGGCCCCTTGCTAAGATATTTTATCATCTACAGCCAGCCACGTCACCTGTGGCTAATGTGGTGTTATTATTTAAGAAAGGCTGTAAAGGGAAAATGCCAGGGATCTATAGACCGGTCAGCCGGATGTCCTGGTGGGTAAGTTGTTGGAGGGGATTCTAGGGATAGGATTTACATGTATTTGGAAAGGCAAGGACTGATTAGGGATAGCCAGCATGGTGTTGTGCACGAGAAATCATGTCTCACTAACTTGATCAAGTCTTTTGAAGAGGTGACAAAGAAGATTGATGAGGGCAGAGCGGTGGACATTCTCTACATAGACTTCAGGAAAGCATTTGACAAGTTCTGCATGTCAGTCTGGTTAACAAGGTTAGATCACGTGGGATCCGGGGAGCTGGACAATTGGATACAAAATTGGCTTGAAGGCAGGAGACAGGGGGTGGTGGTAGAGGGTTGCTTTTCAGACTGGAGGCCTGTGACCAGCAGTATGCCACAAGGATCAGTGCTGGGTCCACTGCTTTTCGTCATTTATATAAATGATTTGGATAGGAATATAGAAGGTGTGGTTAGTAAGTTTGCAGATGATACAAAATAAGTGGCATGGTAGACAGTGAAGAAGGTTGCCTCAGAGTACAATGGGACCTTGACCAGATGGGCCAATGGACCAAGGAGTGGCAGTAGAGTTTAATTTAGATAAATGTGAGGTGTTACATTTTACTAAGGCAAACCAGAGCAGGACTTATACAGTTAATGGCAGGGCACTGGGGAATGTTGCTGAACAAAGAAAGCTTGGGATGCAGGGTCATAGTTCCTTGAAGGTGGAGTCACAGGTAGATAGGGTGGTGAAGAAGCCGTTTGGTAGGCTTGCCTTCATTGGTCAGAACATGGAGTAAAGGAGTTGTGTTGTCATATTGTAGCTGTATAGGACTTTTAGAGTACCGAGTACAATTCTGGTCGTCCTTTTACAGGAAGGATGTTGTTAAGCTAGAGAGGGTTCAGAAAAGGTTTACCAAGATGTTGCCAGGAATGGAGGGTTTGAGGTACAAGAAGAGGTTTGATAGGGCAGGACACTTTTCCCTGGAGTGTCAGGGGCTGAGGGGTGACCCAATAGAGGTTTATAAAATCATGAGGGGCATGGAGAGGGTGAATAGCCAAGGTCATGTGGGGGGGGTCCAAAACTAGAGGGCATTGCTTTAAGATGAGAGGGAAAGATTTAAAAAAGGACCAGAGGGGTAACCTTTTCATGCAGAGGGTGGTGTGTGTCCAGAACAAGGGCGGTGGTACAATTACAATATTTTAAAGACATCTGGATCGGTACATGAATAAGAAGGTTTTAGTGGGATATGGGCCAAATGCTGGCAAACAGGACTAGGCCAGATTGGGATGTCTGGTCGGTGTGGATGGGTTGACCAAAGGGACTGTTTCTGTTCTGTATGACTATGACTCTAGAGAGGGAGAAATGAATTGTAATGCTAGATATTCCATACATTGACTAGCATGAGCCAGCAACCACTGTAAAAGAACTCAGATAAAAGTGGGCATCATGTACATCTGTGTCATATCACATTACAAAAAAACATGTTACAGGGAGGAAACAGAGGGTGACATAACAGGGAGAACTCGGACTTTGAGTACAAGTTGATTACATTCTGGTTTAGTCTTTACTTGCAGATGGACGGACAGAAAAAGAGAGAGGTAGAGAGATCAGCAGGGGAGGGAAGAAAGAGACGACAATGGAATATGTAGAGGAAGACGAAAAGAAAGGGAAGAAAAGAACATAGGTGGGTATTTCAGAGAGGGCAGGGTGACAGAGAGAGCGCCATGCTGCCCTAGGAGAATACTACACAGTTCAAAACAGCTGCTCACAGAAATCCCTACGCTGCAGAAAGAGGCCATTCCAGCCCATTGTATCTGCCTTGACCCTCCAAACAGCATCCCACCCAGACCTAACCCTCCACCCTATCCCTGTAACCCTGCATTTCCCATGGCCAATCCACCTAACCTGCACATCTTCGGACTGTGGGAGGAAAATAGAGCACACGGAGGAAACCCACGCAGACACAGGGAGAATATCTGTGTGGAGACTGCACGGTCACCTGAGACTGGAATCAAACCTGTGTCCCTGGTCCTGAGTGGCAGCACTGCTAACCAATGAGCCATCATGCCAACCACTGTGCAGGGTGAACTCAATGGATCTATGCAGCCTCTTTGCAAGATTTTATATTGTAAATGGAAAAGCCCTGGGGAAAATTGATGCAGAGAGATCTGGGTGTTCAGGGCCATTGTGCCCTGACGGTGGCAACGCAGGTCAATAGAGTGGCCAAGAAGGCATACGGCATGGTTTCATTCATTGGACGGGGTATCGAGTACAAGAGTTGGCTGGTTATGTTACTGTTGTATAGGACTTTGGTTCAACCACATTTGGAATACTGTGTACAGTTCTGGTCGCCACATTACCAAAAGGATGTGGATGCTTTGGAGAGGGTGCCGAGGAGGTTCACTAGGATGTTGCCTGGTATGGAGGGTGCTAGCTATGAAGAGAGGTTGAAAGATTAGGATTATTTACATTAGAAAGATGGAGGTTGAGGGGGGACCTGTTCGAGGTCTACAAAATCATGAGAGATATAGACAGGGGGGGATAGCAAGAAGCTTTTTCCCAGAGTGGGGGACTCAATTACTAGGGGTCACGATTTCAAGGTGAGAGGGGAAAAGTTTAAGGGAGATATGCATGGAAAGTTCTTTACGCAGAGGGTGGTGGGTGCCTGGAATGCGTTGCCAGCAGAGGTGGTAGGGGCGGGCACGATAGCATCATTTAAGATGTATCTGTCTTGATACATGATTAGCAGGGAGCAGAGGGATACAGATCCTTGGAAAATAGGTGACAGGTTTAGATAGAGGATCTGGATCGACGCAGGCTTGGAGGGCCAAAGGGCCTGTTCCTGTGCTGTAATTTTCTTTGTTCTTTGTTCTTATTACTATCCTTTGGGAAGACCTGGGCAAACAGAGAGGTGTGGACACATCCAGCTGGGATTACCAAATGGCAATCAGGATGTAAAACACTGACTGAAGTTTTCCCTTCCTCCTTTGGTACGGTAAAGGGAATATGTAGTTTGTGCGTGCGTGTGCATTTTAAGACTCTTTCAAGGTGGTGAAAGGGCTTCAAAAGAATAGTTGTCTTTCTTGGTCACTCAGTGTTCTGGATGAAGTAGTAAATGGAGGCCCTATCCAAGCGTGCACGAAGAGGTTCCCTTGGTCTTATGAAAGACTGTTGACCAGGACTGGCTTTTCACAGAGCAACTTTCATGATATCTGTTAACATCCATGAAAACAACAGCAAACACATGATTAACTCGCTCACTTCTGTACCATTGGTTTGGTGGGGGTGGGGGGTCGTGGTGTGTGTGATAGCACACAACATGCCTGACTACATTTGGCAGAGAGCAACAGATTGCATTTCAAACCAGTTTCTTGTAGGTGTTCTGGAAGTCCAAAAGGTGCACTATATAAAAAAGACAACCTTTCTTCAAGTTTCTGAGAAGGAAATTGGTAACTGAAGCATTTTCCAGGGGCTAACAAGGATCTTGCATGCATGGCCAATGTTAAACATGCCGTGACTGACAGCATCCCCAAGGGCAGGCAATTCTGGATAGTCCACTCAAACAGCAAACATGTTACAGCTGCAGGAAACAGCAAACAGCAAGTTGACAGATCAGTGGAACTGCTGAACAGCCTGCCTGAGAGTTTTCGCTAGCAGAAATGATTCACACCCCTTACTTGGGAAGGATCTTGATGTTGCCTCCTTCACAGCTAGGACGATGCTCAAAGTTCACTGAACCTTTATTTGTAGCAGCCTGCCTGCTCAGCTGCAGGTATCTGGAGCAACACCAAAGTTACCGACAGAATCAGGAGGCCAAAAGTTAAGTGAAGGAGGTGGGTTTAAAAGGAGGGGAAGACAAGCCGAGCTGTTTCAGAAGAGAAGCCTCGGGTCTAGTTCATCATTTAATTTTTCTTTTAAAAAATGGTCACCATAGGTTTCTGTCCTGTGTCTGGTTTTATAACAATTAAAAACAGGCCCTCAACTCTCCAGTAGGGCCACAGGAAGTAACCTCAGATCTGTACACCTCAAATTCTGGCATCTTGTACATCTCCGATTGTCTTCATCTCAACACTCATTTTTAAACATTCTTTCATGGGATGTGGGCGTCCCTGGCAAAGCCAGGGTTTGTAGACCTTCCAAAACTGCCCTTGAACCGAGTGGCTTGCTAGGCTATTTCAGTGGGCAGTTAAGAGTCAATCGCATCGCTGTGGGTCTGGAGTTATATGTAAGCCACACCAGATAAGGACAGCAGAATTCCTTCCCTAAAGGATATTAGAGAATCAAATGCTCTTTATTCAAGCAATCACTGATTGCAGTCATGGCCATCTAACTTTATACTAGCTTTGCAGAGTAGCTCTATATTCCAGATTTATTCATTGAATTTAAATTTCACCAGCTGCTTTAGTGAGATTTGAACCCACGCTCCCAACATATTCATCTGGGACTCTAGACTACATATCTAACATCATTTCCACTGTAATCACTGATTCCTTGGCAAGCCTTACTCTTCGACTTGAACTATTTTCCTAAGCCCGTCTCCTCTCTTGCCTCCTTTAAATCTAAAAATAAACTTTTAGTCACCTTCCCCAATATATTGATGTGGCTGAGTGCAAAGTCCTGTTGGACAACGTTCCTAGGGACATTTTATTATGTAAACGGTGCCAAATAAATGCACATTATTGTTAGTTGCATACAAATCACAGGGTGGGGGCAGCAATGAGCTTGCCATAGGTAATGGATTCATTGTCACGCACAGAGAAAGTATATACAGACTATTTTTTTACTTCTTGAAAAGGTTTTAGTCTTTAAAAAGATGGATTGTGAGCAGAATCCAGCTGCGTGATTTTGTACTTGCCACTAAAGCTGTTTCACTGTCTCTGAACTGAAAAGGGAAGTTAAACAGTGCTACTACTAGACGATGATGCAGAGGCCCCATTATGAAATATAGCATTGAGGGAAGACTGGAATGAATTGCAGTAGATAAACTTTTCCTTATGTTAACAGCAACACAGAGAGGCTTGCAGATGCTGGACACAGAGAGGCAATTAATCTCGGAATTCTGAGGACCCCAGTGTGATCGGCACACCTTGATTCAATTACTGCTTTGCATATCACTACCAACCCTCATTCAACTCTTCATAAATACATAATCAAGTATGACATTCATCACTATTCGCTCCTGCCTTGCTCAGGTATCTTTTCCAACAGATGGGGAGTGACTATGATTCTTTGATTCCTGTGCTGCTTTCCAAATCCATCCTTTCACGGTGCCACCCCTCCACCAGCAATGAGCAACTGGAACCAGTGGTAACTCTCACCCTACAGCCAACTCAACACCACGTCTACATCAACCCTGCCAAGCCCTCCTTGGTCTTTATATCTCAGTCATTTTACTTCATTGGTGCAACACAAGCTCTCCTCATTTGGGCTAGCTGCAGCTTGGCCGAGGAGCGAGAGGACAGATTGCTGTGAAACTTATTATCTGTTACAAACATGCAAGTGGATTTAACTTTGACATTGAATTGTGTGCACACAGCAAAGCATCAAACTGCCTTTACACAATCCAAATGTATAGACTCTCTGTTGGGCAATATTCCCGTATGTGGGAAATGCAGGTCCTTTGAGCCCAGATGTGTTATGCCTTATTTGAACTGCACTGTAAAAAGGGAAGTGATGGTCCAGTGGTATTATCACTGGACTGTTAATCCAGTGATCGAAGTAATGTTCTGAGGACCTGGGTTTGAATCCTGTCACAGCAGAAGGTGGAATTTGAATTTAATAAAAAAAAAATCTGGAATTAGGAGTCTAATGATGACCATGAAACCATTGGCGATTATTGGAAAAACCCATCTGGAAACTGCCATCCTTACTCGGTCTGGCCTACATGTGACTCCAGACCAAGAGCAATGTGGTTGACTCTTAACTGCCATCTGGGCAATTAAGGATGGGCAATAAATGATGCCTGGCCAGTGACATCCTCATCCCGTAAATGAATTTTAAAAAAAAACTCTTGACACCACCCCCACCCTCCCTGGGTGAACAAGAGAAAATAAATGCAAATCTCCAGACAATGCATGTGAATGGTTGGAATATTTTGATACCATTAAATTTCAAATATACTACAATCCCACACAGGGAGAGAGGTGACCCCTGCTCTTAGACTGCCATGTGCGACAGCTGTCTACTCACGAAGCCCATTATACATTGTATGTTTGCATCAATTACACTTGCCCGGTCAGTGGGTGAACGCATCATGAAGGGGCACACAGAGACGTGAAATGTGTTAAGTCTAAAGTCCATGCTCACCAATGTGAGAAGGCGGACATGTGACTCGACAGGAGTAAGCTTTAAAACGACCACAGGATTCAATGGGGCAAACGCAGGGACTAAGTTCCTAGTTATGGAGGAGTAAATCCAAGATTGGAGTCACGAACATAAAACAAATAGTCACTAATAAATCCAAATAATAAAATTCGGGAGAATGTCCCTTATGCAGGAGGTGGCAAGAGTGGGGAACTTATTCTTATGTTGAGTAGGGAATGCAAATAGTATAGATGTAGTTATGGGAAAGCTAGATAAAAAGACAGATGAGGAAGAACAGAAGAACATGCTGTAATGGGATGGGGTGGGGGGTGGAAGAAATACTCAGAGCATAAACACAAGTATAGACCAATTCACATGCTGTGAAATTGCATATATTTGCTCCTAGGTTCAGGTGCTGTAACTTTATGCAATGCCTTGGGCTCTGGAAGAAGGTTATTTGCCACTAACAGAGTGGCCACTTGATGGACAAGGTAGGACAGAAAATGGGATCAATCTTGGCTGCTGTGTGCCGCATCAGCTAACCATCACAGTGCAGACAACTATCAGCACTGTGAGAGAGATGGACGAGTTGGAGATAGGCCAGGGAACTGCCGTGGAATTGTGCCAACAGGAGTTTGGCCACACTTTCAGGAAACAATGAGTGAGACATCACCACAAAATGAAATAAAAGTGGCGCCAATAGTCAATTGAGAGGGACAAGTTTAGCATTTGGATTTCAAATTAAAAATCTACCCACAAGCGGAGCTGGAGTGGGAGCAAGAGAAGATGGTAAAAGGAGTTTAGTATGGACATTTCTGAAGGGTCTAGGCCCGAAACGTCAGCCTTCCTGCTCCTCTGATGCTGCTTGGCCTGCTGTGTTCATCCAGCTCTACACCTTGTTATCTTAGTATGGACTATGTTGGACACATCAGTCCTTCTGCAAGTTCCTCTGATTCCATATTACACAGTCCTTCAGTCAGTATTTTTTTTGCCTTTCCTCCCTTTATGGGGCGAGCAGACTAACTAGGTTATACTGTCAGTGAAATGCACCATTCCCAAGATGTTGCAAGGTTCACAAATAGGGAGATGAGGAAAGTGAACAGTATTAAGGGACATGGAGAAAAGGGCAAGGAGTTAGTTTCCAAAGCAGCTCTATCAGCTAACCAAATAATATTGAACCAAATGCCCTACCCCATTCCCACATACAGTGCATCCTGTAATTTGGCAGGTGACACAAAGCACTGTCAAGAAGGCCATCTCTAGCAATAGCCTGTCTTAAGGAAACCAATTTGCTACAGTACACTGCACAGTTCTCGAGAGCTAAATTAATTGTTCTCATCCTCCCACTCTGCTATGAACTGATGCTCCTCCACCAGTGCACTGCACGGAACATCCACCTCGATTTTTGTGTCAAGTGCCGGCATGGGACTCGAATCTCCAGCCTCTTGACCCCACAGACAGATGTGCTCCCAACTAAGCCTTGACTGACACCAACGTTTCGATTGTGGCTATTTTGTGGGATACAGTATATTACGTGGGACAGAATGAGTTGTCCGTCACATCATCACCCCCACCACTGACTAAAGGATGTTAACCTATCCAAAATTGTGGCTTTAAAACAAAACTCCTCCAGATCGAAGAAAAATCAAGCAAATGCAGGAGAAAGTAAGTCTCAAACGTCACTGGGGCGGGTGGAGAGAGCTGTGCACTAACCATTCCTGGCTTTTTGTACAGTCTGCGACAGATAGTGTAAGTTCAGACACAAAAGGCTTGTTCTTTTTATTCAGTGAGCTGAGTGAATTAACTCAGTGAAGCAGAGTCCCCATCTCTCTCTCTCTCTCACACACACACACACACACACAAACAGCAGCCAACTGTGTGTGTATGTAGATGTGAAGTAACAGATCACTTTTGACCTACATTTGTCACATGCGCGTCTGCTTGTCTATTGTGCAGGGGAAAGAGTGGGCTGGGGGGGGGGGGGGGGGCGCGAAAACAAGAGGCCCCTTTAAATCTTGAATACTAAGACGCTTTGTGCACTCCACTCCCTCAGCATCCCAAGGATTGGGGATGGGATGGGAGGCAGGCGTTGGAAGTTGGAGGCAGCCTGGGGACACTCGGCAGTCGGTGGATCTCACTGATTTCTTAAGTCAGCATTTCCACGTTACGCTGACAGTGGAATTCTGCATTTGTGTCAGGTGTGCTTTACCCAGCACAGCACAGTCTGCAAAACACGAGCAGGGCAATTATATAGCAAACCGAGCTGGCGCTCAGAGGCAACTGGGAGCTCCTTTCTCTCAGTTGTCTCATCCATCTTCTGACAGACTACGCCAAGGTAGCTTTGTGCACGCAAGTGTGGAAGATCGGAGTCGATAGACAGGAAAATGAATTCTTCAATTAAAACCAGAGTACAGACACAGAATAATCACTGTTGCTTAGAGTAGGGACCCCACAGGAATGGTTTTAAGAAAAAAATCATTGGCAACTCGAAAGAAGGTGATTTTGACACAGATTCTCATTTATCTGGGGACAAAACGATTAATGAGCTCCTTAAAACTGAAGGGCACATGAGTAGTATGAAGCAGTGAGGAGGCGGGTTGGGGGGGTGGGGGGGTGGTGGAGGTGGTGGAAGGAAATGCAAAGTCACAACAATTTTATCTTTGTATTGTCTCTAATGCAGCACTTGTGTCTTGGTGCAATTTACATTCTTATGTAATATTGCTGCAGTTCCCCAAGATCCCGGCTCACCATCTGAAGTCCTGCCAGTCTAGGCTAGCTCTGTGACCTTTAAAGATGTCCTGTTAAGGTTTTAACAGTCTGCTTCTTTGTTGTTTAATAAAAAGAGAAAAGGTCCCTTATGAAATCAGTCTCATTCTGGATCCGAGACAGACAGTTGAAGTTACTGAATGAAGACCAAACAAAACACCAAGAGGCACCCCATCAAAAAGTGGTGGGGAAGTGGGCAGAGAAGCTTATATATTTGAAAGCATGCAGTTGCATACATTTCATATTACATATTTCAAGTGACCAGCCAACTTGTGAAATCTGGCATGGCTCGGCTTGAAGTTTCAAAGTCAAATACAAACCCTTTCTTCCTTTCACTTTTCTAGACTGCAATGGGGGTGTGGGGGGAGGGAGGGGCACCTGCAGGGCAATGCTAATATAGAAGCATCACCCCTCCCCCAGTGTTCTTACAAAGACTTCCCTGCTTACTATGGCAACTGTGTTAATTAATGCATTTAATTCAGAGACAAACCAAAAACCCTTTAGGTGCACTTCAACAACTGCTGAAATTTTCCACTGACGGCTCTTGAGACATCTCCCTTCTCTAAACCAGACAGTGAGAGTACGAGACTCAGACATGCACACGTAGGCAGGGTCTGGGCACAAGGGGGAGGGGGTCTCGCTCTCTCTCTCTCTCCCACATACACACACATCTCTCGTCTGACTGCAATGATTCTAAAATTAACTACCAGCGCAAAAGGCTGGCAAACACTTCCCCAGCCGGCTTTTCTGCAAATTCCACTCAGTCAGAAAGACAACACTGTCTGCTCAGAAATGATGGTCTCTTACTTCATGTAGTCAGACAGGACGCTGTTCCCGCGGCCATGACTGACCCTGGAGTCTGAATATTTCCTTCTCTTTAAGGCAGGACAAAAGCAGCACAAGCTAGCTATCTGTAAACAAAAAAAAAACTCTGCTAAAAGCTGAAATTAAAAAGTGCTAGAAATCGGACAGCAGATGGGTGAGAGAGAAAGGATGGGTTGCTGTTTCCTGATGCACCTCATGGTCTCTTCTGCTCCACTGCGCCCCACTCTCCCCCCTAACAGCATGTTTTCAGAATTTACATTGAAGATATTGACATCCAATAGCAAATGGGAAGTTAGGACTTGTACAAGAGCTAGGAAAGTCATCAACTGGTTAAAAAGATCTCAAGTCGATTCAGAAATTTAGTTTATATAGGAATAGCTACTTCACAGGCCAGGAACCATAGCAAACCAGTCATTATCTAATGCCCAAGGTCACTGGCTCACCCATGGCATTTACTGGGCAGAAGGGCCCACTGGTGGGAATGGGCGAGATTTTAGTTTACCATCTCACTCACAAGATTGAGATAGCCCCCCACAGAGTGTCTGCCAACTGGGCATTGTGCCTTTTTGGTGCTGTGCAAGTCTCAATTTATAATAAAGCCATGAGGCAAAAGGGCCACCATTGATTATGTTACACCCAAAGACAGGTCAGAGATTCTGCTCAATAAGGGTTCCTCTCGTAAACACAGTCTTAAAATAGGTTAATGTGAACTTGGAACGGATTACCAGCAACGCAGTTACACATTTTATGTTGCACCATATTAAAAATCAGAGACATTTCTTCTAAAATACAAATATTTCTAGACAGTGAATTCTGTGGCAGCACTGCCATTTGGAAAGGCACTATGTGGGGGCATTTAGGTACGACAGCTTGAAAGGACTGCTTCATATCCCGATTGGGTATTCTAGGTATTAATGCATGGTGATTACAAGCTTAACTGTGCAGTTTCTAAAGAAAAATGTCGAAGCACTTGCTCCCTGACAAAGGGCCTGATCAGACAATGCCCCGACTTTCTCACCTGCTTTGGGCATTAAAATTTACTCCTAGCAGTGAAATGAGGTTTGGACGGGTGGGGATGGGGTGGATGCAAGGAGGAAAGGACTGGCAGTAAATCGGCAGGCATGTCCACCTCCAATTGCCATAGGGCTCCTTCACTTCTGATGAAGCACGCCACATGCAATCGTAGTGACGACAAGATGAAGTCAACTGTGGTTTTGCCACAGTCACTATCCGTCACGGATCATCCAAACTGTCTACACATCCTGGAGTCTCATTGCAGCAGAAATCAGCATGCTAAAATGAGAGAACTCCAAAAAAGGAAAGCGGCTTGCTGTACTCCTGTATGTACCTAAATTACACTAATAGAATTGGTCAGAAATTGACTAGTTTCCACCACATCTCCTACATGTACAGGTAATAAAGACCGACTTTCATGCATTAAGAGGAGTAGGGAAATCTGATCCAAGAGGAAAGGCGAGGGGTGGGCCTCCATAACTTTAAATAAATACCAATAAACCCAAATTCTGAGCAGCTGCCATCGAGAACTGCCTCTCCTCTCTTCCTGCTTGCAGCGTAGGCTATATTTGAACTATTTCTGTGAAACATTGTTAAACATTGAGCATAAATGGCTACAATACTGATGCAGTTATCTCTGGACACATTATTGGGATTGTGCCTGGCTCACTCTTGGAAGCTTGTGCTTTTCCTCAGGGTGCTTTTCAGGATGTAAATCTCTACCTAGCAAAAACAAAATGTGCCTTTAGCTCTGTCATCTAGACGGTTTAATTATTCACATCCAATGGGACCGGATGAGTATGTTCCTACAACCGAGGTCATCAACAGTTTCAAATTTAGACCCATCACGTGACCTCACCCAAGATCATCGGGAGTCCAGATTCTCATATGCAAACAATGTCAATTCTCCAGGATCCCCTGAGAGCCTGTGGTCCTCACTGTTAACTCTCTGCCCCATAGCAGCTTGCAAACCTACAGCCAGACAGATGATGGTATGGAACACAGAACAGGGAAAAAAGATGTCACCTTCCTGCATCAGCTACCATCACCTCAGCACTTTCATGCTATGAATTTATGTTACTGTTCAGAAACAAAACAGTCATTTCGGACTATTAAATCCAAAACATAACTGTAAGATTAAGGACCAGGCAATTTGTTGTAGCATGTTGGTTGACTGACAAGTATGGTCTGGGGCACTGGAAGAATGGCTTCCAACAGAGCCAGGGAATCACTTACACCCAGCCTAGAGCATAGATCAGACCTTGGTTTGCTATTGCACCCAAGCTATGACACTCTCTCAATGCTGGACTCATGTTGTTATCTCTGCAGTAGGGTTTGAATGCATGGCCTCCTATCTTAAATGCAAGAGTGAAAGCAATAAGTCAAGGTTTAGAAAAACAGACTTGTCAGTTATCTCAGTCCTCCTGTGACAACACAAGGCAAAGCTCTGCACAGAGCCCACAAGGACCCACCCCAGTGCCATTCTCTCCTGGTCTGGTTTTGCGTTTGGACGCTGTCACATCCTGGAAACACAAGAACTTGCTGGACTAGGAAAGGCCATTGTCACTCAACTGTTCAGTGGATAGCCTTAGATTACAGAAGGATATAGACGGGATAGTCAGATGGTCTGATCAGTAGCAAATGGAGTTCAATTTGGATAAGTGAGGGGTGATGCCTTGTTTGCTCTACCCAAGTGCATGGGAATACCTGATGAACTGTACGACCCTGGGAAGCACCAAGGCCTGGTGTGCAAGTACACCAGTCTGTTAAGGTCACAGGACAGGTGGATCAAGTGGTTAAGAATGTAAATGGGATACTTGACTTTATTAGTCAAAGCATAGAGTTTAAGAGCAGAGAGGTGATGCTGGAACTGTAAAACATTGCCTAGTCTACAGCCAGGGTATGGAGTGCAGTTCTGGAATCCACATTATAGCAGTGATGTGATTGCAATGGAGGGTGCCGAGGAAATTGACCAAGATGTTGCCTGTGCTGGAGAGTTTCAGTCAAGAAGAGAGATTGGACAGACCAGGATTGTTTACCTTACAGTATAGGAGACTGAGGGGAGACATGACTGATGTATAAAATTATGAGGGTCACACACAGGAAGGAACATTTCCTCTTGGTGGAGGGATCATTGGAGGCAGGGGCATAGATTTAGGGTCAGGTGCAGGAGACTGGAAGGATGTGAGGAATTTCTTTTCACCCATAAAGTGTGGTGGGAGTCTGAAACGTTATGAGGAAGTAGTAAGTTCAAGAATTGTTTGAATCAGCATTTGTGATGCCAAGGCAGGCAAGGCTATGAGCCAAGTGCTGGAAAATGGGATTGAAATGTTTAGGTGGTGTTTTTGACAGCAGTAGACTTTATGGACCAAAGGGCCTTTTACAATGCTCTAGATCTCTATTACTGTTTGTTAGGTTTTGGTGTCTGGGAAATATCATAAGTAATGCTACTTCTCATTTGATGCAAAGCATTTTTGGGACATTATAGATGTGTAAGGATCTATACAACTGCAAGATTGAAATGTGCAGTTTTTACTCATTTTGATGCAAATCTGCTTCTTCAACACAAAATTCTCACACTTGTACACCCCCTAAAAAAAATGTCCTGTGTTTGGCCTGCTATACCAAGGTGACTTGCACTTTTAGTTTCGTGTTTGCACTTGCTCCTCTCTCTACAATGGATCGGATGTTACTCATCAGAGCCTGCACTATCCCAGCCACTCAGTAAAGCAGCTTAGCAATGCCCTTCCTGGCTAAAGCAACGTGCAGTCTGTTTAAGTGTTTAAGAGCAGTCAGCCTAAAGAATTACACCTCAGCCTCCAGACTTAGTGGAAGTTAAATTGGGCGAGATGATGTAGGGAGAAATGGCATTATATGGGGACAGTTCGAGATTTAAATCCATAATCTAGTCTGACCAATATTGAGGACATGCTGCACTATTGGAGGTGCCATGTTTCATGCGAGGCATTAACCCAAGCCCCCCATTTATTCTCTTGGGTAGATGTGAAAAAGAGCTCTACTTCAAACAGTGCCTTGGCTACAGAGTTATTTCAATGGACTGCCACATTTATTCCTTAAACAAACCTCGCAATAGATCATATGGTCCTTAACTATGGTTTTGTGGGATCTTGCTGGGCACACTTCAACAACCATGTTATTTTTAAGACTGACTGCAGTACAATTGCAGTTAATGTCTGTCAAGCATTTTGGGATATCCTGAGATCATGAAAGATATTTTATAAATGCCACCTGTTTCGACAATCTTAGCATTTTCCTAGACAGAGCAGGCAGCTAACAAACTGTCCAAAAGTCCCGAAAAGGGGACAGTCTAGCCTGTGCACCTTCAGGTAACTGGAGCATTTCAGGGAAGGGCAGCAGTGGATTTGTAAAGTTTCCACAATGCACCCGTTTGAACATTAAAGAACACCCAGGAAGACAATTATAGGTTCAGTCTTTTGAGTCTTGGGTTGCATTTGGAGACAGCAGTTAAATTACAGGATGCAAGCATTTACTCTATCAATTTGCAAGTTGTCAGATGTAACAGCCTCTCTCACCACACAGTCTGCGCCAATATGAAGCTACATGCAGATCTACTTCATCATAGTCCACCTCCTGTAATGACCATAGTAGAAGATGCATCTCCTTCCACACCATTATAGCCAATGTAAAAATAACAATTATTTCAACCAGATCAAGGCGAGAGCAGCCTCTACTCTGTTCCATTCATCAGAACTATTTCCCCCTCATCTGAAGTGCAGACTCCACCCTGGGTAATGTGCTAGTGATGCTGGTGCCCTCCCCATGTGGTCTTCAATCAATCATCGAGAAGGCACAGCAGTCAACTGGGAAAGTGCTTCAGCCCAGGCAGATTCCAATCAGTCAGTCACAGTTCAATGGTATAACTCTTGCTTCAAAGTCATAAATCTATGGATTCATATTCCATGCCAGAGACTTAAGGAAATGGAAAGGCATAATAGTGAATAATTATTTTCACTCATTCGAGTCCACAAGTGAGTCTCCAATCACAAGAATGAAGGAAGAAATATTCTCTCACATGTTACTATATTGGTACTAGTGTAGTGTATCGGTAATAGTGACTGACATAATTCAAGCTCTGAGGAAGTACTGGGGGGCTACTGCATAGTCTTTCAGATTAGCTGTTAACCCCAGCCCTCTCTGGTGAGTGTAAAATATCCAATTCTTTCAAAGCAGGACAGGAGTTCCTTCCAAGTGCATCAGCCTGTATTTATCACCAAATCAACTTTACAAAAACCAGAAATCTAGTTATTGCCACGTTGCTGTTTGTAGGAGTGCACTGCGTGCAAATTGGTTTCTGCCATCTCCTACATCACAGCACTGAGCTTACTTGGAAAGCACTTTGCAACATCCCGAGGCTGTGAATGGATACATAGAAACGCAAACTCTTTTTTCCTCTTACATCCCAAGTAAGATTGCGTTCAGAAGCAGTTCACACAATGACTCTGCCTTCCTGAAAATTCTGCCACCTTACATCTGCATGACGGTGTGCAGCCCTACAGAGAGATCATCACACAGCCTCTAACCTCAAGAGGAGCAAGTGGCTGTGCTGCAAACAAATCCTGGCAGATAAGAGTTAGGCCTGTTGCCTTACTGTCTGCAGGACGAGTGGAATAAAAATAGGGTTCACCCACGCATAGTGAATTATCAACAATGACCCTTGTTCTCTAAACTCTCTACTTTGAAAAAGAGCTCTTTGGAAAAAAGCTCCCAGTACTGGGCAGCTGCCTGAAGCACTGAGATCAAGCAGGGTCAATGCAAGGGCAAGGAAGTTGAAGCAGCGGGCAGAGGACTTGGGCAGAATGTGCCCAATGCAGCATTCACCCATTACATGGCACTGCATCCAACAAACTCTCACTTCATTCAACCAGCTCCATATCTACACAAATTGACAGCAGCTGAGCGTAGAGAGGAAACACAGGCTGATTATGGATTTGGTGTCTGTCATACAACTCTCTGCTTCCACTCTACAGCCCAGAATTTCCTCCTTGGTCTGCTCCAACTCACCTATATGCTTTCCTCAATGATCAATCCGTTTCTGACCACAAATGATCCCCATTCTTTGATGTCTTGCAGTAAACAGGCATCTGGGATTTCCATTCTCTCCTCTGATGCTCAATTTCCGAGATGGCCAGGGGCACTGTGACTTACTGCAGGTACACTGAGTGCACACTTTCTACACCAGAATGATTCAACCTCAGCTAGATAGCTGAGTGATGGGACTGCTTTCTGCATGAGCAGAGAAAGGAGGAGGAATAGAGGGCTCTAGCCAACTAAAGTCACTGTAATAAACTGCATCATAGACAATTAAAGGCCAGGTCTTTGTGTGTCTCTCCACACAAGATTTTAAAAAGTAACTCAAAAGCAAATGGATGAAAATCAAACTGAACGGAAACAGTAAAAATACTAGGAGTGAAAGAAAAATGCTACTTTTAGTCAGACCAGATGACAGCTTTTCCTCAGTCATTCTGTCTTGTTCCATTCTAAGGTTGACCTTTCATTGTCCTTTCCAGCAAGCACCACAATTAAAATCTAAACTCAACGTATGCACATATCCCAAGCTTAGACAGTAGCCAATAGCTGCTATAGGTAAAAAATTTTACCTATAAATTTTACAGAAGAGGAAACTGATGTTTTCCTTTCTTTGTGTCAAACGCAACAAGAGTTGGTCACACAGACAGAAAGAGACACACATATACAGAGACACAAGAGAAGCACACAGTCAGAGAGAATATCAATGTGTGGAATCGACTGGATTTCCTTTTCAACAAACTAATCAACAATCACAGAGAAAGACAGAGCCTGCATCATGTCTAGACAGTCGTAACAAAGGGCAGTTGAAGTACTCAGCGGCTACAGTTTTCTCATTCTACGCAGGGGCTGCATTTATGCTGTTTCAGCTGCAAAAGCTTCAAAAGGTGCTTTTTGTGAAAACTATCACTGTACTCGTCTCTTGAAGTCTGACTCAGAGTGACCTGCCTGCCTTGGCACAGTGATTTAGCCATTATATTTTCTTTTGCGGGGGGTGGTGGGGGTGCTCAGTGGTGCTGTCTAGAAAGCCCCTACAGTGTACAAGAACAAAGTAGGCAGACTGCAACCTCCGTTCACTTGTATATACCTCAGCCAGGGTTATCACAGCTTACACTGGTTCAGGAGGTCAGCAATCGAGACTGGAAGTCCTACACGTCTGGTTTCAGGGAAGTGTGACCCAGCAAGCTCTGGTTTCAACCACTCTGGAAGGCTTTACTAAACCAACCAGCTTTATTTATAGATACTTTTAAATCAACCTGTCCGTACATGTTACGACACAGATATTGGAGTGGAGGTTCTTGAACCCAGATCTGGTAGCTCAGAATTAAGAGCACTACTACTGTGTTATAACCACCCTGTTGCATATATTAAAGATACAACTCCAGAAATAGGCCCCACGAAATATCACATGTTTAACATCACAAAACCCTTTAATGTGCTTAACAGGAGTATTTAGAAAAAGTGACACCAAGCTACATAACAGAGATATTAAGACAGGTGACCAAAAGCTTTGTCAACACTACAGGTTTTAGGAGATCTGAAAGGGAGACAGACAGACAGAGTGAGTTACGGACAGAGATGGGGGGGGCGGGGGGAGAAGAGAAAAGACTACAAGCTCACAGTTGAGTCAGATCATTGCAAACACAGATGTGCACTCTGGGAGCTAACCTTCACATTGGATCTGAAATCCAAATAGCACAGTAAGATGTAGCTTGCTTAAAATATGAAGGTTTGGAGAATTAACCTGTGGCAATTAGACAAAACATATTTAATTGTGTGTGGGTGATGGACAAAGCCAACAAAAATATTACTCAATGATCTTAGAAGCCACCTACACACAATACCTCTAAAGTTAGCTCTTAATGCCATGAAATCAGTTAAATGCATTCCCAGAATAAGAAAGACTCAACAACTTTAAAAAAGCCTAAATTCAGTGAGGGGGAGAGAGACAGAAAGAAATATATCAGGATGTCACTGGGAAGAGTCTATAAAAGGTCAAGATTTACTAGCCTGAAGACTGTAGAAATATTGGAAGGCACAGACCAAGAACTCAGCTGCACACCAATGCTTAAAAAGATGCAAAGCTAAGCATCTGTGGAAGGGTACTTAACCTCCAGAGCAGCCTGTAGCTGAGCTCAGGGAATCCTTTCTCTACAAAGACATCTCTGACCACACAAGACCAGGAAATTGACGTGCCAGAGATATCAGTAAGTCAACACAGGATTTGCAAATGGGACAATATATGCCGAAGTATTTAAGCAGCTTAAAGGCTTCATGTCAGTTCAGACCATGTAAATTGCTACTGCAACTTCTGCTCCCCAATCCAATGATCTTCGTTCCTCCCTCCACCACTCTGATTTTTTTTAATAGTGGAACATTAACTCCGATATGTAGTTATTAGCTTCCTGTCTTTGTGGAGCCAATCCTTGGTATCTTAACCCAATTGAGAGCAACGAACTTTGATATTCATAACAAAACAGATTTGGGACAAGATCCTCGGAGCGCTGAGTATAAAGGCAACGTTTTTGAGATAACTGCCTAACTGACTGCAAGGTTGAGGTGGGGGGGTTGGTGGTGTTGGTGGGCGTGCAGAAGGGGAGAGAGAGTGAGCGAGCATTTTAATATGGTTAATTGTAGAAAATTGTGGTGATCTGGAATACACTACCTGAACTTTGACAGCGACTTTCAATGCAAAATTAAACATAGTTTTGAAAAGAAACAACACAGAGCTCTGACGGAGGGTTTTAAATGGGACTAAAACTGCCAATACAGTCCTGATAGGTCACATGGCTTCCTTCTACACCACGCATTTCCACGTGTTCCCATTTTCAGGTATGCCTTCTGAAAGGGAAGCTGATTTAACTTTTTTTAAAAAGTGGTTAAGACAAGGATCACCAGATGTCCTTAACACAGTAAGATCTTCTGCCCTCTCCTGCCCTGTTCCAATGCTGACACCTCAGTGGAGAACAAGGAGTAAAACCTGGGTCTTGCAGTCTATGTAACTCAGTACCAAAATGGTGATACATCTACTTGTCAAAAAGGGCCAGTTATGTGAGAAGCAAGTTTTACAACTTTGAAGCTCTGCCAGATTTAAGAAACAACAATTCTCAGCTGAAATAACATGAAAATCAGAGGCACTAGAAGCGACACAGATGCTCAACTTGGGCACTTGTAAAAACAGTCGGCTCGGTAACTGCCCCCTACTGTTTGCCAAAGTAAAACACTCTCTTTCTCAAAGTGGTACCAATTCCCAAATTGCTCATCAGTACACAGTTTCTGGTTAATGTTGGAGCAGCTGATTAAGTGGGGAGCAGTTTTGTCACTGCAGCAATGGCTTTACTTAAAAACTGTTAAAGGGTTCCAACCTCTCTCTCTCCACTAGACAATAAGTGTCATTGGAGTGTATCTACTAATCTGGAGATAGAATAATCGAGAGTGTGTATACGTGAGTATGTGGTGACTATGTAATAATCCCCTCCCTCCCCCACCCTGAGGAACACTCCAACAAAAAGCTATTTGGTCTCTTGTGTCATTGAACATCAGTGAGAACTAACCTCTTCTTCAAAACTGTGCCATAGGATTGACCTGAACAGTCAGACAGGCCCTCCATTTAACATCTCATCTGAAAGACAGCGCTCCTTCAGCAGTGCACTGCAATGCAATGTCAGCCTTGGCATTTTTGCCCAAGTCCTAGAGTTGGACTCAAACCTAGGACCTTGATGTTTGGGGGACAGTGCGCTATGAAATTACAGGTTAGGAGAAGTAGGTCATTTGGCGTGTTGAGCCTGCTCTGCCATAAAAATCATAGCTGATCTATTTGCTCTTGGAATTCCACAGGCCCATCTACCCCCAATAACCTTTAACTCCCTTGCCTAACTAGGTTCTATCTGCCTTAAAAATATTCAATAATCCCACCTTCAGCACCTTTTATCGCAGATCTCACAACCCTCAGGGGGAAAAGACTGTCTTCATCTCGGATCGAAAACAGCAACACCTAACTTTCCAACAGTGCCCCCCCTCTAGTTCTGGACTCACCCAGAAGAGGAACATTTTCCATGTCCGTTATGTCAAGACCATTCAGAATCTTCTGCATTTCAATCAAGTCATTCCTCACTCTTATAAACTCCAGTGGAAGCAAACCCAGTCTGTCCAAGTCTTCTGTATAAGACAACCTGCTCATTCCTACCAACAAACTAGTAAACCTCCTCTGAACCAACTCCAACACATTTACTTCTTTCCTTAAATAAGGAGATTAAAAACTGCACAAACTATTTAAGATGTGGTCTTACCAAATGGCCTGTAGAACAGAGGCATAACATCCTTCCTTTTATTTTCCAATCCTCTCAACAAAAAAAAAAAAGATGGCATGCTAGTAGTAGTCAGGAGTATGATGAAATACTCCCCACATACTGGGATGAGTGTAACTCATTTGATTAATACCATTTCCACAAACATCCACTCTCTCCAGTACAGATACTCAGTAGCAGTAGTGTGTACCATCTACAAAATGCAGTGCAGAAATTCACCAATGCTAGAGTTGGACTCGAACCTAGGACCTTGATGTTTGGGGGACAGTGAGCTACGAACGTACAGGTGAACTTTAATGTGGCACCTTGTCAAATGCCTTCTGGAAATTCATGTACAGTATGTCAACAAGCTCTCCTTTATCCATAGTGCATATTACTCCTTTAAAGAACTTCAATAAATTGGTCAAACTAATTTCTCCTTCACAAAACCCTAGTGCCTTTTACAAAGCTCCTTGAATTTCTCCAACAGCCCAGATATAATCTCTTTAACAGAGTCCGACATCCAGGCTAACTGGCCTGGAGTGTCCTGCCTCCCTCCTTTCTTGAATAGAGGAGTTACATTTACTTTATAATCTGATGGATCCGTTCCAGAATCTAGCAGACTTTGGAAGATTAACACCAACACATCATCCACCCGATTACCAACCTCTTTTAAGACCCTGGGGTCAGCCAAAGCAGAAAGACATTCTTTCCAAAAAGTGTCCACTTGTCCAAATCCCTCATAAAATAACGCAGTTGGTCTCAACAGCTACTTATGTCAATGATAACAAGGTGTAGAGCTGGATGAACACAGCAGGCCAAGCAGCATCAGAGGAGCAGGAAGGCTGACGTTTCAGGCCTAGACCCTTCTTCAGAAATGGGGGAGGGGAAGGGGGTTCTGAAATAAATAGGGAGAGAGGGGGAGGCGGATAGAAGATGGATAGAGGAGAAGATAGGTGGAGAGGAGACAGACAGGTCAAAGAGGTGGGGATGGAGCCAGTAAAGGTGAGTGTAGGTGGGGAGTTAGGGAGGAGATAGGTCAGTCCAGGGAGGACGGACAGGTCAAGGGGGCGGGATGACGTTATGGGAGATGGGTGTACGGCTTGAGGTGGGAGGAGGGGATAGGTGGGAGGAAGGGCAGGTTAGGGAGGCAGGGACGAGCTGGACTGGTTTTGGGATGCGGTAGGGGGAGGGAAGATTTTGAAGCTTGTGAAGTCCACGTTGATACCATTGGTCTGCAGGGTTCCAAGCGGAATATGAGATGCTGTTCCTGCAACCTTCGGGTAGCATCATTGTGGCACTGCAGGAGGCCCAGGATGGACATGTTGTCTGAGGAATGGGAAGGGGAGTTGAAATGGTTCGTGACTGGGAGGTGCAGTTGTTCAGTGCCAACCAAGCGGTCCCCAAGCCTCCGCTTGGTTTCCCCGATGTAGAAGAGGCCACAACGGGAACAGCGGATGCAGTATACCACATTAGCAGATGTGCAGGTGAACATCTGCTTGATGTGAGAAGTCTTCTTGGGGCCTGGGATGGGGGTGAGGGGGCAGGTGTAGCACTTCCTGCGGTTGCAGGGAAAAAGTGCCGGGTGTGGTGGGGCTGGAGGGGAGTGTGGAGCGGACAAAGGAGTCCCAGAGACAGTGGAGACTTATGTCAATGTTTGTTATTTCAATAACTGCTCAAAAGTTCCAACTTATTTCCATTTCTCATACACACCTTGTTACAAATTCGTACGCTAAATGGAAATCATGACAACCAAAGAAATGCACACAGATCCCACCAACCCAGCACACCTCACCCTCACCATGGCTTATCCTCAGAAATTACGTTATCTCAAATGGGAATATCACTGCCAGTCTTGAAAAAGAAAACACAGTCTGTTGATCAGCCATCCGAAACTGGAGCAGAGAAAGCTTGTAAACACTTCCTTCCACGCCACTCTCACCATTGTACAAACATGCTAACAGAACTGTCAAGTTGTTCACTCAGGTTTAAACACATTACACATTTATACGTATCCCATTGCTCTAAATTTACAAAGTCCTCGCTTTGTGGTTGTGCTCTCTTTTTGATGATATACCTCAACCTCCTATTTGACAGGGCGCCAGTCACCTGGAGTCTTAAAGGAGCATTCCACAAGCAGACAATCTGAATTATTCAGAGGAGCGAACAAAGCATTAGGAAAATTAACAAATCTTGAAAGGGGAAAGAAATGAAGTAGTACTGAATGAAATTTCAACAGTTGCATTTATTCTAAAATAGGAAGCAGCGTGGTTCTCTACAGAAATCAGAAGGGGATGTGTCTTTGCGAGGGTGCTGGGGTGGAGATTTGGGGGTGAGGTGGGGCAGGGGTGCAGGTGAAGTTGAGGGAGAGAGACTAGGCTGCATTTCATTAAAATTAGCTGCATCTACCAGACAAATGGAACAACTGAAATGAAAGAGAGAGATTTCTTGCAGGACGTCCTACCACAAAAGCTTGAAGATAGCTGATTGAGCATTCAGACCTCAGGGCCTTGTGTGAAACGGCTGCGGTGCATTCAGCCTGTAATTACACCCTCCTCCAACTGCATTCCAAATTAATTCCTGTGTCAAAATATGCATCTGCAATAGTGTGAATGGCACCTCCCTCCCAACATTCCATCAAATCTTGAGGGTACATTGTACCGGAAGGGTAGGGAATGGTCTTCTAGATAGACATTAGAGTTCTGGAAGGCAGGGTTCACCACCCCCTTGAAACAGCAGCCTGACTTTTGAATTGTTCAAGCTGGGCACTAGTCATCCCCTTACGATCAGTGAAGTGAAGAACGGCAAAAGCTCATCCCTCACTAGCTCCGTTACTCACAAAAACAAAATGCAGATATGAAATTATTACCAACTATATATAAAAAGCCATCTTGTAAACTTCTTCCATAATGAAAGTACAAAACTGAATACAATTCAAAACATCTTGATAACAATTTATTACAATGGAGAGGTACTGGGCTGCAAGCTGACCGTTTCCCTGTCAGGTAGGGCACCTCAGGCCTTCCAGCAGACTCTGCACTGCAGAGTAATGGAGTGCGCACAGCTGGGTTACCACAGAGCGCAGCTTCCTCTATGCAAGCTCTTCAACCTGCTCTTTCCCAGGTTCTTCTGATATTCCTTCCTTTCACAATAATTAAGCCAAATTCCTTTGAAAGAAATATGGAAGACTTTGCATTTGTATGGCAACTTTGAAGAAGTTCCAAAGTGCTTTACAGCCAATAAAGTGGTTTCTAAATTGTAATCACAGTTGTAGTGCAGGAAACATAGCAGTCAACTTACAGCTCAGAAAGAACGAAAATTCAAGATAGCGAGCGAGAATGAGAGAGAGGAGCGAGAGATAAAAATTCAATTATTCAGCTTCTTCAAAATTTTGAAGAACACTGTTTCTATAACCTACGTTTTTTGCTATGCGAAATCAAAAAAAAAAAATCCAGTCTTTCATGAGTAATACTCTCTGTGGAAATTATGAGGATGCTGAAGGGAAGTAGAAGACTGAGGCAGCACATCACACCAGAGACTTGAAGGAGGGATACTGAATATCATCGCACTTCCACGGAAGTAAATCAGCCCAGTGGAAAGCATACGCCACCAAGACATGAATCACTTCTCCAAGAGTGAGATTGACAGTGCCCATGAGTGGCCAACGTTTGGTGGTCTGCTCATCCTATCAAATGCAGAGAAAACGGTTTGTGGGTAGTAAATGGCAGAATGGCAAATAATTCCAAGGCCACATTAAAGAGTGACGATGTGTGCTAAAAATCTGGTACACAGTTAAAGCTCCTGCCAAGAGGATTGGAGTTTAGAATCTAGGACACATTGTGATACTGGACGCTATCTGCAATTTTTAAAAAATGTTGGGATTTAAGTTTCAGGAAAACTGTACGACACGAAGGAAATTTTCTATCTTGACTACATTATTTTTGGCTACAAGTTACATACCATGGGTGTCTCTCCCATTGCATTGTGACCCTCAAATCCTCTCTGACCACCCACCACCTCTCCAAACTTTCAAACAAAGAGACCATCCCTGTGTCACTGGAATGGCACATTGCCAGCCTGAGGAGTTTACTGCGTTCGCCATGTTTCAGTAGTACACATGCCTCCAATTCAGAAGGTGGAAACCTTCTAGAGCTTAGGGAAACAAAAACAGAAATTGCTGGAGAAATTCAGTTGGTCTGGCACTATCCATGAAGAGAAAGTAGAGTCAATGCCGAGTCCAGTGATCCTTCTTCAGAAAGTTGTGCTTCATGAGGCTTGGCTTTCAAATGAGACCAATGTCCACTCTGTAGGATGTGAAAGACCTCAAACATGCTGCAACTTTGAAGAGGAAGTAGGATGCTTTACCCAAAGTGTTTTATCCCCTTGATCACTTCAGACCTGACAGGGTTAACTGTGTGGGGGACAAATGGATTAGGGAATTAAACAAACCAGGAGAGAAGCAAAAAGATGAAAACCAGCCAGGCATTAAAAGGGAAGCAACTCCATATGAGCATCTCACTGTAAACGTTTCATCATTTTTCCTGGATAACTCACAGAACTAGCCCGAGGGAGATGATTTAAAGTAATCAGAGACTCTGGCTGAATCACAAGTTACATAACAAAGAGCGTCTCTCACTGTCTCTCTACCTCAATCCTCCCTCCTCCTCCCCCCCCACCACCTACCACCTCTCCAAACTCAAATTTTTCCAAAAAGTGCTCTCGGCTGTAATTACAAACCGATACTCACCGCAAAAAAAAGAAACTGGGTGTTTTCATGCATTATACAGAGCGTATTTATGAAATATTGACTTCTTGTTATGCCTACAGATAATCTTCTTTATAATTGCTTCATAGTTACTAATCTCAGTCATTGCTTCTTTACCCAATTACAGTAATTGAGAACAAATCAGAATAAATTATGCCACAGAGTAAATCCCACAACACCATCTTTTTAACCCTTTGAGGATGAAAGGAATGTTCTGCATCATCGATTTTCAAATCGGGACAGCATGGCCGTCTGCCTGGAATAGATTTTGATTTCCTTTCATGCATTCTTGCAACGTGGGTACTGCTGTCCAACCCTAACTGCCCTCTCCTGACACCACTGCAGTTTCTACGGTGCAAGTTCTTCCACAATACTGTTAGAGAAAGGGTTACTGCATCAACAACAATGAAGAAACTGAGAGGTGTGCCCCTAAAGATCTGTGGCTTGGAGAACTTGGGAAGCCACGTATGTATGTGTGTATTTGCTGTCCCTGACTAACTTTCAAGTTATGGAGGTGTTGGCGCTGAACTGGGGTGGACAAAGTCAGAAGTCACACGACACCAGGTTACAGGCCAACAGGTTTATTTGAAATCACCGGTTTTCGGAGAGTAGCCCCTTTGTCAAGTGAAGTCTGACCTAACTGTGTGACCCGTGTGACTTCTAACTTTCAAGTTGTAGTGAAATGGGTATGGGAAACACTGTTAAAGAATTTCACATGCATTGCGGTCCTGTTCACAAACTTCTTGCTATCTTTTAATAAAGTCTCCACTGTTAGTTCTTAGGCCAATTTCTTACGTCTGTGTCCTCCGGTTATTGAAACAAATTTCAAGCCCCTCGTGATTTTGAATCTATTGAAGCTTTTGTCAGCCTTCTCTGCTCTAAGGAGAACAATTCCAGATTCTCTGGTCTGTCCATGCGTTAAGAACTCAGTCCAAGACTCAAGAACGATTACAGGCTGCTTTTGTTACCCAAGCATCAAACAGACCTAGAAAAAGGGCACCAGTCCCTCTGGCATTGTGTTACAACAGCATCCACTACCACCCTCCCAGTGAAAAGTGCAATCAGCTTTGGGACTGCATTCGGCTTGGATCTATCACCTCAGCACACTCTATGGGATCATGTGTCTCACCAAACCTTTGCTTTTACAAAGTCATCTCTGAGCACACTTTACTGTTAGTAGTGACCTATCCAGAGTTTGCTAAGGGTTTATCAGCCAGGCTTCCATCCCTTTTTTTTAAAACACAGGATATTCTTGGAAGTGACCAGTCATTAGGGAAAACCGGTATGATCATTGAGCAATACACAAGAATAAATCTCTCTCTAGACAGGAGAGATGCTAAATATTGCTGCTACAGGTCTGGCATCTGTCACGTCTAATCCCAAAGAAACACAGGTTACTAACACTAGCCATTATTTACAAACCGAAATTGCACCACTCAGACACCAATGTAATTAAAGGGGTGTTAAAACCTTAATTTTAAGCAACCTTAGACAGACTTTGCACACATTAAACCAGAGGTTGAAGCTCCACCCAAACTAATGTCAATCCAAGCAGGACACCATACTAATCAGGTATGTATAGCCAAACCTTGTTTAAAAATACATTCCTGAAACATATTGTTTATCCCTTGTCAGTACTGAATAGTTAGTGAACCATTGTCCCGAACTGCACAAGTCCCTTTGATGAAGGTGTTCCCTGTGTTAGGTAATAAAGACCATCATATCCTAGAATTTCTTGACTTGATACAACAACGTGGCTTGTTAGACAGGCCATTTCTGACAGCAATGAAGAGTCAACTGGCACGAGATTAAAATCACTGGGAACCTATGGCTTAAAAAGTGCATCCCTGATTCGTCAGGCTTTAAGTTTTATAAACATGATTTATTCTTTCATGCAATGTTACATCACTGACTGAGCCAGCAATTATTACCTATCCCTAATTGCCCGAGGTGCTGGTGAGGAGTCACCTTAGTTCACATGGCGTAGGTAGACCATGTTAGGGAGGGAGTTCTAGGAGCTTGACCCAGTGACAGTGAAGGAACAGTTATATTTCCAAGTCAGGATGGCTAGTGTCTTGGTGGGGCGGGGAGGGGTTACGTGCAGGTGGTGGTGTTCCCATATTTCTGCTGCCCTTGTCCTTCTAGGATATGCAGGTTGTTGATTTGGAAGGTGCAATCACAGGACAGGTGAGTTGATGTGGTATGTCTTATAGATAGCACACATTGCTGCCAACTATGTTGGGGTGGTGAAGGGAGTAAAATGTTGAATGAGGTGGCTCTAGTTTCATGGTCACAAATCCCAAATTTATATTTTACACTTCTTGCTTCAAATGTTCGAACTTCCATGGTGGAATGTGAACTCAATAACCTCTGATTGCTAGTCCAGTGACATGACCACTGTACCTGAAAACATTAACAGGAAGAGAATTTTGAGTTTAGTTGAACCACACAAGATGGTTTAAACACAGAACCAGATATTTCTAACTACCTGGAGAATCACACAAAATCCGTCCGTTTGTTTCCTCTCCACCTATCCTCTCCTCTATCCCTCTTCTATCCGCCTCCCACTCTCTCCCTATTTATTTCAGAACCCCCTTCCCCTCCCCCATTTCTGAAGAAGGGTCTAGGCCCGAAACGTCAGCCTTTCTGCTCGGCCTGCTGTGTTCATCCAGCTCTGCGCCTTGTCTTGGATTCTCCAGCATCTGCAGTTCCTACTATCTCAAGTTTCATTACTCACTCATCCAACCCCAATATTTCTTTATTACATTGGGACAAACTGTCAAAAGCATTTCAATTATTAAATGAAATTGCAGATAAACCTCCAAAATATATTTGAGAGCAAAATAGCAGATGGAATTAGAACACCAAACACATTTTGGCTAAAAATCCAATTGCTCTAAATACACAAGCAACAGCAAGTGCAGTTCCATTCTATTCGAGAACAAAACCTGAATTTGATTTCTATAGTCAAAACCAAAGCCTCAAGCTGTTACTTAACACGGCATGATCGCACATAACCTGCACCTTTCTTTCCATCTGCCATCCCTAGGGGTCTTTCAAATTGGCCACTAACCTCCTTCACAGGAAGCCAAAGAACAGAAACTCAACAATCCCTCACAGCACCTCCACCAAACATGATAAATCACTCGCAGGGCAGCGTGAAATACACATGCATTCAGTATTCAAATCCCAATCGCTAGACTAGCACAAGAATCTAGGCTGACAGTCCTGACTGCAAGACTGAGGGATTGGTGTGCACTTCTGGAGAGTCGCTGTGAAACCGAGGTCATTTCTGCTCTCTCAGTTGGGGGGGGGGGGCAACAGATTCCACGGCATTCATTTGCAGGGTCATGCTCAATATTTATCCCGCAACCGAAGCCACTTCTATTTTATTTATTTCTTGGGATGTGGGCAATGTTGGCTTGGCCAGCATTTGCTGCTCATCTCTAATTACCGTAATTAGTGGTGCATCACCTTCTTGAACCACTGCAGTCCATGTTGTCCAGGTAGACTCACAGTGCTGATTCTGTGCTAAATGAAAGATTGCAGTTCAGAAGCACATCCTTAACTGTTCAATGTTGGAAAGGTGCTTTATCACTGCACGCCAATGTTTTGCTATTACTTCATTCCTAATTCCCTGCAGTTACTTCACTGACCTGGTCTGCTGACATGCATATCAGTGTTCCACCCTCTTTCCAACAGCTAATGTGAGGGTGGGAGCCTGTGTGTGTGCATTAGGCTGTCTAAACTGTCCTAGACATCCCCAATAATGATGCAATGGGTGAAACCAGCCACTGGTATTTGCTTATCAGAACGCCGATTGCTCCCAATTAGTTTGGATAATCAGCATCCTGTTGAATCACAGCTTGGGTCAGATCAGGCTTGGGGTGGTTTCTGTCAAACTCTTCTCTCTTCCAATCAATTGTGCTCTTGGGCCTATAAAAAAAAGTGTTCAGAAGTTGTATTTTGTTTTGTCGAAGCCTTCTTTCACTCCCCCAAGAAAGAAGATAGAGAATGTTATAATTAGTTTGCAAAAATAAGAAGTCATATGAAAATCTGGTGAGAAACCAGTGCGAACAATGTTTAGAAAAATGAACTTTGAACAAGACGTAATTAAAGGACTTCCTTCACAGTGAGATTTGTGTTTTTGCAACAGACTCATCTGAAACAGAGGTTTTTCTCCAGGATGAATGATTACAGCTGTGACCTCGGAGAGATACTATTTATGTCAATGACCGAACAACAGCAACATAACGATGTAAGAGCTGATAAGACAAACACCCAATCTTCAGAGGCGCACACTGGAAATGGAAACCACTCTGTACATACACAGATAATGCAGTATCCCTCACGTTGGTTCAAAGTACCAGGCAAGACAGTGTCCAGGAGCAAATACTTTTTTTTAAAAATGCTGTGTGAATGTATAGGTATCAGGAACAATGAGATGAAAAGAGAAAATATTGCAGGTTAAACCAGACTCAAGCACCCACAAGGACAAGGGGAGCACATACAAATGGAAACATGACAACCTGCAAGTTCCCCTAAAAGCCACACATCATGCTGACTTGAAACTATATAGTAATTGCTGCTCCTTCACTATTGGCAGATCAAAGTCCTGCAACCCCCTCCTTATCAGCATTGTGGGTCTATCTACACCACATGGACTACAGCAGTTCAAGGCTGTGACTATCCTGAGGTCAACTAGGGATCAGCAATAAATGCTTGCTTAGCTAACGACACCTGTATCCAATGAATGAATAAATAAAAATTGCAAGAATTAAAGAAGCATTAATTTCTACACTCGTATAAAACCATTAAAATGTAGAGAGCATGGAAGAATGACCACAAAAGTCAGCCTTCCACGCAGGGTTTTAAATACAAATCTGTCATCAATTGCCCCAAAGACCCAAGTTTAGCACAGATGGCCATTCCCTTCATATGTCATGTCTAGCATCTATCCGTTACCACTGCTCTTACTACAATAAGATGCGTTTCTTTAAAAACTGTAAAACTTTCCAAGGCACTTCAAATAAAATGTGGTATGAACTACATTTGGAGATAATATGACTGACAAACAAAAGCAAGCTCAAAAGCGATAATTCCACAATGGCAAGAATCCAGCTTTGTCACTAGTGCCAAGGGCACCGTTGCAGCAAAAATAAAAACTCAATTTTTCTACAACCAAATTTGCTGGGCCTGGAATACAACTCCCACAACCCAACTAGAACAGCTCTTCCACCCACCCATCTGAAGGGTGATTGGAGCTTTCCATGTCCAACAACCTGCAATAGAAACGGACCTGGTAGTTAATACAACAGCAATAGACCACTGGAAAGGAATCACTAATAAAGAGAGTCTATTAGTAAGTATCAACAGCAAGAGACGACTATGGTCAGAAGTCTTCAGACCTGGAGTACAAAAGATACGAAGTCCACTTTAGACTATTGACAACAAGTGACAAGAGAACAGTTGGGGCCAAGGCCAGGAACATTTTGTCTGGGGAGAAAGACAAAGGAACAAACTCATTGCTGAGGTTGCAGACAACAGCAAACAAGGGCTGGAGTGGACAAAAAAGTGAAGGGCTGGTTAATGGTGCTTTCCAGCTCATTCCAGTCTATTTGCCTGGCACAGTGATGATGCTGGGAAACAGTAAGCTACTGTATTGCTACACAAAAGTGCCCTTGACCAGTTAGAAAGTAATCACACATCAGAATTGCTCATCAGGAACTTGCAACGCTGCAGCAGTTTGGAGAATGTGTCTCAATAATCTACAGTGTGGCCCGTCTCAAATCTACACTGGTGAGCTACATGAAGTGCTATTCAGTAATCTTTGGTATCTTGGCCTACAGCCCGTGTGTAGGATGCACTGTAGATTGGTACTGTATATAAACTCAAGGAAATATTTCAGGGAGAAAAAAAATCAAAGGCAAAGCTGTTACAGCATCTTCCCACTAAACACTCCAACCCCGCCTCCGAAATTTCTGTTAGTTCCTCTCTTCTGGCAATTGATTTCAGGTTATGGAGCAGTCACCTTTCGATACAGGGTGCTTAAGCATTTTACTAAGAAGCGAGTTTGGTGTTGAATGTAGGGACGCTTTGCTCTCTAAAGTCAGCAAATTAACCCAACATGAATAGGATTCGTATATACAACTGCAAGTATTTGCAAGATCCCATGGCACTACTTGAAGAACTCCGATATCCTGGCCAACACGCATGGCTCAAATGCTCACCAGCAACAGATGTTTGGTTATGTAGTTCATTGCTGTTTGTAGGATCTTGCCATTAACAATTTGGTTACTGTGTTAGCTCCACACAACAAAGACAATACTTTAAAAATATCTGATTGGCCTCGAGGTTGTCAAAGACATTATATGCATATACATGTAAACTCTTTTGAGTTGGCACAAAATTAAAATAATTCACTGTTGGTTCCAGCTGCTGCCCAATCCCTGTGCAATATTTACATAGAATAGAAACTGGCAACAGTTACATCAGCCCTCCAGATCAGGCATTAGGGAGCATGCCAAAATGAAGAACATCGCATTGTCTTTCAGAGAACTTGGAATCTGGAAACCATCAAAGTGGTTTCAAGACAAGAGGAGGCCAATTCTGTACACTGTGCTCACTCCACATCAGAGCTATTGACTCTAATTCTATTTTCCTGCTCTTTCCCCCAAATCCTTTAATATTTTTCCAAAAGATATTTATCCAATTCCTTTTCAAATGCTTTGACAATGTTAACTGCCGTTTGTGGTAATGGATTCCACATTTATAGATCTGCAGCATGTCACAACACAGGAATGGGCCATTTTGTCCATCCTGTGCCTGCTGGTTCCTTTTACGATTCCTGCTCAAGTAACTATCCAATCACATTTTAAAACACTGCAAATATACAAAGGACAGTACAGCACAGGAACAGGCCCTTAGGCCCACCAAGACTGCACCAACTCATGAGGTCTTTCTTAAACAAAAATTTTTTGCCTCTAAGCGATCTTTATCCCACTATTCCCCACCGATTTATGTATCGGTCAAGATGCCTCTTAAATATTATTGTATCTACTTCCACCACTTCCTCTGGAATGCATTCCAAGCTCATTTTTAACCATCTGTTTAAAAAAAAACACTTCTCCTTTAAACATTTCCCTTTTTACCTTAAACTTGTGTCTCCTCGTAATTTGCCATTTCTACCCTGGGAAAAAGTCTGACTATCCATGCCTCTCAATTCTGTAAACCTCTATCAGGTCGCCCCTCAGTTTTTGTCCAATCTCCTCATATACAAAGGAAAAAGAATCTTGCAAGCTTCCCTTTGTGCTCTTATTACAATGCTTTTTCTTACCAATTCACAAGTGGATACAATCTATTTCACCGCTAATCCACCAAAATCTGATTATTGCTTCAAAAAAAAAGGCAGTTAACAATGAAGGTAAATTGGCAAGCTCTTTTGGAGCTCCTTCACACGTGCAGTTATTTCGTGGTATTGGTCCTTCCACAGATTAATACATTCCCGAGTGTCAGAACCAACCCATAAGGGTTTCTATGTACCACATACAGGATCTGCCTAGCGCAGGGGAGCATCACCAGCACCATCTGGATGATGTGGAGTCCACAGCTCTTGGCCCAAAGAGCTGCAGTTTGAGGCATCACTCCACATACTTGAGTGCATATTCCAGGTTGACAAGTTGAGATGTTGAACGGAGATTCTGTCTGCCTCTCCGATAGGTACAGAAGATACCAGGGCACAATTTCAAAGAAGAACTTTGGAGTCCTCATGCACTGGCCAATAGTTGCTCAATGTCATTAAAAGGTAGGTCATGGTTGCCATCTCATTGCTGTATGTGGAATCTTGTTGTGCGCAAACAGGCTGCAATATCTCCTACGTCAAAACAGTGACTGTACTTTGGAAGCACAGCATTGGTTGAAAAGCACTTTGAGATGCCCAGAGGTCATTAAAGGGAACTATATTTACCGAGAGAATTCAATGAAACTTCATCTCCCATTATAAATCCTCACCTCTATCTAGCCTGCTCACAAATCAGGACCGAAAAAATTCAGGTCTGAGCACACTTTTCATTCTATCAATCGGGCGAAATCTAACGCAGGGTCAGTATTTGGCATTGCGGTTATTTGGAGAATATCGCTTCGAGGAAACAGAAGTCTACGTTGGCAGTTTCTCCAAGCTGTTTAACTCGGAAACCTATGAGCACATTCATAGGCTTCTGTCGCACCTTATAATGAAATTGGGTGGATTTAGATGACTCGAGTTGCAAGTTTGCAAGTGGCACAAGTTAAAAAGTTGATGTATGCAGGCTCATGTCAGTATAAAATTGGAGTGTACAAGAGAATATAGTCCAGAGAGACAGTACATTTTTCATTTCAAATAAAATAAAAAAGGTGACTGCTGTAGAAAGAGTTTTTTTTAAAAAAAGTGACAGACTAGTCTTGCTTCACAGCACACTTCAGGAAGTGCTGAGAGTTCTTACCTAGTTTGTCTCTCAACACTTACTGTAGTTCTTGTGGCCTCCTCCCCTCGTAACACTGACTGATCACACTGCACACAATACACCTGTGTTCCCACAAAAGCAGCCTTTGTTCTGAAGCAAGGTTACAATTGGGTATATTTTAGAATTCCTAGACTGATAGTCAGAAGATAAGGTGTTGCCGGCAAATGGCCAGCATTCAGACTGAAGCCTCAGTTACACCTCATAGAAGGAGAAAGGAGACAGAATGACACATTTCTATTTCTTGGTGAGCTCCCGGGGCTCTCCGATTGCAGTGAAGTGACATTCAGTGAGGGCTTGGCGTGTAGCTTAAACTATGCAGAGCAATGAGGACAGAGAGGAAAGGGCAAAGGAAATATATCATTTCACTGACACATTTACATATAAAAACTGCCAATGGAACAAATGAGGGATACGCTGGCGCTGACTTCCCCACTTATACTGCTAGGTGAGTTTAGCCACTACAGGACACCCATTAAACACCCCCATCAAATAGATGTACCCATTAATGGCACCCGCACCCTCAGTCACCCTACAGACACTTTCACAGTTTCATAGTGCTTCATACATTTTCGGCTAAAACAGGGCTCCTGAGAAACACAAGACTAACTATAATCAGGCAAGGCTGCACAAATGAACAATATGAAAGGCAGTGTGCCCATGGCTAGGAAAAACAAAATATTGGGGTTGCTCCCCACAGCATGTGTTTGCTTACCCAAATGTTCAACAGAAATTTTAAAATTCTCATCCTTACTTTCTAATCCCACTGCATTTCTCCTGCTCTTTAACTCTCAGGGGTTCCTGTGCTGTTCCAATGCTGTCACCTAGTCAGCATGTTTCCATTATCCCACTACTGGTGGCTGGATCTTGAACTATGTAGACCCTTAACCTCTTAAAATTCACTACCCCACCCACTGGAATGGTAGCTGGAAGATGGGAGGCGAATTTATACAGAAATCTGCAGATAACAGGGAACTGAACCAGTCAATAGCCTCAGCATCTCAGACAATCCAGACAAATGACCACTCAACTCTCACTCCAATCCCACCCAATTAACTCCCTCTCCCAATTCTAGTTTAACCAGCCAAGCCATGCGGTGAGAATATAGGAGGCATGGTATGTAGGTTTGCAGATGGCACCAAAATTGGTGGTATAGTGGACAGTGAAGAAGGTTATCTAAGATTACAGAGATCTTGATCAGTTAGGTCAATGGGTGGAGGAATGGCAGAAGGAGTTTAATTTGGATAAGTGCAAGGAGGACTTATACAATTAATAGTAGGGCCCTGGAGAGTGTTGTAGAACAGAGAGACTTAGGGGTTGAGGTACATAATTCTTTGAAATTTGTATCACAAGTAGACTGAGTGTCTAGCGTGTTTGCCTTCATTGCTCAGATCTTTTGAGTACAAGTTGGGACGTCATGTGGAGGTTTTACAGGACACTGGTGAGGCCTCTTCTGCAGTACTGTTTGCAGTTCTGGTCACACTGCTATAGGAAACATATTATTAAATTGGAGAGGGTTCAGAAAAGATTTACCAGGATGTTGCCAGGAATGGCGGGTTTGAGTTATAAAGAAGAGTCTCGATAGGCTGGGGCTTTTTTCACTAGAGCATAGGAGGTTGAGGGGTGACCTTACAGAGGTTTATAAATCATGAGGGGCATAGGTAAGGTGAATAGCAAGGGTCTTTTCTCTAGGGTGGGGAGATTCAAAACTAGTGGGAATATTTTTCAGTTGAGAGGAGAAAGTTTTAATAAGGACATGTGGTTTGTATATGGAATGGACTGACAGAGGAAGTGGTAGATACAGTTACAACATTTAAAAGACATTTGGATAAGTACATGAATACGAAAGGTTTGGAGGGATATGGGTCAAATGCAGACAAGTATTTTAGTTTGTGAACATGGTCGGCATGGAATAGTTGGACCGAAGGGTCTGGTTCCGTACTGTATGACAATGACACTCCCTCCCAAGGCATTGTTCATGGGTAGCCTGGATGAAGACATCGACCTTTTAAGCCAGGTGTTCCTCAAGTTTTCCCTGTGACAGTCCAAGCTCTTTGCAGCCAGTTACAATATTGGTGAGATGTGAAATTTTCAAGTTTCAGGGCGAGAATCCAAGATGAAATTCTTGGCTTTCAGTCTCTTTTTAAAGGAAATCAAGGAAAAACACAGAGTACAGCATCTGTCATCTAACTTATAGGTACAAACTCGCATTTGAAAAAACAACATTCCACAAAGGAGGTGGTTTCTTGATACTATTGGTAATGAAGCTACGTCTCAGATGGTACTGAGACAGAACAAGCCAAGATTTTTAGCTAGAACAGGGCTCCTGACAAATACAAGAGACACAGACAGATGTGACCAGGCAACCTGTTACCTGGCTTATCCAAAACTCATCTGATCAGTTTAGCAGAAAGCTGTCATGTGGCCTAAATACCACACATCACCTGCAATTTATTATTTAGCTGGGAGCGAGACAAATTGTAGCTGAGAATTTGACTTTTTTGAGAAGGGGGGAGGCAGCTCCATCGACTTTGCATGTTTCAGCCAAATGGACATTCCTCACGCGAGAGTCTCGACTTGGTATGAGGAAAATATCAGACTAAATCCTGCTCTCCCTTGATGTCTACAGAGGCACTTGTCAATAGGGGCACACACTAACTCATTAGGAATGGGCTAAAGCCCCAACAAGTGTCAACTATTGCCTGCAACTCTGCATTGCTCTCTGTTCTGTGCAGCTCTGTATTACACAGATGGTGAAGTTTGGCAGTGAGTTCCAAATTCAGTCTTTGCCCTGGGATTGCCTGCAGTGTTACAAGCTGGAAGAACCCATAGCACCCTGCTGCCCAGGCCAGTTCTAAAAGTCAACATAGATGGGCCAGAATTCAGAAGCAAATCTTCCCATCATTTCCTGGAGATGTCAAGGGTGAGACTTTGGGCACAAGAAAAATGGAGGCTTCAAGGCTGCTGCTACTGTTCTCTGGAACTGTGTATTCAATAACAAGCAGGAATATCACAGTTCAATCCCATTTGGGAATGTTTGCCTGGCACCTTTCTGACCCGAGTGACTGGAGTCCAATCCAAGTTGGACTTCCTTGCCTCTCCCATCCCCTCCCAATCCTAGCTCAGGACAAATTACAGACTATGAACCCATGTCCCAGAGTGACCTGGGATTTTTCAGGGAGCGAGCTTCTTGACTGGCAACTGAAACAAAGTAGTTTTGGCTATCTAAATGGGAAGGCAGTGTCAGTAACTAGGAGATAATAGATGTAAAACAATTGGCACAAGAACCAAAAAAAAAACCTTTTCAAAAAAAAACAGCGAGCTGTGACAGTCTGGAGCACCTGGAATGGTTTTGGAGGCATGATCAACAGTAGATTGGATTTATAGTAGGGGAGAAAAATGTGAAAAGCAATATGGAAATAGCAGGGGGGTAGAATTGGAAGTAATTTGACAGCTCATTCAAAAGAGCTAGCACAGGCACGACTGGCCTTGTGTTCTTGCTCTGTGCTGTCAGGTTCTATAATTTATGTGTCTCAAATGGGGCAGCACATTTATCTGCCGAGTCCCAGCTGGAGCTTATATCGGTCTCAGCATTCCTTAAAGATTACGGATCACTTCCAGCAAAAGATTATCTTTTGGAAACTATATGCAACTTTCTTTTGTTGAAAACACCACTCCCCCCCCACCACCGTTTTCATTGAAAAATGCAGAGAAAGGGGAAGTTGTCAAAAAATAAAGATATAATTATCACCTCAAGTGAAAGAGAGTTATTGTGCTGCAGGATGCCAATCTGTCCCAGTTCCCAATGGCACTTCAGAAGTCTTGTCATGCTGCTTTGATAAAGGTTGTTGACTGTATGATAATTGGACCATTAACTCACTGGAACATTTTGTACAGGGAAAAGGTCAGACTTCAGCCAATTTGGCCCATGATGTAACCTTTTTTCTGTTCACTTGACCCAGTTTCTCCAAAGCAGCCAGTATCAACAGCACACAAGCAAAAAAAAAACTTGGAAATCAAGAACATTCAGGAACTGCACCCCAGTGCCTCATTACTTTAAAGACAAAAATAATTTCGTGTTGGTATTCCAGAAAAAAAAAAGACATTTCTACTCACTTACATACAAGTAGAACTCAGGAACTGGAGGCCATTCAGCCCCTTAAGCCTGTCCGGTCAGTTAAATTATGGTTGTTTTGTATCTTAATGCCATTTACCCTTGATTTCCTAATACCATAGCCCATAAAAAAATGTTTTTTTATGTTTCCTGATGATTATTTTTGAAGAGACTTCCAGATTCCCACTCCTTTGTGTGAAGAAATGTTTTCTAACATCAAGCTCAGAACAGACCTGCTCTAATTAAAGTTATGCCCCCTTGTTCGCTTCTCTACCAGAGGAACTATTCTCTTCTCTATCTAATCTATCAAATTCTCTAATCGTCTTAATCTTCTCAATTAGATTACCCCTAATCTTCTGTACTCAAAGGAATACACAGTCTAGTCTATGGAACATAATTATCTCAGTTTCTCCTGCATGTCAAGATATCTTGCAAGTTAGAGACTCACATACACATGCACAAGTTCCTTTAAAAGCACGCAAGAAAACCAGGTCATGCAACCCATCTGTCACAGCATCCAACTCAATTTTCAACAAATCCACTTTTGCCCACCTGAGCCAACCCTGCAAACTAGTGCGAATGTTTATCATATACATCTGCACTCATTTATATTTTCCACTCATCTCCTCTGATTATCTTGAAACAGTATTGAGTTCACCCCATCGATGCTATATTACAATCCTCAAGATCCTCCTCACGATTCACAGACGAGCCCTGCTATTCTTCACTAGAGTCATACACCGCAACTCAAGCAACCTACAGGGCTCTTGTAGTAGGGGTAGTATTCCAACCTTTTTTGAACCAGGAGACCCATGATATATGATAACATTGTGGGTGGCACAGTGGCTAGCACTGCTGCCTTACACCACCAGGGACCCGGGTTCAATTCCAGCCTCGGGCTACTGTCTGTGTTGAGTTTGCACATTCTCCCTGTGTCTGTGTGGGTTTTCTCTGGGTGCTCCGGTTTCCTCCCACAGTCCAAAGATGTGCAGGTTAGGGTGGAATGGCCATGCTAAATTACCCATTGTGTCCAGGGTTTTGCAAGCTAGGTGGGTTAGCCATGGGAAATGCAGAATGACTGGGGCTGGGGGTGGGGGTGGGTCTGGGTGGGCTGGTGTAGACTTGTTGGGCCAAATGACCTGTTTCCACATTGTGGGGATTCTATGAACTTTGTGGAATGACCAGAATTAAACAGCGATATTTCCAATGCACTGTTAATCCATTATATCTGCAGGTTTGACTCTTTACTGTGCTGGCTTTGTATCCCTGCATCTCAGTAGCCTTTTTGTGCCACACTGTCCATGATATTTGTAGTATATTATACAAGCAAGTCTCTTGGTTTTAGTTGGGATGGTGTAAATAAAGCTGCTTCAACAATGCAGTGCATGTCTTTTAAGTATGGCATCTTTTTCTGTTCTATCCCAGCGAGGATGGGATGGCAATTCTTTCTTAC
This sequence comes from Rhincodon typus, assembly GCF_021869965.1. Taxonomy (NCBI): domain Eukaryota; kingdom Metazoa; phylum Chordata; class Chondrichthyes; order Orectolobiformes; family Rhincodontidae; genus Rhincodon; species Rhincodon typus. The sequence goes on from NC_063350.1 coordinate 52,455,861, forward strand.
CTCTCACATCACTCTAACTTCAATAGTCAGCACACTGGTTAGCCAAGCTCAGCCAAGGCAGTAACTGGTCCATTATCTCTTAACTGAGTCACAAAGAACCCACCAACACAATTACACAGTGCTTCCAGGCAATTAAATATTCAGTAGAGACAGCAAGGTGTAGAGC
>NC_063350.1:52471026-52499925 GCF_021869965.1 Rhincodon typus
GAAGGCTGACGTTTCGGGCCCGAAACGTCAGCCTTCCTGCTCCTCTGATGCTGCTTGGCCTGCTGTGTTCATCCAGCTCTACGCCTTGTAATCTAAGAAACAGGAACCAGTGTTGCTTTCCTTTCCAAACAGAAGCTCGACCCAATGGGTCACATCACAGGACTCAGGTTCTACACCACTGGTCTCTGCCAAGTTCTGGTTCGGATCAGCTTTGCTGCTGGGAACGTGAGAGCCTGCGCTGACTGGCAGAGGGGGAGCTGTCTGCCAAGTCCCTTCAGTCACCGAGGCTACAGAATGCTGATTCGAGCCACATCAACAGGCACCTCCACCCCCCCCACAGCACTCACTCAATGCCACATTACCACTTGGGACAGTAATGAACTGCCCTGATACGCCTTTGTTTCCACGGTTCACTACAGAGTTTTCAGGTCTAATGGGGTCAGATGAAACAAGGAGTGCTGGTCAACTTAAACAGCTCTCACTTGTCTCAATGGTGCCCTTAAAACAGGGCACAACAAAAGGGCGATCAAGACTTTTACCAACAGATTTGGGCCATATGGATTTAACATCTTAAAATAAATTTGATGGTTTTGCAACTCATATGATCTATTTTTCATAATTGCTTGTCCAGACAACAATCTTTGCAAAAGCAACTGATTACGGTCTTGCTGAATAGTGATACAAGCATTAGGGACAAAATCTAAATCTAAAAAGGCAAAACAGAATAAACATAATAGAAAAAAGCAATATCCTATCTCAAAAAGGCAAGATATCCGAAATCTGAGAAGAATGCTCAATCCTAAAGGAATGGTTTAATAAGAGGGATGCGATTTGTCACACGTATGCACCTGGACATGCTTTCAATTGATCATAAATTGACCAGACTTGGTGGGGGGGGCGGAAAATGGCCAGAATCTGAAAAAGTCTTCAGGATTCACACTGTCATAGTTAGTCAGAACATTGATTAGAATATCAGCAACTGAAGGTGTATTTAACCACAGAAAGATGTGGAAGCAAATGTAATACTTCCAAGCTAAGGTTAAATTACAGGTTCCAATGGACAGATCCTGGAGAGATTTGGAGGAGTCATGCGTACCCTGTTTGCAACACAGGTGCCAAATTTAATAAAACAGACAAAACCTGTTAGACAGACACAGCAGGCAAGTGTAGTCCTGCACCCAAATATTAACACCACTTCATAAAATCAGCAAATGGGGCTGGCTGAAGGGCACACATCAGTTCAGTCACTACAATCTGCACTTTGCATTTTTCTAATCATTGTGCGTAAAGATGTACGGTTATAGTTCATAACTAATGGATGACAAATGAAAAAGGAATACAATCCACAGATATAGGGCCACGTGGCAAACTAGGTAACACGTTTAAAAACGATTAACAATAATTTTAAAACCTTATGTTAGTCCATGTCAAAAACAGTATCTGAAAGGCACATTTTAAAATGGGGAGAAAAATGCACATGATATCTTAATCCGCAACTCTCAGAGGAACATCTGAAGTCTGACAGTTGGATTCCGATTTGAAAAATCTTGGCAGATGGAAAAAATGATGTGCATGAGTCAGGATCCATTCATTGTGACAATGACTGTTAAACAGAACTGGGTAATGCCGACCCTGCAGCAACGCTATTTCGAGCGAAGTCCTTAAACTAGTCTCTGCTGCGTCCCAACACCCGGCAACCTTGCACTGTGCCCCTTACATCACATAAAACATGAACTGCAATTGTTTAAAACCACTGCAGCTAAACCACACAGAGCAACAGGGTATGTACAGTATTAGCCGTAATAAGCTGGATGACTGGGACCTTAAAAAATTTAGGACCCACCTATGCAGGGTTAGGTGCATCATTCCCAAGAAACAGAACTCCATAGCATCAGACGGAGGTGAGGAATGTACAGACTCAGTAAGCTCCACTCCAACCCAAATAAGCACTACAACGATTGTTTTAAAAGTTAGAGTCAAAAGTCTTAAGTGAACCTCTGATCTTAGGCCACTAGTGTTCAGTAACTAATATGTTGATGCTAAAGAAAAACATTAAAAGCATCCAAAACAAAAGGATTGACACACCTGAAGTCTCAAGTTGAGTGGCCTTAATTATCCCAAAATTGAAACAGTTTCTATGGAGGACAACACTGCCCATTCTAACCAAGATAAAATCCACCAGTGTTTGATCAGAGTGCAACTCAATTTTACCCAAAGTTAATATTAAAATACCACAAAGTATGTTTTACAGGCTCAGGGGCCCCAGTTATCCTTCAGTGGGGTCAGATTTTAGACGAAGGACGCTTTTCACCAAACGTTAAATTATGCCTAAAAGGCACTGAGAGGAAGAAGGGCTGAGTTGTTTCGTTTAGGTTAGATCCCTTTGCACTTCATTGAATTCTAAGAAACTGTACAGCTTGTTGACAGAATGCTTGAAAAACACTGAATGAAGGGTTATCTGATAATACAGTAGGTCTGATTCTAATCAAGTGCAGAAAACACTGAAAGACCAAACATTCAGACAGATCAAAAGACGGAGGGCGAAAGAAACGAAACGGGCGGGGAAAGCGAAAAAAAAAAAGGGTTTGGGCGAGACTCACACGAAACTGAGCGACAATCTTGACAATGAGTCAGTCCAGGGCTAAGGGGCTGACTGACTAAAACGATTTTACACGAAACAAAACTCCAATATTTTTTGAAAAGAAAAGAAACCGAAAGAGGCTCAAAGCTTTCTGGAAAAGAAGAGACAGGGCGTTATTTTTTTGTTGGGGGGGGGGGGTAGGAAAGGAGACGTCTTTTTTTTAAAAAGTCAGGGTCTTGGCTGCTTTTTTTTTCCCCAGTGGCCTCGAACTTGGCCAAGAGACGGGGTTGGCGACGATTTGGGGGGGGGGGGCTGGTGGTGAACCACAGAGTAAGATTCCAAAAGCCGTCCCCATCGAAAACAAAAAAGAAAAAAAACTGAGGGAAACAAGAGAGACGCACAAATAAAAGTCAAACAACTAGAGGCAGAAAAGACAACTTCATTTTTTTGAGGAAAAAAAATGAACACGCACGCACAAACTCTGACAGGAACGAAAACTCCAGGCAGTCTGAGGGCTCGAGAGACGCCGTCTTAATTAACAACACAGCCAGGCAGACAACTCACACTCCCCACCCCCTCATCAACTCCATCTCTTAAAGGGCGAGGGGGGGGGGTGAGACAATCTCTTCCTTAGTACAAAAGCCAGCATCTACTGGCTTTAGTTTTAAATGACCAACAACATTACGAAAATCGAAGGGAACAGTATTTTAATAAAAAGACTGTTTCGACTACTTACTGATCTCCATACTGTGGAACAAAGAGCGTTTGCAGTTGCATGTGCAGGAGACATTGGGCTGATTCGTTGCGGCTGTGCTGTTCAGACCCATCAAGTTGTACATTTAATATTTGAAGAGGGAAGGGGAAATAAATTAAAAAAAAATTTGGAAACGGGGTTAAATAAAGGCAGCCAGGCGCCCCCCGGGGTTGGGAGAGGAGCCTTCGCTGACTTGAGTGTTGCTGGCTGGTTCCTGGGTGAGGGCAGGGAGCTGGGTATCTGTCTCTCAGTTGTGAGAAACCATAATCAGGGGAGTGTTAGCCCGACCGGTCCCCGTGGTTCTGTCTGTCTGTCTCTCTCTCTGTCTGTCTGTCTCTCACTGCTCTGCCAGCTCCGGAATCACCAAGTGCTACTTTGTATCTGCTTCACACTCGATACACTCACACAATCAAGTAGCGCAGCCCCTCACGCCGCAACCAAACCTCCGCCACTGTCAATCACCCATCCCCGGTCCCGCCCCCCCACCGGCCGCCTGATCGACCACCTGCCCCACCAATCGTCACTCGGAATTCCCAAATCCCCGTCCCCCTGGCTCTTCGCGGCCAATGGAGCTGGTGGAAGCACCGTCCGGGGCGGGACTTCTGGCATGCGGGTGCTCCTCCATGACGTCACCGAAGCAGACGGGTGGCCCGCTTCTCCCTCGCCGGTCCGCCTTCCGTGATTGGCAGGTGGACGCCAGCCAATCGACATATCACTTCTCCGTACTGGCGCGTCTTCGCGCTGCTATTGGATGCGCCCTGGGGAATGGAACCAATAGTGAGTCCGTTTGTAGGCGGTGCTAATGACGATGACATCATGGCTGGGCGAGTTGTGGACCGTAAATGGCACGCAAACTATTATTGACGTAGAAACTGTCCAATAGAAACACAGTGTGGGTTAACACACATTTCCATTGGATAGTAGTGTAACAGAGGGCTGGCACAGCTGGGAACGCACACGTGGGTCAGGCAAGGCTCTGTTTGTTTGAAGTGAGAGCAGGAAGTGGGAGGAGGAAGAGAAAAAAAGACCTTGAAAAGTTTACCCAAAGTCTGTCAAATATATTTCATGCTGAAAAAATGTGGGTTACAAATACTGCGCGGCATTTTATACCCCCTTTGACTAATCAATCAAGGAAAGGAAGCAGTGATAAAACAAGCTGGAAATAAATCAGTGCAAAGGGAGATACTGTGGATGTGGGATACCTGAAATAATTTAATAACACAAAATGTTGGAAATACTCAGCAGGTCCGGCAGCCTCTGTGCAGGGATTTAGCTCTGGTTATTCGTCAACCATGTTCTGACGATGCTCAGAAGAGTTTTCTGTTTTGTGTTTCACATAAAAATTAATCGGGCTCAATACAATCTTGAAAATGCGGTCATTTTCCTAACAATTAAAGTCTTGGCAAAATCTGAAGTGTTTGCCGATGCCCAAAGAAGCAAACAGGCGTCGCAACGATTGCCACCTTTGTGTCTTGGTGAAACGAGCCATTTGTTTTTAATGAAAGGGAGAAAGCACTTAACTTTCTAAAGTTGTCAAGAGGGAGAGAGATTTTCAAACAGCTTAAACTGGTCAATAGAGGGGCTAACGTTGCTGAGAATTCAATACGGATTTGCAAGGCTGGGGGAGGGGAGGGGAACCAAAGCAAAAGGGAAACAGGATGCAGTAACCTTGATTACATTTTTTTTCCCTTTGCCCTTGGTATACACACATCCCTCATTCCTCGCAAGGAATCCAAACAAAAAGGGAGACTGCGGTTGGGGGAGGGGGTGTCTGTGTATTCAGACAGACTTTACAAGGCAATCTGCTCTTGTAAAGCCTAACCTCACTTTGACCCGAAGTGATATAACCCTCTCCATCCCTGGCCCCGTCAGAAATCGCCCACTTCTTTCAGCCTCGTCCCACCAAATGCGATGTTTTGGAGATGGAATTTGCGAATGTTATCGCGGCAAGTATAAAGATTAATTAATGCAAGTGGCGAAAAGAGTATGCAAATAGCAAAGCACGTTGCGAAGTTTCCAGCCTGCAGCAACCACCACCTCCCCTCCCACCCAACTCCCCGCAGACATCCAAGAGTCTCATTATTCCTCAAGCTGCATGCAAATCCCATTATATAAACGCGATTTATCGGGCGTCAGATCCTCTCACAGCTCCCAGGGAAAGTGTGGTGCGAGCGATCTGGAATTGATGCTGGATGCGTTTAAAATCTTACCCTCCCCTCTCTTTGTAGGCGATTTTCCCCAGGCGGAGAGGCTGTAGGAGGGAGGGGGGAGAGTGGAGTGCAGCGTTATGCCCTGTTCTTTGTGCCTGGCTGGTCACGGTTTGTCCGCCAACCAGCTGAAGGAAGCCTGTGGCTTTTCTCAGCGATTGTTGTCTGTATTTGCACTTGGACTTAATGCCGTGTGTGTGTGTCTGCTACTGGGAGTGGATTAGAAAACAACACACAAAAGACAGACGCCAACCCTCCCTTTCCAAGAACGCACTTCCCCTAAAAATGAACCGAAAAGCGAGGTCGGCTCAGCCCGTTCCTTTGGCACCTGATCTGTCCCAGACAGACAGACACATTCGCCGCTTTTGTTGCAGGTGTCCATGTATTTTACGATTCGCCACCACCAATGCCTCTTTAAAAGCCCAGACTCGAGGCTTCCCTGAAAATACACTGTTAGAAAAGTATTCTTTCTCGAAAGATGTGCAATGGCTCTGGGGTAGAACTTTTTTCCTTTACACAACGAGTGGTAATGACCTGGAACCCTCGCCCAGGAGAGTGGCGGAGGCCGAGAAAATGATTGATTTCGGAGGAAATTGAATGGGGCAACTTGAAGGAAGTAAAGTTGTAGGGCTACACGGATAGAACGGGGAAGTGAGACGGAGAGAGCTCGTAGGGACTCGATGGGCTGAATGGTTGTCTTCTGTGCCGCAGTGATTGTATATGACAACGGGAAACCATTCATTTTTACCACCACCTTCATGCCCTTTAGTAAAACCTGAATTCACTGACACGGTCAAATGATTGCCTCCACTTTTTTGCTTTTTGGACAGGCGTATTTGGTTACTCTCTTGTCCTTGGAATCAGTATATCGAGGCTGTAGTGAATCGTAGAAATGCATAGCCTCACCTGCCACTCAGTCGTATTTCCAATGATTTTATGATTTCTACTTATTGAAACACTCACCTGAGGGAATAGTTCTTGTCATCATTTTGAAAACCTCTATTAATTCACCTCTATACCTTAGGTCTTTCAAGGAGTCCTAAATTTGTTAAGCTCTCTCATCCTCATGTTCCTCATCCCTTCATCTTTCGACTTGTTTGTCCTTTTGAAAACCATTCCATTATAGAAGAATCTCTTTCTAAATTGGTCCTCTCAAAGTGCATCATTTCATACTTCTGCACATTGAGTAGCATCTGCTATATCTTGGTACACTGCTTGGAATCATAGAATAGATACCGCACAGGCCATTCAGCTCAGTGAGTTCTTGTCAGCTCACCGCAAGAGCAACATAGCACTTTTTTTATTCACTCTTGGGATGTGGGTGTTGCTGGCTGGGCCAGCATTTATTGCCCACTCCTATTTGCCCTTGAGAATGTGGTGGTGAGCGGCCTTCTTGAATCACTGCTGTCCATGTATTGTTGGTAGCCTCACAATGCCCTGAGGGAGGGAAATGCAGAATTTTGCCTCAGCGACACTGAAGGAACAGAGATACATTTCCAAGTCAGCATGGTGAGTGGCTTGGAGAGGACCTTGCAGGTGATGGTCTTCCCATGCATCTGCTACCCGTGCCGTTCTGCTTGGAAATGGCTGAGGGTTTGGAAAGTGCTGTCTAAGGATCTTTGGCAAATTTCTGCAGTGCATCTTGTAGATTGTACACACTGCTGTTACTAAGTGTCAGTGGTGGAGAGAGTGGATGTTTGTGGCTATGGTGCCAATACTTTGGGCTGCTTTGTCCTGGATGGTGTCAAGCTTCTTGAGTGTTGTTGGGGCAAGTGGGGAGTATTCCATCCCACTCCTGACCTCTGCCTTGTAGGTGATGGACATGCTTTAGGGAGTCAGGAGATGAGCTAGTCCCACTTTTCCTGGTTTCATTTTTAATGCTTGTCCAATTTTCCTTTGAAAGCCATAACTGACAAGCCTCCTCTGCACTGTCAGACAGTATATTCCAAATTCTAATCACTTGCTGTCTGAAATGTCACCTTTCATTCTTTTGCCATTCACCTTATATCAGTTGCCCTCCACCAGTGTGAGTAGTTTCTCTCTAATGTGTCTGGACCTCCCTTGATTTTGAGCGCCTCTATCAAATGTCCTTTCAATCTTCTTTTCTCTCAGAGTTACAACCCAAAATTCTATTAATCCATCTATGTAACTGAAAACCTTCGTCTCTGGAACCATTCTTGTGAATCTTTTCTGAACTCTCCATAAAATCGTTACGTCTTTCCTGAAGTCTGGTGTCCAGTACTCCAGGCAGATATAATACTAGAGTTGATCCAGTGTTTTATAAATGCACATCATATCTTCTCTTCTCTTGTACCACCATCTTAAAGCCTATAAATATCCTTGTCCCTGCCTGTGCCTTAGCCAAGTTTCATATCATTTGAAATCTTTATAATGCTGCTGCCTACACCTGGGTCTGCAGCATCTAAAAACTGGCTCAGTAGCAGCAATGTGTACCATCTACAAGATACACTGCAGATATTCACCCATGCTCCTTAGACAGCATGCTCAACACCTATAACTGCTAGCATCTAGAAGGACAAAGGCAGCAGCTATATAGGGACACCATCACCTGCAAATTTTCCTCCAAGTTACTCGCCATCCTGACATGGAAATATCCTTCATTGTCACTGGGTCAAAATCGTGGAACTTCCACCCTATCTGCATTATGGATCTATTTACAGCGCATGGATTGCAGCTGTTCAAGTAGGCAGTTCACCACCACCTTCTCAAGGGCGACTAGGCATAGGCCCAGCCATATCGCATGAACAAGTAGGAAACAGTAATGTTTTAAAACAGACTCTTGGGGAACACTGCTGCAATCCAGATTGCAGTCTGAGCAACATTCTGCTATTGAGCTAGTTATGATTCCATTCTGTCACTTACCCCTTAAATCAAAGGAGGCTCATCATTTCAGATAAATCTCCTAGATGCTATTTAAATTTACAATCCAAGATGTGGGCAGATGGTCTGAGTTGACCTGAAGGAGAGCTGCATTTAGATAGGATAAAAAAATGAGATACTTATGTGCCTGTTTTAATCAATGTTAAACATCCCAGTGTACTCTTTGAAAAATAGTGGCGAGTTCTCCTAGACCCTGATCTGCATTCCTCCCTTAGTCAACATGCTGTCATTCATATATGAGTAGCTCACCTTTTGCAAAACACATTTCCTTTTCCCAACACAACAGTCACTGCACTTAGAAGCATATTTTGTTTAACAAAGAGCCTTCTGCAAAGAAGATTTACTTACAAGCAGATAGTAAGTTTACAAGTGGTTCTCAGATACTTTGTTCAAATTATCATCCTCACAGGTGAATAAAACAAGGAACTGCAGATGCTGGAAATCTGAAATCAAAACAGAAAGCACTGGAGAAATACTGTCTGTGGAGAGACAGCAGAGTTAATGTTTTGAGTCCAGTGGCACTTCTTCAGAAAAGAGGGTCATTGGATGGGAAATGTTAACTCTACTTTCTCTCCACAGATACTGCCAGACCTGCTGAGTTTCTCCAGCAATTTCTGTTCTGGTTTTCAATCCTTACAGGTATGTCTAGGCATTGAGTCAGTGCTGTTGTATTTGAGGATGTTTCAGTCTCATGCTAACTCTTCAATGCAGATATTTCTAGGACTATCAGAAATGCTGCCCGATTATTTTGATTTACAACCCAGTGGTGCTGACTCCAAATGTAGAAACCCAACTGAGATCAAATAATACAGTTTAGGCCTATCATGAAATTTGAGGAATTCCTATGCTGAGTTTTCAAATAAAACATCCCAAGGCGCTGCGCATGACCAATATCAAACCAAATATGATACCAAGCCACAGAGGAAGTATTAAGACAGACAACCTAAAACTTGGCCCACGAGGTAGGGTGAGGAAAGTGAGATAGAGAGATGAAGTGATTTAGCGAAGAAATTTCAGAGATTAGGATCTGGATAGCTAAAGGCGCGCCATCAATGGCAGAGGGATTAAAACCGGGAAAGTTCAATAAAGGAGCATTGATATTTCAGAGGGTTGTAGGGCTGCAGTGATGGGGGAAGGGCCAGGCTTTGGACACTTTTGAAAAGAAGGGTGAAAATTTTAACTTTCCCTCCAACGCTGCCTCCCTCTCCGTGGAAGGACAGGAGATGCAACACCTTCCCTATACCTCCTCCCGTCTTACTGTCAAAGAGCCTCTAACATTCATACAATCCCTACAGTGTGGAAGCAGGCTGTTCGGCCCATTGAGTCCACAGCGAGCCTCCGAAAATCATCCCATCCTGACCCACCCCCGTCCCTGTAACCCCACATTTACCACGGCCAACCCATGTAACCGGCACATCTTTGTACTGTGGGAGGAAACCAGAACACCCAAAGGAAACCTAGACGTGGGGAGAATACACAACCTTCACAAAGGTGGAATCAAACCCTGCTTGAGGAGCCGCATCTTACAATTTGACACTATAGTCCTCCAGAGACTGCATTCAACAATTTTAGATCATAGCCTCAAATCTCCCTCTTGTTTTGTCCACTTTGTTTTTGCTGTTTTGATGTTTGCTTTGCTTCCTTTTTTATTTGTTCACGCTGCATTCAGACTGCTGCTATCCTGCCGTTCATCATCTTACTTGGACATGCTGATTGTTTCTTCATGGTATCCAACACTATTCGCCTCAGCTTTTGAATCATGAAATGTTGAGTCATTTAACCTCTCTTGCCTTCCACCCTACCACAAACCTCCCCTTCTGTTCTTGCTGCCCCGTCCCCTCGCTTTGAGCTTCCTCAAATCTTATCGCATTTCTAAGTTAGCTCAGTTTTGTTGGAAGGTTACAGCCTGAAACATTAACTATCTTCCTCTCCCCGCAGATGCTGACTGACCTGCTGAGTATCTGTTTTTATTTCAGATGACAGTTTTAAAACTGAGGCATTGTTTAACTGGAGGTGAGCACAGATGTGAAAAGGGAACACCAGTCATTTTTGGGTTTGGACACAGACTGTATAGCCTTCAGTGACAGCATGCTTACAAAGCATAGAACATGGCCAATAGAGTGTTGCAGTTGTCATGGTCAGTAGGATACAAAGGAGGGATTCAGCAGTGGGAAAGCGGAGGCAGTGGCAGAGCTGGGTGGTGTTTCAAAGGTGGAGATAGGCAGACATAATGGGGCTGAAGATCTAAGGCTGAAAGCTCATCTTAGGTTTGAACATAGCACGAGTTTGAGAAGAGCCTCTGGCAATTGCCAGGGAGGAAGAACCGAGGCAGTGTTGAGGGAGCGGAGACTGTGACAGAGATCAAAGGCAATGGTTTCTGTTTTCTTAACACTGTTTAGAGGTAATTTCTGCGCATCCAGTAGTCAATATCAGATAGGCATTCTGACATTTTGGAGGCAGTGGAGGAGGTGAAAGAGTGTGATGACTGAGCTAGATGTCTCATAGACTCATAGATGTTTCTGGCAAAGAAGGACATTCAGCCCATCATGTCTGTGCTAGTGAACAAAGATTTGACTACTCTACTCCTATTTTCCAGCTTTTGGCCTATAGTCCTGGAGGCTGTAGCAGTGCAAGTGTCTATCTAAATACTGCTTTAATGTTACAGGAGTTTCTAACTCAATCACTCTTTCAGGCAGTGAGTTCGAGAGTCCCACAACCCTTCTATGGTCCCTGAATATTGACCCCTTTATGAACGATCCTATCTACATATGCCCCTTATAGTTTATACACTTCTATTCCAGGTCCCCTTTTCAACCTTTAGTGCTCTAAGGCAAATAACTCCAGCCTATTCAATTGTTTGCCATAGCTCAGAGCCTTCAGCCCAGACAACATCCTGGTCAACATCCTCTGCACCCCCTCCAGTCTAGTTACATCCTTTGTTTAATGTGACGACCAGAACTGCACATAGTACTCCAGTTGTGGTCTAACCAGTGTATTATATGGTTCCAGCATAACTTCCTTGCTCTTGTATTCTGCACCTCTGCTAATAAAGTCAAATATTGCATATGCCTTCTTAACGACCTTATCTGACTACTCCGCTACTTTCAGGGGTCTGTGGATATGCACACCAAGGTCCCTCTGATCTTCAGTGCCTTCCGGGATCCCACTATTCACAGTAGAGTCCCTTGCCTTGTTGGCCCTCCCCAAGTGCATTACCTCCCACTTTTCCAAGTTGAATTCAATTTGCCACTGCACTGCCCACCTGATCAGTCTGTTGATATCGTCCTGTAGTTTATAGCTATCCTTCTCACTATTGAGTGCCCTATCAATTTTCCTGTCATTCACCAACTTCTTGATCATACCTCATTATGTTTAAATCCAAATGCTAAACATAAAGGTGAAGTCAGCATTGTCCCACTCTGTCACTAGAGAGAGGCAAGTGGTAGTGGTTTAATTTGAGAACACCACACCTCAGGCAAGGAGAAAGGTTGAGAAGATGGACCTTCATAGTGACCTCAGCTGGTGTGTGCATTAAACTGGTGCTATGGGTGTTATTCTGCATTACAAACCAGCTGTCCAGCCAACTGAGCTATCTAAACCTGCAATGTAGTGTCATTATAGTCCCAGGGGACAATCATGCTGCCCTCTCATTGGAGAGCAATAGCTGGTGGCAGTTTAACCTGAAGGTCAGAATGCCTAAGGCGAGGAGAGTGGTTGAGAAGGAGAGTCCTTAATGGTAACCTCGCCTGATGGGGGAAATTAAACCCATGCTGTTTGCATCACAAACCAGCCATCAAGCCAACTAACCCTCTTTAATGACCACCACAAACAACAAGGGACTCAGCACCAAGCCCTGCAGAACCTCACTAGAAACAGTTTTTCAGTCACAGAAATATCCCTCTATCATTGCCCTCTAGTCCAATGTGCCACTTTGCCTTGGATCCCATGGATCCTTGACCAGTCTGCCATGAGGCACCTTATCAATAGCCTTGCTAAAGTCCATGTAGACAACATTAAACGCATTACTATCCTCAACACTCCTGGTTACCTCGAACACAACCTTCCTTTAATAAATTTATGCTGACAATCCCTGATTAATCCTTGTCTCTCCAAGTTCAGATCTATTCTGTGCTTTAAACGTTTTTTCTAATAAGTCCTCCTCTCACCGGGTTCATGATGACTGGCCTGTAAATTCCTGGTCTATCCTTCCACCATGTAGTAGTCCTCCAACACCTCAGCTGTGGTCAGAGATGATTTGAGATTTACTACCAGTGCTCCTGATATCTGCTCCCTTGCCTATTCAGTGGCCTGGGATACATCTCATGTGGGCTGCAGTTTACCCACTGCTGCTAAACTCTGGTACTTTGTCTCTCTTTATGTTAATTTATTCTAATATTTCACAGTCTTCCACCATGATGGCCACACCAGTCATCCTTTTCCTTTGTGAAGACCAATGCAAAGTCTTTATCAAAGACTGTGCCCATGTCTCCTGATCCACCCACAGATTACCACTGTGGTCCCTGATGCACCTTAGTCTTTCCCTTGCTGGTCTCTTGCTTCTTATATATTTAAAAAGTGCCTTTGTAGTTTCCTTTATTCTACTCTCCAATACTTTCTTGTGCATTCTCTTTGCTTTTCACATTACCTTTTTAAGTTACCCCCTGCACTTTTTATACTTGTCTAGGGACTCTGCCGTAATGAGCCTTTGGAATTTATCAATGCTCTTTCCTTTTAAATCCTAATCTGTATGTCTCTTGACATCCAAGGTTTTCTCATTTTGGCCCCACTCTTTGTCTTTTTTGGCCCTGTACTCTCACTATTTCCTCACTGAATGCCATTCATTGCTCTGACACAGTTTTATCTGCAACTGGCTACTCCCAATTCACTTGTACCAAATCCTATCTCATCTTGGTAAAATTAGCCTTTCCCCAGTTTGGAACTTTTCTTTCCACCCCATTCTTATCTTTTCCATAATAAACCTAAATCTAAATGAGTTGTGGTCACTGTCTCCAAAATCCTCCTCTCCTGATACAACTTCCACTTGCCTGTACTCATTTTCAAATATTTGGCCCATATCTGCTCCCTCCCTTGTTGGACTTTTTGTGCATTGGCTAAAATGGTTCAAATGTTTAGATAATTAAAATCCCCTGCTATACTTCCTTAATATCATTACACTTCTCTGAAATGTAATTACATATTGATCCTCTATCTCTCCCTGTCCCTTCGGGGGACCTATAACACACTATATTGTTAAAAACAGTGTATTTGCCCCTTTTGTATTTTTACGTCTACTCATGTCGCTCCATTAGGTGATCTTTTGAAGCCATCATCCCTCCTCACTACTATAATTGATTTTTAACTAATATTGTGACTCCCTCCTCCTTCTCTATCCCCCTCTATCTTGTCTGAATAGCTTATAATCAGGAATGTTGAGCTGCCAATCCTGCCTACCTTTCAGCCAAGTCTCTGTTTTGGCTATATCACCACAGTATGTGGGGATCAGTTAGCTCAGTTGGCTGGACAACTGGTTTGTGCTACAGAGCAAAGCCAGTAGTGTTGGTTCAATTCCTATAGCAGCTAAAGCTTCTGTGAAGAACTTTCCTTCTCAACCTCTCCCCTTGCCTGAAGTGTGGTGACCCTCAGGTTGAACTGCCACAAGCTGAGCCCCTCTCTCTAATGGGGGAGCAACAATGGCCTTTTTAATTTATGCTGGCATGTACTTCTCTGTGCCCTTAGCTCACTTCTCTTATTCCTCAGGATCCTTGCATTAAAATAATATCCATTTAGCTTTGGTGAACTCACTTTTTCTTACCTAGCCTTACGTTTTCTCTGCCTGCCAGACTCATATACGAGCATTTTAACTTCTAGTTCCATCTCAGCCTCTCTCCATTCTGAACTATTCATCGGGGATCTCAACCCCTTTGCCAATCTAGTTGAAATCCACCCCAACAGCATTAGCAGGCCTTCCTGTGAGGATGTTGGTTCCATTCCCATTCAGATATAACCCATCCATAAGAACACACGGAATAAGAGCAGGAGTAGCCCATTTGGCCTGTCGAAACTTCTCCGCCATTCAATAAGATCATGGCTGATCTTTTCGTGGACTCAGCTCCACTTACTCACCCGCTCACCATAACCCTTAATTCCTTCACTGTTCAAAAATCTATCTATCTTTGCTTTAAAAGCATTCAACAAGGTAGCCTCGACTGCCTAACTGGGCAGGGAAGTCCACAGCTTCACAACCCTTTGGATGAAGAAGCTCCTCCTCAACTCAGTCCTAAATTTGTTCCCCTTTATTTTGAGGCTATGCTCCCTAGTTCTAGTTTCCAATGTAGCTCGCCCACAGAAATAGTCTCAATGCTTCAAGAATCTAAAGACCTCCCTCCTGTAGTGTATATCCAGCCAGGCACTCATCCGCTCCAACTTTTATTCTTACACTCACTACTGGGATTTGGGAATAATCTAGAAATTACTGGCTTTGAAGTCCTGCTTTTCAATTTCATATCTAATTCCCTAAAGCCCTTTGTAGGACGACATTTCCCTTTCTTCCTATGTTATTGGTCCCAATATGAACCATGACTTCCGGCTGACCTCTCTGTGGGGGTAAGAGGTTCTTTTTCAGGTTGGGGTTCAGCTGGGATCAGTGCTGGGACCACAAACTGCTTGCAATATCCATTGGGGGAGGACACGAGTTTGCCAAATAGGCAGATGACACAAAAGTAGGTGGCAAGGCAAGTTGGAAGAGGGTTACAGTTTACAGAGAGTGATTTCATAGGTCATGTAAGTGAGCAAAATTTTGGCAAATGGGATATAATATGGGAAAATGTCACTCTGGAAGGCAGAACAAAAGAACAGAGTATTATATAAATGGAGAAAAACTGCAGAAAGCTGCAATACAAATAGGCAGAGGATACTTGTGAATAAAACACGGAAAGATAGCGCACAGGCTCAGCAGGTAATCAGGAAGGCTAATGGGATGTTGGCCCTTTTTACAAGGTGTTTGGAGTGTAAGAGTAGGGAAGTCTTACTGTAACTGTACAGGCACTGGTGGGACCACATAGAGTCATAGAGTCATCCAGCATGGAAACAGACCCCTTCAGTCTGACTCGTCCATGCTGATCCGACATCCCACTCTGACCTAGTACCATTTGCCAGCATTTGGCCCATATCCCTCTAAACCCTTCTGATTCATATAATGATTCCAGATGCCTTTTAAATGTTATAATTGTACCAGCCTCTACCACTTCCTCTGGGAGCTCATTTCATACACGTACCACCTCTGCATGAAAATATTGCCCCTGAGATAATTTTAAAATCTTTTCACACTCACCTTAAACCTATGCCTTCTCGTTTTGGACTCCACATTAGGAAAAAAGACCTTGGCTATTCACCCTATCCATGCCCCTCAAGATTTTATTAACCTCTATAAGGTCACCTCTCTGTCTCCGATGGTCCAGGGAAAAAGCCCCAGTCTATTCAGTTTCTCCCTTTGGCTCAAACTCTCCAACCCTGGCAACATCCTTGTAAATCTTTTCTGCACCCTCTCAAATTTGACAACATCCTTCCTACAGCAGGGCACCCAGAATTGTACGCAGTATTCTAAAAGTGGCCTTACCAATGTCATGTATAGCAGCAACATGATGTCCCAACTCCTATACTCAGTGCACTGACCAATGAAGACAAGCGTGCCAAATGCCTTCTTTACCACCCTAACTACATGCAACTACACTTCCAAGAAACTATGCACCTGCACCCTGGTTTCTTTGTTCGGCAACACTCCCCAAGGCCCTACCATTAAGCATATGAGCCCTGCCCTGGTTTGCCTTACAAACTGCAACATCTCACATGTATCTAAATTAAACTCTATCTGCCGCTCCTTAGCCCATTGGTCACATTGTACTCTGAGATAATCCTCACTGACCACTACACCACCTATTTTGGCGCTTTCTGCAAACTTACTAACCATGCCTCCGATACTCACATTCAAATCATTTATATAAAAGATTAAAAGTAGTTCACTCAGCACTGATCTTTGAGGCATACCACTGGTCACAGGCCTCCAGTCTGAAAAATTAACCCTCTACCATCAGTCTCTGCCTCCTACCTTCAAGCCAATTTTCTGGGGCACTGTGAGGAGTTTTGGTCCTGTTATTTAAGAAGAAATTTTATTTCACTGGATGCAGTTCAGAGTAGGATGATCCCGGTTTGGAGGAATTGTTTTATGAGTAAAGGTGAAACAGGTTGCAACTCTCTCAGAGATAGTGAGAACTGCAGATGCTGGAGTCAGAGATAACACAGTGCGGAGCTGGATGAACACAGCAGGCCAGGCAGCATCAGAGGAGCAGGAAAGTTGATGTTTTGGGTTGGGACCCTTCTTCAGAAGTGGGGCAGGGGGAAGGGAGCTGGGAAATAAATAGAGAGGAGAGGTGGGGCTGGGGAAGGGAGGTGGGATGGTGATAGGTGAGTGCAAGTAGGGAGTAGTGGGGATTGGTTAGTGAGGTGGGAGGGGCAGATAGATGGGAGAGAAGATGGACAGGTTGTGTCAGGTCAAGGAGGCAGGGATGAGAGGGAGGGTTAGTCATGGGACGAGGCCGGGGCGGGTGGGGAGATTTTGAAACCGGTAAAATCCACATTTAGGCCATTGGGCTGTAGGCTCCCGAGATGGAATATGAGGCGCTGCTGTTCTATTGAATTAACTTTATTGTCACGTGTAGTCAAATGAGAGCAGTGAAAAGTTTACAAGTCGCCACATTATGGTGCAATCTTAGGTACAAAGGTGTCTAGGTACAGATTCTTAAGTACAAATTCTTAGGGAAAAAAGTTAGAGAAATCAAGAAATAAAAAGTTCAGAATAACAGTCTTTCCAACCCATTCCATGCTGGCCTCCAGTAATTGAAAGAGAGACCTCCACCGCCTTGCCACCGCTGGCCTTAGACCCACCAATGTAGGAGCCACCATACTTTAGGCACCATCTCTTTGCTGCTGAACCAACACTCGCCCTGCAACCAGGAGTCCCTGGTTCTGCTGCCAGGCCAAGCTGCCAGAGTGCCAAGAGTCCTGCTTCGGCCGCGGATGTCAAATTTCCGGCACCGCCATCATGAAGAGTTTGCTCCCACACCCCTCTCCCTCTTCCGCCCCACCGATCACTGGAGGAGTTTTGCTCCTGTTGGTGCCACCTCCAGTTGCTGGGAGAAGCCTCATCCGTCAGCCCGCTCTCGCTGCCGGGATGATGCTGCCGACCAACCTGCCACAGAGAAGAAAAGAAACAAAAGGAAAAATAGAGAAAAAAAACAACGACAGAAAATGGATGACACCCTGGGCAAGGGCCTGTATGCAGCCCTGTTACTCCACTGCCAAGAATGAGAGCTGATCTCATTGAATCACATCAGATTTTTCATTTCATAGAATCCCTACAGTGTGGAAACAGGCTCTTTGGCCCAACAAGTCCACACTGACCCTTGGAGCATCCCACCCAGACCCATCTCCCTATAACCTGCCTAATTTACACATCCCTGAACACTATGGGCAATTTAGCATGGCCAATTCACCTAACCTGCATATCTTTAGACTGTGAGAGGAAACCCATGCAGACATGGGGAGAATGTGCAAACTCCACACAGACATTTGCCTGAGAGTGGAATTGAACCTGGGCCCCTGGTGCTGTGAGGCAGCAGTGCTAATCACTGAGCCATTGTGCCACCCTTTCTTTAGGGGCTTTACAGTATAAATGCTGAGAGGCTGCTTCCCCTCATGGGAGACCCTCGGACCAAAGGGCATAGCCTCAGAATTAAAGGCCACTGATTTAAGACTGCGATGGGGAGGAATTTCTTCTCTCAGGGGGTTATGAGTCTTTGGAACTCCTTACCACAGAGAGCTGTGGGGCAAAGTCCTGTGTATTTTTAAGACTGAGACAGATAGATTCTTTATCAGTAGGGGTTATGGGAACAATACAGGAAAATGGATGAGGAAAGTTGGATCAGTCATGATCCAATTGTATGGCAGAGCGGGCCTACTCCTGTTCCTGTTTCTGATGGCCTTATACAACAATCTTCTGCAAGAAAGCCCCTATTCATCATCAGAGAGGTGTGTTCTGTCTTGTTCTTCTGTCCCTCTCTCTGTCTTCGAAAGGCCTAAAACGCATTTGTAATGAATTCCAGTACCAGTTGCAGTGTAAATATGCCTCCTCTTCACAAAGTGCTCTGATTATCTTGACCTCATGTTATCTTCTCGGGATTTTGTATGCCCTATTGAGTTGTCCCTTTCTAATATTGGTTTGGACCCAGGTTCCATGTGAGGTTAAAATCTCTGAACTGGGAACCCCAGTTGTGACTGACCTGACCCTACACCCTACTTGTTAAAATGGTGGCACTGAACAAAATTGGGAGATTGTGCAATTGGCTTAATGCTTTGGAAAGATCTTACAAAGTCAGCTCATAACCAACATAACTAAATGAGCCTCTCTGCTCCTATGATGCTGCTTGGCCTGCTGTGTTCATCCAGCCTTGCACCTTGTTAACTAAATGACCCCTTTATCTATATTTTCCAAATCTCCAATTTCCCTCCAATCACCCCTACCTTCCACTGAGCCTCCAATCTCTCCCTGGACCACCATTCTCTTTCCCATTCTCCATTCCCATTCAATGCCCATTGAATGAAAAGGTACAGGAATACAACAGGAATGTGGTACTAGACCTGCTGTTTGTTTGGCGAAGCAGCACCAACAAAGACTGGTTAAATTGACAAGCCTTTTCCTTTGCAGTTTAATCTAAATTTATCTAACCGACCAGTGCAGCTGGGATCCTTTTGGTATGCACCTGGTTAATTGAGGGAGCATCAATTGAAGAAACATGCATGTTACAATTGAGTAGGTTGCAATTGGTTAAATATCTTAACAATTGAAAACATCAATTTTGCACAATTTACACCTCATTCCTGATACAATTTAAATTGGAGAGATACCCAAAACTACAACTAAAGCAGTTGCAAATACAAATTTGCTTTCATTCTGTCCCACCCTCCCTGCCTCTGGACTTGCTTAAAGCTGAATACATTTCTGATTTTACCTGCGCTGATGAAAGCACAGAGCTGAAACTCTCTTTCTGCTGGTGCTGCCAGACTTGCTGAGCATTTCCAGCATTTTCTTTCGTTCTTTCAGATACACAAACCTGTATGGACACAGTGCTCCAGGGGATGGATAGCCTCCCGAATAGCTGGGCAATCAGCACTGAGCCTTACACTTCTTTCTAAGTGGAATATTCATGTCGTTCTGATTGCACACTCTTCATTCAGAGAATACAGTACAAGGATCAGAGTCCGAATGACAGGACCGCATAATGATAGAACAATTCACACTGACTTCCAGACAACAACAATTAAAGACAGTGTCTTTAACAAAATAAAACATCCCAACGTGCTTCACAAAAGATATTAGAAAACATTACTTGGTGCTGCAGATGCTGGAGAATCCGAGTGTTAGGCTGCATAAGAAATGCAGTCAAACAGCTTATCAAAAGCTTGGCATTCTGAAGAAGGGTCACTGGACTCGAAACATTAACTGCTTTCTCTCCACAGATGCTGCCAGACCTGCTGAGTTTCTCCAGTAATTTCTGTGTTTGCTTGGCCAAAGAGGTAGGTTTCAAGGAAGAACCAAAAAAGAATCCCCCTCGTCCTCACGTACCACCCCACCAACCTCCGGATCCAACGCATCATCCTCCGACACTTCCGCCATCTGCAATCCGACCCCACCACCAAAGACATCTTTCCCTCCCCACCCTTATCTGCTTTCCGGAGGGACAACTCTCTCCGTGACTCCCTTGTCCGCTCCACACTCCCCTCCAGCTCCACCACACCCGGCACTTTTCCCTGCAACCGCAGGAAGTGCTACACCTGCCCCCATACCTCCTCCCTCACCCCCATCCCAGGCCCCAAGAAGACTTTCCACATCAAGCAGATGTTCACCTGCACATCTGCCAATGTGGTATACTGCATCCGCTGTACCCGGTGTGGCTTCCTCTACATCGGGGAAACCAAGCGGAGGCTCGGGGACCGCTTTGCAGAACACCTACGCTCGGTTCGCAATAAACAACTGCACCTCCCAGTCGCGAACCATTTCAACTCCCCCTCCCATTCCTCAGACGACATGTCCATCCTGGGCCTCCTGCAGTGCCACAACGATGCCACCCGAAGGTTGCAGGAACAGCAACTCATATTCCGCTTGGGAACCCTGCAGCCCAATGGTATCAATGTGGATTTCACAAGTTTCAAAATCTCCCCTCCCCCTACCACATCCCAAAACCAGTCCAGCTCGTCCCTGCCTCCCTAACCTGTTCTTCCTCCCACCTATCCCCTCCTCCCACCTCAAGCCGCACCTCCATCCCCTACCGACCAACCTCATCCCGCCCCCTTGACCTGTCCATCCTCCCTGGACTGACCTATCCCCTTCCTAACTCCCTACCTACACTCACCTTTACTGGCCCCATCCCCGCCTCTTCGACCTGTTTGTTTCCTCTCCACCTATCCTCTCCTCTATCCCTCTTCTATCCGCCTCCCACTCTCTCCCTATTTATTTCACAACCCCCTTCCCCTCCCCCTTTTCTGATGAAGGGTCTAGGCCCGAAACGTCAGCCTCTCTGCTCCTATGATGCTGCTTGGCCTGCTGTGTTCATCCAGCCCTGCACCTTGTTGTCTCGGATTCTCCAGCATCTGCAGTTCCTACTATCTCGGTTTCAAGGAAGTGTTTGAAAGAGAGGAACTGAGGTAGAGGGTTGGGGAGATGTGGGGGGAGTTCCAGAACTTTGTACCTTGGCAGATGAAGACATGGTGCATCAAGTAAATTCAGCAGAGACTCCAGATTCTTTAGAATTAGAGGAAGGCAGATATCTCTGAATTAAAATTCTGGGGTTAAAGGAGATTAAAGAAATAGAGATGGCAAGGCCATTGGGGGATTTGAAATCAAGGAATTTAGAAGAATGAAGGTGGATCTCATAGGAACATATAAAATTCTGATGAGATTGGACAGGCTAGATGTGGGAAGAATGTTCCTGATGTTTGGAAAGTCCAGAACTAGGGGTCACTGTCTAAGAATAAGGGATAAGCCATTCAGGACTGAGATGAGGAAGAAATTCTTCACTCAGAGAGTTGTGAACCTGTGGAATTCTCTACCAGAGGAAGCTGTTGGGGCCAGTTTGTGAGGTATATTCACGAGGGAGCTGGACGTGGGGCCTTGTCGCTCAAGGGTCAAAGGTGTATGGAGAGAAAGAGGGAGTGGGATACTGAAATTGCATAATCAGCCGTGATCGTATTGAACGGTGTTGCAGGCTCGAAGGGCTGAATGGCCTACTCTTGCACCTATTTTCTATGTTTCTATGAGAATTTTAAAATTAAAATGTCTTTTGACTGTGAACCCAGGCCATTGAGCATGGATTGGGGGGAATGGTTGTGGTGTTGGGGAACAGGTGGTGGGTGAACGGGACTGTCTGTGGTTTAAGATACGAGCAACAGAGTTTTGGATGATCTTAAGTTTGCAGTGGGTAGAATGTGGGAGATTGGCCAGGAGTGCATTGAATATGTTAGTCTAGAGGTAGCAAAGGCGTGAATAAGGATTTCAACAGCAGGTGAGCTGAAACAGCCAGGTGATGTTACAGAGGGGGAAGCAGATCATCTTAGTGATGCACAATTACAAGGTTGAAAACTCATTACAGAATAAACTGTGACGGCTAGAACAGAATTATTGCCCTTTCCTCTGGTGAGTTTGCTGGCAGGAGGCATTTTACCAGGGCAGAGGGTGGTATTTGCCCACTTTCCTGCTGCCCACCCTGATGAAGTCCATCAGTTGAGAACTTTAGTGACCACTTAAAGATATCATTTCACCACCAATAGTATATACCATGTGGTGGCTGGGTACCTGCTGCAAGCACAGCCCAAAAAGTATATCTTATTAACTTTGGTCCCAGGCTAACAGTGGGCTCCTCATTTAAAGATACTCAGAGCCCAATTGAGGGACCCAGCATCATACAATCACTACAAAGTGGAAGCACCCATTTGGCCCATCAAGTCCATACTGACCTTTCAAAGAACATCCCATCATGGCCCACCCTATCTCTGTAAACCTGCCTTTCCCATGGCTAAACAGCCCTGGACACTATGGATAATAGCATGGCCAATCCATCTAACCTGCACATCTTTGGACTGTGGGAAGAAGCCCACACAGACACAGGGAGAATGTGCAAACTCCAAACTCTACACCAGGGTGGAATCAAACCTGAGTCCCTGGTGCCCTGGGATAGCAGTGCTAGCCACCATGCCACATTGGGAAATGGGCTCTGCTAAGAGCAACACAGAGGTGACACCTCAAATAAAAGTAAAACCAGGTTGAAAATCTGAAACAATCATAGAGAGAAATAAAAACAAACTGATGGAGAAACTCATCAGGTCTGGCAACATCGGTGGAGAAAGCAGATTTAATGTTTTGGCACTAATGATCCTTCTTCAGAACCCACACCTGGCTGGCACAGTGGTTAGCACTACAGTCTCATAGCACCAGGGACCTGGGTTCAATTCCACCCTTAGGCAACCATCTGTGTGGAGGTTGCACATTCTCCCCATATCTGCATGGGTTTCCTCCCACAGTCTAAAGATGTGCAGGCTAGGTGGATTGGCCATGATAAATTGCCTGTAGTGTTCAGGGGTGTGTGGGCTGTAGGTGGATGGGTCTGGGTCTGGGTGGGATGCTCTGAGGGCCAGTGTGGACTTGTTGGGCCAAAGGGCCTGTTTCCACAGTATAGGGATTCTATGAACACAGAGGACACTTTAATTTTCACCCATTTTACATCTCTTTTTCTCTCTCACCACAATTAACAACCCTTTTGTCTTTTGCACTGGGTCTCTACATGATTTGTCCTCTTGCTCCTCCTCCCCCATATTTAAAAATATATAAAAAATTTCCAACACATTCCAGTTCTGAAGAGTTATACCACACTCTGAGCATTAACTCTGTTTCTCTCTCTGCAGGTGCTTCTGGACCTGGCTGAATTTCTCCAGCATTCTCTGTGTTTGTTTCAGATGATACTCCTCTATGAAACCTCACTCAGTTAGCCCCCACTTGTCACTTCTCTCCTGAGGCCTTGGCCCATCAGCAGTCCTGGGCCTTGGGTGGGTGTGGTAGCAACAGCCTTCAGATAATCTCCATTTCTCTTATTTTAGCCTCACATGCATACTAACTCCCTTCACTCCATCAGTTGCGAATGTGTCTTCAGCTGTCTCGGACCTACCGTCTGCATTTTCTTCCCTAAGCTACTCTGCCTTGCCATCCCTGTCACCTCCTTGAGGACACTCTGTAAGAATTACCGCTCTGATCAAGATTTTGGTCACCTTCCACTAACATTTTTCTTTGGCTTGGTGTGAGTTTCCATCTGATTGTATTCCTGTGAGGTACCCCATGACATTTTACTTCGTTAAAGCCCCAGTTGCTATATAAACTTCATTATCTGTCTCTGTGTTCAAGACTGAATCTCCTCTCACAAACTCGGGCTGAATCTATCAAGATGGTACCCTGGCATTTAACAAAATTATTTCATGGCTCATGAGTGTTGCTGGATGGGTTAGCATTGACTGCCTGTCCCTAGATCCCCTTGAGAAGTTGATGGTCAGCTGCCTTCTTGAACCACTGCAGTGCATTTGGTGTAAGTGCAACCACAAGGTCATTAGGGAGGGAATTCCAAAATTTTGACTCGGCAATATATTTCCAAGTCAAGGTGGAGAGAGGCTTAGAGGGGAACTTGCAGGTGGTGATGTCCTCGTGTATCTGTTGCTGTTGTCCTTCCAGATGGAAACATCTTACTTAGAAGGTGCTTCTAAGGGACCATGTTGAAATTTGGCAGTGCATTTTGGAGATGGCTTGATTTGATTTCATTTATTATTGTCACATGTACCTAGGTACGGTGAAAAGTTTTGTTTTGCATGCAGTACAGGCAGATCATACCATACAAAATGCATTAGGGTAGTAGAACAGAGCGAGGCATACAATGTTACAGCTGCAGAGAAGGTGCACAAAGAGCGAGGTCAGCATTGAATTTGAAATTTGAGAGGTGAAATCTCTGTGCCAGATGATCTAGATAATGAGTTTGACCATTTCTAACACGCTTTGATGTGGTTCTTTTTGGTTTGGTGAAGTAATGTTCAATAGAGTGTGTTACATTGATTTAATTTGCTGGCGTATCATTTTTCTTTGTAATTTCAAGATGGTGACCACCCACACAGAGGATAGTCATTCAGATTATGTACTCGGCATATAAGGCAATGCCCAGTTTTGTTAGGATTTTTCAAAGGTTTAGTGATCGTGGCCTAGGGGTCAATTGATGTTGTTTTCAAACATAATGTTCATTCATTGTATTATGATCGCAATTTGCCAGTGGAACTTTTACTAATTAATTCTGCCTTACCACACAATACTGGGTTTAAAATAACTTTATTCTTATTAGTTCTATAATTTAGTTATCCAGGAAACTGTCACAAAAACAACCCACCAAGTCATCTTCTAGATCATTTTTGCTAATTTGATCGATCCAGTCTATAGGAAGTCACAACCACCACGTATCTAGTTCCCCTTTTATTTTTTGGTGTTTCCTTTCAGTTTAAAAATAATCAGCAGCACAGCTTTATGTTTGAAACAAGATGCATGTTAGTTTATCACAAGCTATTGCTAAAAGTCACTTAGGTAAAAGTGGTGATGTTACCAGCTAAAGAAATACATATACAATGATTTAAAGTAAAGATAAAAGTCACACATGAAGATGAATTGAAAATCAGTTCCAATATTGTTGCAGATATGGCTTGTTTGAAGATTCTCCTTTTGAACTGAATGGGTGGAGGCTTGAAGTTGGACTCAGTAGTTACAATGGCTTCTGTAGTTGAATAGTTGGAGGTTATTCCTTGCAGATGGACTAAGCAGAACAGGCCCTAGGTTTGTTTCACTCTAGGGCATTGCAGGTTGTGACTTGATCTCCTGGTTCAGTGCAGTAGTCCTTTAGTTAGTTTTGTCTTGGATACCTTCCTCTGCCTCTTGATTATGAGCAGTTTCTGTTTCAAGATATCGCTCCCAGTGTGTTCAGATGGCTCACCTCAAAATAACTGCACCATCCTCCCCAACCAGATTTATCACAATTAAACAAAATGGCTGCAAATGTTAACTTTGATGAATTGTTGATCTACAAAGCAGAGTCAACTATGTCAGAATTCTTTGTGATGTCCTTCATCCTGTCTTTTGCTTAACAATACTGAGGCTGTGAGTGTTCTCACTATTTGGAGGTTCATTGACCATCCTGGTATCCTTGAGTTATTTAATGACCTCTTCTTCTCAGTTGTGTGGTTGGTATCCACATGGATCGTTTTCTTTTCACACAAATTTCTCCCAACGGTGAGGAGGGGTCTTTAACCCTAGCACCAGGCAGGCCACACCACCCTCAGGATGCATGCTGTCAGCTGTAGACAATATAGAGTCATGGAGATCCACAGCCCAGTAAAAAGGCTCTTTGGCCCATCAGTTCTATGCCAGTCAAAAACAATGGTCTATCTATTCTAATCCCATTTTCTCCCACTTGGCCTATAACTTGTATGCCTTGGCATTGCAACTGCACATCTGAATACTTCTTATGAGGGTTTTTGCCTCTGACACCCTTACAGGCTATGAGTTCCAAATTCTCACCACCCTCTGGGTTAAAAAAGTTTTCCTCATTTCTCCTCAAAACATTCTGTCCTCTACCTTAAATCTATGCCCCCTGGTCATTGACTCTGCCATCAAGGGGAAATGTTCCTTTCTGTCTACCTTATCTGTGCCCATTATAATTTTACACATTTCAATCATGCCCCTTCTCATCTCCCCTGCTAAAAGGAATCAACCCCAGTCAGTCCAATCTCTCTTCATTATTGAAACTCTCCAACACAGACAACATCCTGGTAGAACTCCCTCTGCACCCTGTCCAGTGCAATCATATTCCTCCTAGAATGTGGCTTCCAGAACTGCACACAATCCTCTCACTGCGGCCTAACCAACATTTTATACATCCATTCTGAAGAAGGGTCACTAGACTTGAAATGCTAAGTCTGCTTTCTCTCCACAGAAGTTTTTTTTATTTATTGCTGGGATGTGGTCATGGCTGGCTGGAGCAGCATTTTTTACCTGTCCCTAGTTGCCCCTTGCGAAAGTGGTGGTGAGCTCCCTTCCTGAACCACTGCCCGAACCTGCTGTGTTTCTCCACTAATATCTGTTTTCGTTGCAACATTTAACACAGTGAAGTGTGCTAACAGAGGGCACAGTCTTTCAGTTTGGGCTGTAGGTGTGACATTGGGTGTGTTAGTGATCATTATCACTTCTGCTTGGGGCTGTGTCGGGTTATCTTCTGCGATCACTCAGTTTCCAGCTACACATGCAAATTGTTTTGTGAGTTTAATGGTGATTCATATGAAGTGATGCACAGGAAATTCTTATCTCCTCCACTCCTTCCTCCGGATCATCTGGAATTGAAGGTCTGGATGTCTATTGAAAGTGGCCCTTTGGTAGCCCTTCTCTCACTGCAAGCCTGTGTTTTTACCCCTGGAAATCTCTCACACCCAAATAGAAACCATCGCCTCCTGTTTCCGTGACAATTCACTTGTGGTTTTGCTCCACGTCATACAGGAAAGAAGGGAGGTTCTCATCCCCAGGGGAAGTAGCAGTGAGCCCTACAAACAGGCCCGGGTGACCTGGGTTGATGGTGCACCACAGTTCAAGGCCTGTGGTCTGCATGAGTGAACCCAGATCCGGTGCAGGAAGAGCATGGATGATCTCCAGAGCTTCCCTATGGAAGTGGCACCATCAACTCACTGCAAACTGACAAGCACAGGGGCATTGCTCAGTCAAGTACAATTACAACATTTAAAAGGTATCTGGATGGGTATATGAATAGGAAAGGATTTAGAAGGATATGGGTCACATGCTGACAGATGGGACTAGATCAGATTGGATGAGTTGGACTGTGCTGAATGACTCTATAACTCTATAGTATTGGAGTTGGGGTGTCATGTTGTGAATGTGCAGGACATTGGTTAGGCCACTTTTGGGAATACTACATTCAGTGCTGGTCTTCCTGCTATAGAAAAGATGGTATTAGACTTGAAAGGGTGCAGAAAAGATTGACAAGGATGTTGCCGGGTTTGGATAGTTTGAGCTACTGGGAGAGGCTGAATAGGGCTAGGGCTATTTTCCCTGAGCATCAGAGGCTGAGGGGTGACCTTGCAGAGGTTTATAAAACCATGAGCGGCATTGATACGGTGAATAGGCAAAGTCTTTTTCCCAGAGTAGGGAAATCCAAAATGAGAGGGCATAGGTTTAAGATGAGAAGGGAAGGATTTAAAAGGGACCTAAGGGGCAACGTTTTCATGCAGAGGGTGGTGCGTGTATGGAATGAGCTGCCAGAGGAGATGGTGGAGGCTGGTACAATTACAATATTTAAAAGGCATCTGGATGGGTACATGAATAGGAAGGGTTTGGAGGGATATGGGCCAAAAGCTGCCAAATGGGATTAAATTAATTTAGGATATTTGGTCGGTATGGATGAATTGGACCAAAGTGTCTGCTTCCGTGCTGTACATCTCTATGACTGTACAAGTTGTGCCAGTGCAGAATGATGCGACATAAACTGATTGCCTACAAGCCCCAGGGATGATGTATACTGAACGTCCTATATCCTTATGCAGTCAATGTCCCAACCGTTCCCAGATGGTGTGTGTGTCTGAATTACTTAGTGGTTGGGCTCAGGAACTGACAATGAAAATGAAGGCTCATACACCCATTGCCTTCAGAATCAATCAATCTCTTCCTTAGCAGGACAAGATCACTCGCAACAGGAGGGATTTAGTGTAGGAGATCCAGATATTTGCACCCTCACATCTGCCAAGGGGCAGAGTGCAGCACTGGTAGGGAAGGACCATGAGTGATGGACATGACCCAAGAAATCAGCGAGGAAGTCTCCAGTCTGCTGTTCTCAGATGTGCAGGCACTTACAGATTTGTCCACATCAGTGACCGTGCATGTTCAACAACTAGATCTTCCTCTTCTCCACTACAAGTACTGGCAACCACCAGGAGAGGAGCAAGGACAAGATGTTAAAACCTGCCCCTGTAAGCACTATTTCCACCTCTCAGGATGAAGCCCCTTGATATCTCAGTGCAGGCACTGGGACAGTGTGCACTGCACCCTCCACCAACACAACACCTTGTTGGATCAACGAGATAGAGTAGCATCAGGGTCACAATCTGGTCAGTGCATATAAATGACCAAGTAGTTTTCTTTCCCGGACTATCAACTGAAATGGAAGTCAGACACAGCTGTATAGATAAGATTGTTTCAGAGATAGTAGGAACTGCAGATGCTGGAGAATCTGAGATAACAAAGTGTAGAGCTGGATGAACACAGCAGGCCA
>NC_063350.1:52500325-52519276 GCF_021869965.1 Rhincodon typus
GGCTGACATTTCGGGTCTGGACCCTTCTTCAGAAAAGCAGGGTCTAGGCCCGAAATGTCAGTCTTCCTGCTCCTCTGATGCTGCTTGGCCTGCTGTGTTCATCCAGCTCTACACCTTGTTATCTATGTATAGATAACATACCGGGAGAGTTTTGCAGCTTGGAAAGTTCAAGTCGTCTGTATTTTTAGCCGCAAAAAAAGACAATGCCGTGTTTGGAGTAGTGAAGATTGTTACATCGATGTGAACAGTGGCTCCAGGAATCTATGAGTTAGGGGAATGTCTGCCTGGTGACAGCCCTTGGATTGGATGAGCTGCAGTGAAGCCAGACTCAAGTGAGCAGGGAACATTTTCCTCCCTTCAAGAGATAGCAAGAACTGCAGATGCTGGAAGTCAGAGTCAATACAGTGTGGAGCTGGAGGAAGCACAGTAGGTCAGGCAGCATCAGAAGTACAGGAAGGTCAACATTTCGGGTCAGGACCCTTCATCAGTCCTGATGTCCTGAAGGGTCCTCACCTGAAACATTGACTTACCTGCTCCTCTGATGCTGCCTGACCTGCTGTGTTCCTCTAGTTCCACACTGTATTGACTCATCTTCCTCCCTTCTCCTGTGTGATTAAGAAGGCAAAAAACCCCCACAAAATTTAAGATAAAGAACTCTCATACAAGAACAAAACAAGGTCGATCTGATGAACTATAAAAGCAAAAAAGGCCATCACTCTACAGACAATCAAGGCATCATTGATAAAATGAAAAGAACTGTGAGACAGAACTGAAGCCATCCTTGTGTTGAGGACTTTGATCCACAGAAATCACTTTGCTTGTTTATATTGTTCAACTCAAAATATTTATGTCAAACCATCTCTTTTTGTCTGTCTTATTTGTGAATGAGTGTGTTTATTTGGAGTTTTAATGGGGTATAGTTTAAGTTGTATTGTAGTAGATCAGTGACTTTTTTTCCTCTGCCATTCTTTAAACGTTTCTTTACAATAAATAGTATTTCCCTGCCAATGATGAAACCTGGTGTGAATTACTTTTATCCTGAATAGCAGCATGTCAGGCAATTGGTCGTCGTGGTAATTTAATAAGGTATTTAGGTCTCTGCAACAGCTAATGGAACAGTGGGGGTCAGTTATCAATGCAGTCTTCCCAACGATGTTGCAAAGTACATCACCAACATAGGTCCACGGCTGGCTGCAATGCCCAAGGTCTCTGATACTCAAGGGGATGTTGGAGACCAGGGACATGCTGAGCTCCATGCAGTAGACATGCTCTTGTCCTCAGTTATATATGATATATGCTACACATGCAGGAGAGCATCAGGCAGTGAGGCCCTCAATAGACCAGAGGGATGTAGGAGGTTGTCCAAGATCTGTCTACTGCCATGACTCAGGCATACGAGTTCTTGGTTACCTCCATGTAAAGGAGGTTGCTTACCCAGATCCAGTAAAACAGCCATTGGCTGCTAGACATGCAATCCAGTGATGCAATCCATCACTTATGCTGATGGGTATACAGCATTAATGGCAAGACAAGGTTTTGCTGGGGAAACCCAGACTCACTGCAGCCGCTGCTGCACTTCAAGGAGAGTTGGCATCACAGACAGAAGGAGCATTGACCAGGTATTCCACACACTCCAGAGGTGTTCTGCCTCTCCACCTGTCCTTGTCCAGTGGCCCCATTGCCTATAACAGGTTCACCTGAGGACAGTGTACTGGTATATCAACAGGTCAGGCCCACCTAGGCCTCAATCCCTCAGGCAAGGCCTGCCAAAGTCATCATAGTTACCAGATTGGAACAGGCTGCCTCTACCTCAGCTGTTGGGTGGCAGGGCAGCACCTAGTTACAGCGATAGCGATAGAAAGAAGATTACAGTTTGAGGGCACATGAATGGCGCAGGAGTTTGTTACATGTGTCTTTCAGGAAATACACTTTCACCAGTGCTTTTGTACAGTTTGCTCATTTACCCCACTGGGTCCTGACATAATTATCTGAAGCTTAAGGATTGGAGTTTCTTCCCACATCAGAATGAGATACTGGCTCTCCATTGGGAAACCTCTTATTGTGCCCCATCACCGGAAATGTGTGTGCCTAATATTGTTCTCATGACCCAGGAAATCATACACCAAACATTGAGAAATTGCAGTCAACTCTCCAGAGATTGATTTCAGGGACAATGACCTGTGTTCAGTATGGGAAGGGTGAGAAGACTGAACCTGATTTTTGACTAGATTAGATTTGATTTATTATTTTCACATGTACCTAGGTACAGTGAAAAGTTTTGTTTTGTGTGCAGTACAGGTAGATCATACCATACAAAGTGCATAGGGTAATAGAACAGAGCGAGGACTACAACGTTACAGCTGCAGAGAAGGTGCACAAAGAGCAAGATCAACATTAAATATAAAATTTGAGAGGTCCGTTTGGAAGTCTAATGACTGCAGGGAAGAAGCTGTTCTTGAATCTGTTGGTAAGTGAGTTTAAGCTTTTGTATCTTCTGCCCGATGGCAGAGGTTGGAAGAGATTATAACCGGGATGGGAGGGGTCTTTGATGACATTGGCTACCTTTCCAAGGCATGAGAAGTATAGATGGAGTCAATGGTTGGAAGGTTGGTTTGCTTATGGTCTGGACTTTGATGGTGCCACGACATTGTGGATAATTTTTGTGCTTAATAGAGAAATGTGGCAGGCACTACAGGATGCAGAAAGGAGAGATTTCTTCCTTGGCTGGGGATCTCCATAGCCAGAATTTTGTCCATTTGCTTAGCTAGGTGATATCCCTTTGTTGTTTTATACTATAATCTACATTGTCTACAATGTCACCTAACTTTGTGTGATCAGTAAATTTGGATATTTGACTTTCTATGCCATTATCCAAGTTGTTAATGAATAATGTGAAGAATTGAGGCCCTAGCAATGATATCGCAGTTCATTTAAAATGTAATCCACTGGAAATTGATAAAGCCAATTACCAAGATATTCTTAAGTGAAAGGCAGAGGAACTTTATTATCTGTGAACCCTGAGACAAGATTATAAAAACACAACACCAAACACAAAAACATAGATAATAAGTTGAAAAGCGATTGGGAGAAAAAAAGGGCTGCACAGTTTGGAAGTCCTTACGATGTTTCTGGCTCTAGGTTTTAAACCTAAAGGCACATTAATTGTTGACTCATATCCTCAGCTGTAGCGCCATTGGTAGGTATCTTAAGCTCTTGGTAAATGGTTGTTTTCCCAAATTGTTTTTGCTGAGGCTATTTTTACTGAGCTGTTGAAGGAACCAGGCAGGTAGAGGGAAAGAGCAAAGGTCCAGGTTCTGCTAGCATGAATCCATCTTCTTCTTTTATCTTAAAGCAAACTACTGCAATATAATTCATTTCTGTATTCTTGAGTCTAGTTCTGTTGTCTTTCCATGCTGTATACAACCATTCATCTCCCAGTAAAGATGCTAGTGTCTTGACACTGGCTTAGTTGCCTGGTTTTGCTGCCTTTTGGGTGAAATAGCAATTTCAGTGCAGTTGGTATAGCATATTTCATAATCCCTGGAGGTCCACTGTGCTTCAGGATGTGGTCGAGCAGTTTCAGGGCCGAAGAGATTACAAGAAGGTTACTGTGGGAGAGAGATCCACTGTGAATCCCTCGATCTGGTAAAGTTCACAGCAGCCAGTTTACATCGTATTTGTCCTCTTTAAAATCATTTTAGTCCACAAAGACCTCAGATATTAAAAGTAAAAGATGGAGGTTGAATGATTACAGTTCATGTTTACCGTTATTGTAAAGGACTTTTAAGAGATCATAATCCTAACACATTGAAAGTTAAAAAAGAGGATACTTTATTTGGAAACAATGTTGGTAGCGTTGGAGGCAGCTTGTTGAGCTGTAGGCAGAGGCTGAATAAGCTCGGAGGCTGAGGGGTGAACTTATAGAGGTTTATAAAATCATGAGGGGCATGGATAGGGTAAATAGACAAGGTCTTTTCCCTGGGATGGGGGGAGTCCAAAACTAGAGGTCATAGGTTTAAGGCAAGAAGGGAAAGATTTAACAGGGACCTAAGGGGCAACGTTTTCAAGCAGAAAGTGGTGTGTGTATAGAACCAGCTGCCAGAGGAAATGGTGGAGGCTGGTACAATTACAACATTTAAAAGGCATCTATATGCATGCATGAATAGGAAGGGTTTAGAGGGATATGGGCCAAATGCTGGCAAATGGGACTAGATTTATATAGGATATCTGGTTGGCATGGACGAGTTGGACCGAAGGGTCTGTTTCCGTGCTGTACAGTTCTATGGCTCTATGACTCTTAATAGTGCAAAATTAAATCGGTCTGAATCAATGACGTGTGTCTCCAAGTTCAGCTGGCTTCCAAAAACTGTCTTTTAAAAGCAAACATGCACCAGAAGCCGAGTTGTTCTGGAATTGGTGAGTAATGATGTTTTCACTGGCCTGTCCACCTCGTTGGACCATTGCCCTGGCTTGTACATGTCTGTGAGTTCCCTCCTGACCTGATCATGACCCTTGTCTTTGTCTGGAGGACATCTCCCCCTTTATTGAGTGGGCCTATGGAGGGTGCAGCACACTGTTATAACGTGGGACACTCTCCCTGGGGTATACTGCAGGGCAGCCTGGGAGCCTTACAAACATCTGAAGCTCTTGCTGAGCAGTCCTAATGTCCGCTCAATGATAGTCCTTGTGGACAACAAGTGCCTCTGGTCAGTGTCAGTCTGAGGAATCCTGAGAGGGGACGGCAGCCAGATCTTGAGGGGTGTGGGGGGAGAGGGGGTGCGTAGCTCCTTGCCTCCCAGCAGTCAGCCCTGTATTTGAGGAAGGGCATTTAAAACCTCAGCCACCACAAGAGGGCCAGAATGTCGGCGTGGTGACAGCTCCTGGGATATTGTGGACAGACCTGGAGCATTGGATGCCAATGGAAGTGGACCCTTTCATATTGACACAGTTTGGTGTTGCCAGGGTGCTGTGCTGACAATGTAGAGGCAATGGATAGCTGAGATTGTTGACTTGCTCGCCGAGCTGGCTTGTTCTCGTTCAGACGTTTTGTCACCATGCTAGTCTGTCTGGTCCAGTATAAATTCCAAGTGGAGTAGAATAACATCGCTTCAGCGGAGGTTCCACTGATGATGTCACCCAGCATAGTGATGAAACGTCTGAACAAGAACAAGCCAGCTCGGTGAGCAAGTCAACAACCTCACCCAAAACCCGAGCTACAGATCTTTGCCAAAACTTTAAGCAACGGATAGCTTCTTGCACCCATGGGAAAGGTGCTGTAGCGGCAAAGCCGGTCCCTGTGGTTGTCTGACTCCTTGCATTCAATGGTAATGCCCCCCTCCCCCGCCCAATGGGTACGGTTTGGTGAACAGAGATTAGTCACGTCCAACATTCCCAGTAATTTTCTTTCCCGCTGCGTGGACATGCGATATCTGTGCGTGGTGGTAGCTTGTGGGAGTGGGAGACATTCAACAGCAACCTGATTGAAGTGTGCAGAGCTTCCCAGCAACTGTGTGGCCGCACTGACACACATATGTATTTCTGAGCAACCGGCTGGTTAATATTGCACAGGTCCTCAGTGGCTGAAATGAGTTACTTGCACGAACGTTGAGGTCACAGGCATGCGATTGCCAGGCAGTGGTGCCAGGTGCAGGTGCCCATCCGCTAACACCCACATTCTACAGCTGCAACACATCCATCATCTCTATTATGCATGATCTAACTAATTAGTTTTCAGGTTTAGATCTACCACTTAACAATTATCTAGAGTTGCATTAAGCAGGTTAACTAATTAAACTATAAATTAAATGTCATCATTATATCTATCCAAAGATAAACCTTATGTTAGTTTAGAAGAGGGGATCTCATAGAAACCCATAAAATTCTAACAGGACTAGACAAGGTAAACACAGGAAGGGCGTTCCTGATGACTGGGGAATCCAGAACCAGGGATCACAGTTTAAGGATACAGGGCAGACCATTTAGGAGTGAGATGAGTAGAAATTTCTTCACCCAGAGAGTGGAGAAACTGGAATTCTCTGCCATGGTCGAGGCTAAAAACATTGAATGTTTTCAACAAGGAATTAGATTTAACTCTTCGGGATAAGAGGATCAAAGATAAGATGGAGAGAGTGGAACAGGGGACTGAATTGGATGATCAGCCATGATCATATTGAATGGCATAGCAGGCTCGAAGGGCCAAATGGCCTGTACCTGTTCCTATTTTCTAAGGTTCTACATCCCAGTAAATGAATATCTCTAGTTCTGCTCTGTTTTAATACTCTTATTCTTACACCTCTTGTTACTGTTGACTGATTGATATTCTTTGAAAAATTTCTGAGTTTGGAGTTCAGGGACAGAAGAGGAGCAATACTCATCTACTCCTGTTGACAATTTCTATAAATGCGCATCTGTGAATTCTTTCATCTCCCTCTGGTATCTTGCTGTTGTGGCTCTTGCTGCTGTGACTGGTCTTTTATCTACCCACCAGCCTTGCTCTGTGTATGTCGGCATGCTGGAGTTTGTAGATTTGTGCAGGAGAAAAGTTAAATGTGCACCTTACCAGAGAAATAGATGATTATGCATGCCAATGATTGCAATCTTGTTATGAATATGATGGACGTATATAGACTTAAGAAGGTGATTATTCACCCACTGAAATGAACAAAGTTGAAACTGAAACCATTCTGCTTTAACACAAAGTTACTTTTTTAAAGCAAGAAATGCTAATTGGGCATCTGCTAGTATCCTACACAATAATTTCCACAGGTACTGATACCTCAAGTACTGCAACATTGACAAAAACACTAAAGGTAAAAAGTCACAACAGTTACTGGAAAGCTGCAGATGCTGAAACATCACACGCCCAGAGGCACCATACCTAACGAGATGCTGAAACATGGTTTACTTCTCTCTGCCCAGTAGCTGGTGATGTAACCTTCCATTGAACTGGTTAGAGAAAAGTTGTGGCCCACTGAAAATTATGTTAACAGCCCATTGAATTTTCCATGCTTTTCCAATTCTGAGTAGTTATCCCTCCTGACTTCTTTCGTTCCATTGTTGATGGCCATGCATTGGCCATAAATTCTGGAATTCATTCCCTAGACTCTGGAATTCCCCCCTTAAATCTCTCGGTCTTGTTCTTCTGCTTCAGGCCTTTCCTTGTCCTAGCTTTTCCAAATTTTTGGTCATCTGTGCCAGAATCTGTTGGTGTGGCTCAGTGTTAAATTCTGTCTTTAGTTACAGTCCCATTGCCCTGGGAAATTTTTCGAAGTTAAAAGCATTCTACAAATGTTGCTGTGTTACTGACATTTGTATTGAGACACAGAAACAGGCCTGCTGAAAAATGTAATAAAATATGTGTACTGAAACACGTGAAATACATACACAAAAACACAGAATGAATCGTGTGCTAGAAATATGCACACACGCACAGACACACACACACAAACACACATAAACCCACATACACACACACAAGCACACACACACAAACACACACACAAAGACACACACAAACACACACACACACACACAAAGACACACACAGACACACAAAAACACACACACACACAAAGACACACAAACACAGACACACAAACACACACACAAATACACACAAACACACACACAGACACACAAAAACACACACACACACACATACACACACACAAAGACATACAGTCAGCATGCATTAAATATGGATGAGCTCAGGGCATAAGAATATAAGAAACAGGAGCAGAAGTAGGCCATCTGGCCCCTTGAACCTGCTCTGTCATTCAATAAGATCATGGCTGACCTTTTCATGGACTTAGCTCCACTTACCTGCCCACTCACCATAACCCTTAATTCCTTTGGTGTTCAAAAACTTATCTTTCTTTGCCTTAAAAATATTCAATGAAGTAGCCTCAACTGCTTCACTGGGCAGGGAATTCCACAGATTCACAACCCTTTGGGTGAAGAAGTTCCTTCTCAACTCAGTCCTAAACCTAGTCCTCCTTATTTTGAGGTTATGCCCCCTAGTTCTACTTTTACCCGCCAGTGGAAACAACCTCGCTGCTTTTATCTTATCTATTCCTTCCATAATTTTACATGTTTCTATAAGAACCCCTCTCAATCTTCAAAATTCCAATGAATATAGTATCAGTCTACTCAATCTCCCTTCGTAAGGCAACCCTAACAATTCCAGAATCAACCATGTGAACCTCCTCTGCAGGCCCTCCAGTGCCAGTACGTCCTTTCTCAAGTAAGGACCTGTAGTCACTTTGGTGTATTCCTGCTGTGGCCCATTAAGCATGCAATAGATGATTTTGAATGATGGCAGGACATGTATTTGGTGCTGCCCTCCACTGGGAGTTTCAAGTTTCCACTCTCCATGTAGGAAGGGTAGTGGGATTGCTGCTATGGACTGCTCCTATAGTTTTGCCAGACAGCGCTGAGTTTCTGGTGTAGAGTGAGCTGACCTTCGGCAACCTTTCATAACCAAATGTAAAATCCAAAGGTTGGTTAGAATGTGAAAGTTGCCAACATAAGGATTAGTTGCGGCTATTGACATAGACACATTTAATGGGAAGCTAGATGTGCACGTGAAAGGGAAAAAGAATAGAAAAATCTTCATGAAACCTTGTGAGAAAATGCTTAGGAACAACACAAACACCAGCAGGAACCATTCTGTACAATTCTTTGTAACACTAATGTTAAGCTGAACAATTCTCTGAATCGCTTGTTAAGCTACAACTTTGCACTTAATGAGATCAAACTTGCCAATGTTGGTGGTTGCTGTTGTTGTGTGTATCAAACTGTACTCTTAGCTTTGTGTGACTGAACTAAGAGTGTGAGATTGCCAATGCATACAGAAGACTCTGCTAATGCCACAACTTCTCGTTACCAATCTTATAAAAGCATTGGTTCTCAAGCCCTGTTACACCCAGGATCATCACAATAATTAATGATTTAATCAAAATATGCAAAGTTCCTGATTTACCCCTCTAATGGCATCAGGTTAACTGAAAACATGGACCAACTTCCTGGACTTAACAAGAACTACAGCTGATTACATAAGTAGTAATCATAGACAAAACAGAACTACGAACTATCAACATATAATTCTACTCACCCCCTAAGCACACACACAAACAAAAACACATTAGAGCCAATGGGTAGAAAAAAAATCACTGGGGAAAGTCTTATGATGTTATGGTTTTGTGGAAACATAGTTCACTAACACCCTGTCCACAGAATTCATTGACATGTTCCTCTATCTTCACAAGACCTTTTCTTTTGTCCAATCTCCCTTCTGGATTGATCAATTCTTAGCAGGAGGCACAGAGCAATTGGCACACTACTTATAAAGTCTCTTAGTTGCTGGTTAAAGCTGACAGTCTACAACATTTGGTGGGAAGAAATAACTGGCTTGAGTTACTTTTATGGCAGAGATTGAGAGACAGAACCTGCTTCTTCCAGTCATTGTTTCTAGACTCAGTTCAAGGGCCTGGTTGCTATCAATGGTGGAGGATAAACCACTTCCAACTGTTCAAACTGACAAAGACTATGTGGTGTTATCAGATTAGAACTTTTACTCTTTTTAGAACTGTTACCTTATACAACATCTCCTCCCAAAGTTATCTTTCCTCTGCAGTTAATGTTTCTCCATTTACGTATATAACTACTGTTATGTTTACCATTCCCTCCAAAGAGGAGGATAATCCAAGCCACTGTGATCCAGAAAGTAAGTCATGGGTAACTGCTGCCTCGATGAGAATGGCTTCTGTGTGAAATTGTTCTCTTCACCATTTTAAGAGGTTCCTGAATCATTATGAATAAACAGATCTCTGACTCTGTTTGATCTTTGGAAGAGCTCACCTAGTTTTCATGTGCAGAACTTTTGCATTTGTGAAGCTCACAGGGACAAGTGCTTGTTCATTACGTCACATGTTTGGCACAGTAAGCATTTCTACATGAAAACAAAAAATGCTGGAGCTCACAGCAGGTCAGGCAGTATCCATGGAGAGAGAGAGCAAGCTAACATTTCCAGTCTAGCTTGCTTTCTCTCCATAGATGCTGCCTGACCCGTTGCGATCTCCAGTATTTGTTTTGTTTTCAGTACGGATTCCAGCATCTGCAGTAATTTGCTCCTACAAGCATTTCTGCATGATGCATTTCCATCTCTTCACATTTCGGAGCTGAGCTGACCAAAGCTGAAGGTTGGCAGGGTTCCAAATCAATTGGACCTGTTTCTGGAAGTTCCTGATTGCTTTAAAGCATCGTTCTACATTATGGCTTGAATCAGTCACACGTTATTTGCAATTCAAAGGAAACAGCTGCATGATCTATTCACTGACCTCTATTCACGTGTGAACTTTCCTC
Source organism: Rhincodon typus (assembly GCF_021869965.1). Lineage (NCBI taxonomy): Eukaryota > Metazoa > Chordata > Chondrichthyes > Orectolobiformes > Rhincodontidae > Rhincodon > Rhincodon typus. Next base: position 52,510,688 of record NC_063350.1, read on the forward strand.
TTTATAAGCAACAGTGTTCTGAATGCGAGCCCAGGATTCACTTTTCGTTTCATGCTCCCTACCTGCCTTTGGTTGATCTTTTTGTAAGCTGTCTTCAAGCAATTGTTTTTCATATTTCCTTCCATCCATCCTTAGACTTGGAGCAGTGGTATTAATGGATGAGCAGCTTCTTACTGGTTTTTAACGGTCTAGTCTCATCTACATTACTTCTCTTAAAGAAAGTCCGTGCATTTATATAGCAATTTTCATATTGCAAGGGGCTTCACAATGAAGTACAATTGTAAGACTGGAAATCGCCGCTGTCAATCTGGCCATGGTAAAGGTCCCAGAAACAATGATCAGATGAATGATTGGGTATTTAGTTTTATGCATATTGCTGGAAAAAGACACATTTTGCCTTTCACTCATCAGGTCATTTTGTTTTATTCACACACAGGATGTAGGTGTCTCTGGCTTGGCCAGCATTTATTGCCCTTCTCTAATTGCCCAGAGGGCAGTTAAGAGTCAACCACATTGCTGGAGTCACGTGTAGGCCAGACCAGGTAAGGATGGCAGTTTCCTTCTCTAAAGAACATTTGTGAACCAGATGAGTTTTTTTCCCTGACAATTGACAATGTTTTCATGGTTATCAATAGATCCTTAATTCCAGATTTTTTTATTGAATTCAAATTCCACATCTGCCACGGCAAGATTTGAACCTGGGTCCTCACAACATTAGTTGAGTTTCTGGATTAATTGGTCTAACGATAATACCACTAGGTCATTGCCTCCCCAATTTGCAAGAATCCCAATTCAAGGGGACAAGCAACATTTATATTATATAAAAGACGAGTACTGATTGGTCATCAAGTGAATGCTGATTGGTCAAAGCATTGCCCTGAAAAGTGAACCAGCGAATGTCTGTCATCTGTTATGTGGATTTGAAACAGACTCAGTACATTTACATGGTCTTTTTGTTTCTATTAATCTGTTTTTAGTAAAAACATTAATCATGGAGAAAGTGTTGCAAGTGCTGTCCTAAACCTCCTTGAGTAGAGCCTTTTATTTCCTGGGAGTGCATCTCATCTGAAAGATGGCAGCTCTGACAGAGTACGAATGCCCCAGTACTGCATTGGCATCGGCCTAGAATAATGGCCCAAGTCCCTGAGAGTGAGCTTTGGACCTACAATTTTCTGACTCAAATGTGATAGTGCTTCTAAATGAGCAATGGTTGATAACCAGCAGAAGAACAGAAAGCTTGCTATTTCAAAATCCTTGCAAATGTGCATGAAGGGACACAGCACTGACCTGAAACTAAATCTTTGGCAGGATGAGACAATGCTTTAAGGTTGTACCTTGAGACTAGAAGTGTTTCCCCGGTCAAATTCATTAATATTTTTACATGGGTTCTCAGACCATTCCTGCCTACCTTAAAATAAAGGGAATTACAGATGTACGAAGGCAGATTTGGTTACAGTGGACTGGGGAAATAGGTTAACAGGTAGATATACAGTAAAAGGCAGTTAAGGAGATATTTTATTACTCTTAATAAAAAGTGCCATCTATGGCTAACTAAGGAAGTTAAGGATAGTAGCGAATGAGATAAAATGAGTACTGTACGTTGAAGGTCATTGGTAGATCAGATATTTGGGAACATTTTGGAAACCGACAAAGGATGACTTAAAAAAAAGACAATCAAAGTAATAACAAAATTAGAATTTGACAGCAAAACCTGGAAAGAAATAAAGAACAATGTTCTACAAGTGTATAAAATGGAAGGCAGTTGTTAAAGTATGCCTCAGTCTCTTAGAGTTTGAGACTGGGGAAATAATAATAGGAACTAGGAAATGTGTGAGAATTTGGAGATGAATTTTCCATGTGTCTTCATGGTAAGACACATGTACATTCCCAAGAATAATAAAAAATCAAGAGGTGAAAATGGAGAGAGGAACATGAACTCTGGAGAAAAAGCTTTAGAGAAGTTAATGTGACTAAAGGCCAGCAAGCCCCTGACCATGACAGTCTGCATGTGAGAGTGTTAAAGAAGTGACAGCAGAGACATTGAGCTAAATCTTGACCAGGTGCCATTTTTATTGAGTTTCATGGAGGGTTGCTCTTGGCAAGCTATCTAGTGCTATCCTCTCAAACTAACTTCATTACCTACCTACCACACCCCATTCGGTGCTCCTCTTGTCTAAGACTAACTGCATTCAACCACATCCTGTAGCCAGAAGAACTCACCACCAACCCCGGATACCCCAGAGAATGCCAGCATTCCTGGTACTGGTGCCCTTTGTAAAAAGCCATTATGCATTCGGACAAGTGCTGGCATTCCAAAGCTGCCATACATGTCTGCACACAGATTATAGATGTGATGGCAGACAAGATGAAATTGTGGACAGGGGCCTCAAATTCCTGGTGGATGATTTATGCAGAGAGGCATCCACTTGTCCCAGGAACACTAGACACAGCCATGATGCCAGACCCTGGCAGTCTGGTCTGGGATCACTGTCTGGGTCCACGCAGTTCCATGACCTTTGCCAGGGCTAAGTGCCATAGTCTTCTCACACAAATGCATGAGCAGGTACAAGAGCAGCAGGCAGGTTGGTCGGGTACTGGACAAGCTGACACAAAGGCTGAAGGACTGCAGCATTGCCATGGAGAGCCCACTGCCTCAACGGGCAGGTTGGCAGTTTTCATAGTGAGCTAGGTGCAACACTCTCCGAGTATGCAAATGGACCCGCCAACCTCTCCTAATTCCCAAGCACTGAGTGACCAAAGCCCTGACTGATATCTGTACTGCTCCTTGACTGTGTACTCACAACTCCTTGGCCTCCTTATATTAGACCCACAAGGGTGACCATGACCAATCTTCTGGATTGATGTCAAAGGTTGTCCTTAACCCACTGTGCCAAGACCCCCTGATTGATGGGTGCCTCCACGAACTTCAGTGAGGACTACTCCGCTGAGATTTTGAGACATGGCCAGTTACTTGAAGTGGAGTCAATGTGTTGGTACATACGCTATTAGCACATGGTGAAGGTGTGAGATTGACATAGTATGGTACCACACAGCATTGAGTTTCCATCCTTCACAAGGATCTCCCTTCTACTCCCTAGGGAGGCGGGGACGAACTGGGCTGGTTTTGGGATGCAGTAGGGGGAGGGGAGATTTTGAAGCTTGTGAAATCCACATTGATACCATTGGGCTGCAGGGTTCCCAAGCGGAATTCTTGTCTCAATGTCTGGAACTCTTGTTGAAAAATGTAACTTGTTCCTCCCAACGTTGAGAAAGACCTCATTTGACTTCTCACATCATTTTCTCAATTTCTTGCTACGTCACGCAGGGACCTATGAGATTCCACCCATTGTATCCATTGGCTATAATCTTCCAAAATTCTGGAAAGTTCCCAGTGGATTAGAAAATTGAAAATGCAATGCCACTATTCTAGACAGTGGGGAGGCAGAAATCAGGAAGCTATAGTCTAACATCTGTCATTGGGAAAATGCCAGAATCCATTATTAAGGAATTAGTGGAGGGACATTTTGAAAATTATAATGTAATCTGACTGTTTGGTTTGGAGAAATTTATTTGAGTTCTTTGAGGATGTATAAGGCAGGGTGGGTAAATGGGTGTCAGCATTTTTTATATAACTGGATTTTCTCAAGGAATTTGATCAGTGCCAAATAAGAGGTTACTACACAAATGAGAGCTCATGGTGTTGAGCATGATAAATTAGCGTGGATGAGAGGTTGGTTAGCTAACAGGAAACAGAGTTGGGCTAAAGTGTCATTTTCAGGCTGGCGTACTAACTAGTAAAGAGTCAAGGGGAAAATACTGGGGCCTTTAACTATTTATAATCCATGACTTGGATGAAACGACTAAATGTATTGTAACCAAATTTGCTGACGAAAGAAAGGTAGGTAGTAAATCAAGTGTGAAAACAACACAGTGAGTCTGCAAAGGGATAACAAGGTGTAGAGCTGGATGAACGCAGCAGGCCAGGCAGCGTCAGAGGTGCAGGAAGGCTGACATTTTGGGTCTGGACCCTTCTTCAGAAATGGGGGAGGGGAAGGGGACTCTGAAATAAATAGAGAGGGGGGGAGGCGGATGGAAGGTGGATAAAGGAGCAGATAGGTGGAGAGGAGACGGACAGGGTAAAGGTGACCTCCCATGCACAGCCTCCAACCTCATCGTTCCCCACCCCCGCACCGCCCGCTTCTATCTCCTTCCCAAAATCCTTAAACCCGACTGCCCTGGTCGACACATTGTCTCTGCCTGCTCCTGCCCCACCGAACTTATCTCCACTTATCTCAACTCCATTTTCTCCCCCCGATCCAGGAACTCCCCACCTACGTCCGTGACACCACCCATGCCCTCCACCTCCTCCAAAACTTCCGATTCCCTGGTCCCCAACACCTCATCTTCACCATGGACGTTCAGTCCCTATACACTTGCATTCCCCACGCAGATGGCCTAAAGGACCTCCGCTTCTTCCTCTCTCGCAGGCCTGACCAGTGCCCCTCCACTGACACCCTCATCCACTTAGCTGAACTCGCCCTCACCCTTAACAACTTCTCCTTCAACTCCTCCCACTTCCTACAGACAAAGGGGGTGGCCATGGGTACCCGCATGGGCCCAAGCTATGCCTGCCTCTTTGTAGGATACGTGGAACAATCCCTCTTCCGTACCTACACCGGCCCTAAACCCCACCTCTTCCTCCATTACATTGATGACTCTATTAGTGCCGCCTCGTGCTCCCACGAGGAGCCCGAACAGTTCATCCACTTCACCAACACCTTCCACCCGAACCTTAAGTTTACCTGGACCATCTCTGAGACCTCTCTCTCTTTCCTGGACCTCTCTGTTTCCATCTCTGGCAACCACCTAGAAATTGATATAAATTTCAAGCCTACCGACTCCCACAGCTGCCTAGAATACACCTCCTCTCACCCTCCTTCCTGCAAGAATGCCATCCCCTATTCCCAATTCCTTCGCCTCCGCCACATCTGCTCCCGAGATGAGGCATTCCACTCCCGGACATCCCAGATGTCCTCGTTTTTCAAGGACCGCAGCTTCCCCTCCGCAGTGGTCGAAAATGCCCTCGACCGCATCTCTCGTGTTTCCTGCAACTCATCCCTCACACCCTCTCCCCACAATAACGACCAAAACAGAATCCCCCTCGTCCTCACGTACCACCCCACCAACCTCCGGATTCAATGCATCATCCTCCGTCACTTCCGCCATCTGCAATCTGACCCCACCACCAAAGACATTTTTCCCTCCCCACCCTTATCTGCTTTCCGGAGGGACCACTCTCTGCTGGACTCCCTTGTCCACTCCACACTGTCCACCAGCCCCAACACACCCGGCACTTTTCCCTGCAACCGCAGGAAGTGCTGCACCTGCCCCTACACCTCCCCCCTCACCCCCATCCCAGGCCCCAAGAAAACCTTCCACATTAAACAGATGTTCACCTGCACATCTGCTAATGTGGTATACTGCATCCGCTGTTCCCGTTGTGGCCTCCTCTACATCGGGGAAACCAAGCGGAGGCTTGGAGACCGCTTTGTGGAACACCTACACTCGGTTCGTGACAAATGACTGCACCTCCCAGTCGTGAACCACTTCAACTCTCCCTCCCACTCCTTGGACGACATATCCATCCTTGACCTCCTCCAGTGCCACAACGATGCTGCCCGAAGGCTGGAGCAACAGCACCTCATATTCCGCTTGGGAACCCTGCAGCCTAATAGTCTCAATGTGGACTTCACAAGCTTCAAAATCTCCCCACCCCCGACCTCATCCCAAAACCAGCCCAGCTCGTCCCCGCCTCCTTGACCTGCCCATCTTTTCTCCCACCTATTTGCTCCTCCCTCCTCACTGACCAACCCCCACCCCCACCTCCTACCTACCAGCCTCATCTCCACCTCCTTGACCTGTCCGTCTTCCCTTGACTGACCAATCCCCATCCTAACTCCCCATCTACACTCACCTTTACTGGCTCCATCCCTGCCTCCTTGACCTGACCGTCTCGTCTCCATCTATCTGTTCCTTTATCCACCTTCCATCCACCTCCCCCACTCTCTCTATTCCAGAGTCCCCTTCCCCTCCCCCATTTCTGAAGAAGGGTCCAGACCTGAAATGTCAGCTTTCCTGCTCCTCTGATGCTGCCTGGCCTGCTGTGTTCATCCAGCTCTACACCTTGTTATCTCAGATTCTCCAGCATCGGCAGTTCCTACTATCTCTGAGTCTGAAAAGGGGTTTCGATAAGTTAAATGAACTCACAAAAAAGAAATTGCCAGCTAGAGTATTCAGTGGAAAATATGAAGTTGTCCACTTTGGTAGGAAGACTAGAAAGGCAAAGATTATTTCAATGGAGGAAGACTCCAGAATGCTGCAGCACAGAGGGATTTGGCTAGTCTTTTCTAATTCACTTATGGGAAGTGGGCGTCATTGGCTAGTTCATCATTTCTTGCCAGTCCCTAGTTGCCCTTGAGAAGGTGATGCTGAGCTGCCTTTTTGAACCGCTGCAGTCCACCTGCTCTGGATTGACCCACAGTGCCAGTAGGGAAGGATTTCCAGGATTTTAACCCAGTGACGGTGAAGGAACAGCAATATGTTTCCAAGTCAGAATGGTGAGTGGCTTGGAGGGGAAATTGCAGGGGCTGGTGTTCCTCTGACACTGTTGCCCTTGTCCTTCTAGATGGTAGTGGTCATGGATTTGGAAGAAATAGACTAAGGAGCCTTTGTGAATTTCTGCAGTGCATCCTGTAAATGGCACACACTGCTGTAACTAAACATTGGTGGTGGAGGGAGTGGATGTTTATGGATGTAGTGCTAATCAAGGGCTGCTTTGTCCTGGATGGTGTTAAGCTTCTTGAGTGTTGTTGGAGCTGCACTCATCCAGGCAAGTGAGAAATATTCTTTCACACTCCTGACTTGTGCCTTGTAGATGGTGGATAGGCTTTGGGGAGTCGGGAGATGTGTTACCCTCCGCAGTATTCCTAGCCTCTGACCTGCTCTTGTATATATATGGCTGGTCCAGTTCAGTTTCTGGTCAATGGTGACCCCTAGAGTCTTGGTATTTGGGGAGGGGAGTGTCAAGGGTGACGGTTAGATTTGCTCTTGTTGGAAATGGTCACTGCTTGGCATTTTTGTAGTGAAAATGTTACTTGCCACTTATCAGCCCAAGTCTGGATATAGTCCAGATCTTGCTGTACTTGGACATGGACTGCTTCAGTTGCAGCAAGACTTGGATGTATCCTTCCAAGACATGTCCTTCTGCATGAATCGATTTGTTAGCATGCAGGTACAACACATAATTAGAAAGGCAGGTTGAATGATGACCTTTATTGCCAACGTGAAGAGGAATTAAAGCCACAATTAGATCAGCCATGATAAGTTTATTGACTAGTGGAGCTCGAAGCACCAATGGCCTCATTCTGTCCTCGGGTAGAGACTCCTCTGATTCATATTGAGTCACCATAATATCGCATTTAAATTATTCTCAAATACTTCTTAAATGTTGTGATGGTTCTTGCCTCTACCACCTCTTCAGGCAGTGAGTTTGTTATTCCCCTATCTTTGGGTGAAATAATTGTTCCTTAAATTCCCTCTAAATCTCAAGTTCCTTGCACTAAAACACTGCCCTCTGGTTATTGAGAGATAGTAGGATCTGCTGATGCTGGAGAATCTGAGATAACAAGGTGTAGAGCTGGATGAACACAGCAGGCCAAGCAGCATCAGAGGAGCAGGAAAGCTGACGTTTCGGGTCTGGACCCTTCTTCAGAACTTTGAAAACCTCAATCAGGAACCCCCTCAGCCTTCTCTGCTCTAAGGAGAACCAGCCCAGACCATCTAATCTCTCTTAATTGTTGAAATGCTCCATCCCAGGTGATAATGGTGGATCTCCTCACCAACCCCTTCAGCATTAACATCTTTTCAATAGTGTGGTGACCAGATCTCCACACAGTGCTTCAGTTGCTGCCTAAACAACATTATAATCAGCTCCATCACAACTTCTTTGCTCTTGTATTCAATGCCTTGACTAATAAATGCAAGTAACCCATATGCCATAAAAACATAAGAACTAGGAACAGGAGTTCTCAGCAACATGCGCCTACTCTGGCATTTATTGCAATCATCTTGGCCTCATCTGCACTTTCCTCCCCATAACTGTTTAACCCGTTAATGTTTAAAATCTGTCATTTTCTTCCCTAAATGTATTCAGTGTCCCAATGTCCACTGCACTTTTGGGCCATGAATTCCACAGATTCACAACCCTTTGAGGGAAGTAATTCCTCCTCATTTCTGTTTTAAATCTACCAACCCCTTAGCCTAAAACTACGACCTATTGTGTTAGATTGCCCAACGAGAGGAAACATCCTCTCTACATCTACTTTGTCAATCCCTTCCAGTATCTCATACACTGTGCTGACCACATTCTCTACCTGAGATATTAGGAACTGCAGATGTTGGAGAATCTGAGATAACAAGGTGTAGAGCTGGATGAACACAGCAGGCGAAGCAGCATCAGAGGAGCAGGAACGCTGACGTTTCGGGCCTAGACCCTTCTTCAGAAAATCCAGCTCTGCACCTTGTTATCTC
>NC_063350.1:52519676-52522523 GCF_021869965.1 Rhincodon typus
GGGCCTAGACCCTTCTTCAGAAAATCTCAGAAAATTTCTGAGGAAGGGTCTAGGCCCAAAACGTCAGCCTTCCTGCTCCTCTGATGCTGCTTGGCCTGCTGTGTTCATCCAGTTCTACACCTGGTTATCTCACCTTCTCTACCTGTCCTGTTATAGTCTGGCATGGAATTTTTGAAGTAGCAGAGAGAGAGAGAGAGAGAGAGGAAGAGCCAGATCTGCTGTGGTTTCTGTTTCTGTGTTAGAATTGCATTGGGCTGACATTATCTGAATTCATAATCACCGCTTCTGCCTCTGTGTTCTTGACTTGTGGACAACACCTGTCCACGCAAGGAAAGCCGACAGGTTGACTTCTTGGTGCCAGTTTTGCTCTCTGCTGGTTACATTCTGGTGGTGGCTGGATGAGAGTGAAAATTAATTGTCCGCTTAAGGGCCTCAGTTGTGTATTGCCAGCCTCATTAACTGCGGAACTCGCCGTTTTAATATCTATATCCACGGAATGGATAGAAACTAAATACTGTGTGGCACTGTTAATTGGCCCACTGGCAGCTGGGTCAACCGATGCCATCGCTGCTGCTGGTAAAATTGCTGTGGGGGCAGAGACAGGCTGGTGGGCTGACTGCGTGTTGGATTTATCGAGATTCCCCAGTTTGGAAACCAGACGTCGAAAGTGAATGAATTCCGGCCCAGTAACACCTGTAGGCACTGGAATTTCACGTCTTAATGAAAAACATTGATGCAATAAGTCACTGTAGCTGCCTGCGTCCTGGATCTGGTGCAAAAAAAAACTAAAGCTCGCTTCACTACTCTGCTCTGAAGTGAGGGATTTTGCTCTCAATCTCAACTGGAAGAGAGCACCCTTGACACTGCTGCACTCCCTCAGTACTGTACTGGAGAGCTTAGATCTTTAGCCACAATCTCTGACTGGAACACACAGCTTTCTGACTCTTAGAATCCCTGCACTGCGGAAGCAGGTCATTCAGCCCATTGAGTTGCACTGACCCTCTGAAGAGCATCCCACCCAGATCTATCCCCTCTCACCTTATTCCCTGCAATCCTGCATTTCTCATGACAAATCTAGCTCACACATCCCTGGGCATTATGGGTAATTTACCCTGGTCAAACCACCTAACCTGTACATCTTTCAACTTTCGGAGGAAACCCGAGCACCCGGAGGAAACCCATGCAGACACGGGGATAAGGTGCAAACTCCACACAGACCGTCGCCTGAGGGTGGAATCGAACCCTGGTCCATGGTGCTGTGAGGCAGCAGTGCTAACCACTGAGCCACGATGACTCAGGTAAGGAGAGTACCACTTAGGCATGGTGAAGGGACCCAGGACAGATCTGTCACCACAACCAGATAGGAATGATATGGTCTGTAACGTAAGAGAATTCATGCACTTGGCTGGAAGCATTGGTTCTTCATTAACTTGTCTTTCTGATCCAATTCATGAGACAGGAGGAGAGCCACAGGGATTCCCATCATCCCCTTTGCTTAGCTATCAGTTGGACAACCTCCATTGGCTGCACTCCAGTAAAGTGTATCCAAGCGAAACTGAAGGTTTCAGCAAAGATTGTAGAGGGAAATAAAAAAAATTAAGCTGCTCAATGCCCCAGAGGAGAAATATGAGATCTCGATGAGAGAGCAATAAGGTGAGCCCAGTGCTTGAACACCTCTTGTCCTGTCATAAATATCATTCTCCCATCATGTGCACTAGGACAGGGGTAGAATTCCTCAATTGAGTTTGTGAAATGAGCATGTAGGACCAGAATGGCACAAACGTTGGATCAAAGCGAGGCTCCTGATTGTGAAAGCTCAATATGGTTCCTCGGCAAATTGGAATGTTGGCACTCGGTTGTACCGGATGCGATTTTCAGTCAGTGTGCCGGTCACCCCGCCGCCTCTCACAGATCTGGAATCATGGAGAATTTAGGGCCAGCCTCCTATCATGAGGGTGTGTAAATCAGAGCAGGTAGCTGGAGCTCGCTAACTGCCTGCCCCAGCCATCATGTAACTTAGCCTTCAGCACAATGTCCCTTCACTCTCCTCCTCCTTCATCCAAGCAAATTGGCAGCAGCAAAACACCGGCCACCCAGATCGTCGTGCCTGCACTTGGGCCCATTCCTTCACCAATCCAGCCTTTCAACACTTTACTTTGGAGCTCAGGGATACTGACAACTTGCATGCTTTTGCCAGATTGCTTTGACCACTGGGACACGCACACATCTTATGCATCCACACAGGATGAGTGTTATTGTTGTTAGCTTGCTTTCTCACCACTTAATCACAAGGCACTTACTGGGGGGCTGTCAGCCTTATTGCCTTGCATTGAGAGGTAGGGGTTTTGTCGTGACATGGAGCTCTGAACGGGGGATGGACATGTATCTGAGCAGCACTTTACTGTGTTAATATCGCACATGGAGCATGTGTAAGCAGCTTCTGCAACAAAACAAGTGGCGCGCGCAGCAAGCAAATGGCCATGTATGAAAGTCAAAGGGGAGCAGTCCTTGGTGAAAGGGGGGCTACAGTCAGTTATGCTTTATCCTGACAGTCAGCCATAAGACCATAAGACGTAAGAGCAGAAGTTGACCCTTCGAGTCTACTCCACCAATCGATGAGCAGAAGTTGACCCTTCGAGTCTGCTCTGCCAATCGATGAGCAGAAGTTGACCCTTCGAGTCTGCTCCGCCAATCGATGAGCAGAAGTTGACCCTTCGAGTCTGCTCCGCCAATCGATGAGCAGAAGTTGACCCTTCGAGTCTGCTCCGCCAATCGATGAGCAGAAGTTGACCCTTCGAGTCTGCTCCGCCAATCGATGAGCAGAAGTTGACCCTTCGAGTCTGCTCC
>NC_063350.1:52522623-52576665 GCF_021869965.1 Rhincodon typus
GAGCAGAAGTTGACCCTTCGAGTCTGCTCCACCAATCAATGAGATCACGGCTGATTTGAAAACCCTCAACTCCACTTTCTTGCCTTTCCCCATAACCTCTCGTTCCCTTACTGATTAAAAATCTGCCTGCCTCAGTCTTGAATATACCTAAGAACTCAATCTCTACAGCCCTCTGTGTTATAGAATTCCACAGATTCACAGCATCCTGAGACAAGAAATACCCCCTCATCTCTGTCTTAAAATAGATGACCCCTCAGAGATTATGCCTCTGGTCCTAGACTTTTCCACAAGGGAAAACAACCTCTCCACATCTACCCCTGTCGAGTCCCCAAAGAATCTTTTGTGTTTCAATAAGGCCACATCTTATTCTTCCATATTCCAATGAGCCCAGCCTTCTCAATTTCATTTCATGCCGCCATTCTCAGAGTCAGCCTTGTGAATCTTCTCTAGACTGCCTGCAATGCCAGTATATATTTCCTTAGATAAGGGGTCCAAAACTGTTCACAGTATTCCAGCTGTGGTCTAGATAGTGCCTTATAGTTTTAGCAAGACCTCCCTAATTTTATATTCCATTTCCTTTGCAATAAAGGCCAAAATTCCATTTGCTTTCTCTATATTTCAAGGAGCTCATTGATTTTATTCCAGGGAGTTGGCAGAATCTGTCTGGTGCTTGGACCTACCTGTATCTTTGCAGTCTGGCAATTGGGCAGCACTCAGTTTTCAGATCAAGTGCAATCAGTCTGGGAGTTACATATCTGGGCGCTGTGGGTAAATCGGTCTGCGACTGGGCCAATTTTCCTACAATGAGGGAAAGGGATGGACATGGTATGATAGGAGAGTGATGATTCAGGAGCAGGAGAGGTGACGCACTGACCCCTGGTGCATGAAACAGAAGCACAGACGGAAGGAAGAGTTGGAGGTTTGGGAGGATGAGGTCAATCAGAGCTGTTGAGTGGACATGATGCATGCAGTAGCGGGAGTTTTACTCCATGAACATTGGTGAGAGGTGTGTGCAGTGACAGAGTGAGTGAGTGGTGGGCCCGGTGAATGTGAGGTAGTAGAGAGAATATGGTGACAGTTACCCTTGTGGGATACAGTAGATGATTGACCTCCTACCTGTGCTGCTGGCTGTTCCTGTTAACCCAGGTCAATATCGGGTCTATCTGAGTCGAGGCTGGCTGGCTGTGTCTGGTGGCCTAGCCTTGTGTGGCCTCCAGTTCACGACCCCATACACCAGCACCACCGGGTCCTTTTCTGTAAGATGTGGTGTGAGCTCAGTTTTAAACATGGTGTCAGTAGTTTGAGAGTGAGCACATCCACCTTCTCTGCTGTGTGATTACATGGGAAGAGCTTGCATACTGAACGAGGTGAAGTGTGGAGGATAGTGTGAGAAAGGTCGCTCCTGGTCAGGACGGACCAGGCACCATGAATCTCACTTGACAAGTCCCTTGAACTGAAATCAGGAAAGTATCTGCCCTTTTTGTTTATGAAAGAAACCTGGTTCTCGGATATTTTTATTTTTAAGTCTAATGCAGTAAAAGTGTTCAATTGTCCATATCGAGAACCGGAAACAATGAGATTATGTTGTGAGCCGTGGACCAGTGGAGCTAGAGAAAGACAGTACACTTGTCTGACCTCATAACACCATCTGTACATGAATGGTGAGTCTATCTCCATTAATGATGGGGGCACCCCTGTAAAAATCACAATGAGTGACTGTATCCCCCAGGAATGGACTCGGCATCCAGAACCAGTGCTGAATCCTCCATCTTACCCCCAAAGAGAAAACTTATTGCTAAGGTTCTGCAAATACCCATATAGCTAGGGCAGTCCCCATTCTCCGACACCAAATAGGAGCATGTGCCAGTGAGTGGACTCTGCACTGGATAGAATAGTTTTCTTGCTGTCTTTCTCTTTCAGTACATGCTTCTATTTAAAAAAATTGCATTATCTGAAGTATGACAGAGACAAGTGTAAAATTTCTCTCCTCAGTTAGAAATGGGATATAATCTAAGACAATATTTATACTACTCCCCACTCATACCAGCCACTGATTTTTCTTTTAATGTAATCATGAGTCATGGTCTCACTGATGGCCTGACAGCTAACTCAATCTTGTTTCTGACTTTCCCTGCACACTGTAGCTAGGGTTTCAGCCACTGCGTTCTGAACTCAGACAAGGCTGTGTGTTCAAAACTGCCATTGTCAAGGACTAATTACATATCAATTGTGTTTAATTATATATGGGTGATGGGCAACAATTAGAGACTTACTTGAGCACATACTGAAACTGTGAATGGTTCAGTATAGGAGGTATGTGCTTGTAACATTTCACACTGTAAATAAATATAAGACTGAGTAAAGATTGGCTCCAATATCTTCCTTAACAAATGGCTTTCTGGATTATTAAATATCAGAAATAGCTTAGTTGCCATTCTAATCCTCTGAGATGGCACCATTTATTGCATGTGAACTATCTATTGTCTACTCATGTCTGCTGTCTCCTGATTCTCCACCTATTTTGTCCCTTAATTATTCACAGAATCACAGCCTCATTGCAGCGCAGAAGGAAGAAGTCGTTTGAATTGTTATATGAGAGCTGGCTCTCTGAAGGAGAAATTGAGCTAAAGCCATTCTCCTAAAGCCTTCCTCCTCCCCGTAGCCCTGCATCTTCTTCCTTTTCAGATACCAATCCAATTCCCTCTTGAATGCCTTGATTAAATCTGTCTCCATCACATGGCTAGGCAGTGCATTCCAGATCCTAACCACTCATGGCATGGAAATGTTTTTCCTCATCTGCCATTGCTTCTTTTGCTAATCATCTTAAATTCTTTTGGTGCTCTATTGGTTTTGATTTTTCTCCTTAATGGGAACAATTTCTCCCTCTCTACTCGGCCCAGATCCCTCATGATTTTGAACCTTTTATCAAATCTCCTCCCTTTTCCCCAAGGAAAACTGTCGCAATTTTGGCAATGTATCTTTGTGACGGATGTTCCTTATCTCTCAAACAATTCTGGTGAACCTCGCCTGCACCCTCTCTAATGTCTTCACACCTTCCTAAAGCATGGTCTCCAGAATTGGCCACAATATTCCAGTTGAGGCCAAATCAATATTCTAGACAAGTTTATATACTGCTGAATAAAAGAGGTATGTCAAAACTTTTTATCCTGAGCTCAATAAGATGAAGGAAAAATGCCAAGCCTCTAAGGAAATAATTATTATACTCAAAGAGAAAAAGGGTGCTGACAAGTGGGCTTTAATTGACTTGGGCATTTCCAGGCATTGTTGCTTTTTCAATTCAACGAAAGCATGGGAACAACTGGTGCATTCCCCATGGTAATGCCTTGACTAATCAGAGTTGACTTGCCTGTTGAGTCTTTAAGTCTTTTGTGAACAAGAGTGTAACGTTAATAATTCCCCAGCCGTCTGGTACCACCACCACCATCTGACTCTGAGGACAACTGGGAAATTACAACCACACCTCGATAATTTCAAATTTACACTCCCCACAGTATGCTTAGATTTTCTTATCCAGTCTAAGTGCCTCATCAAATTTTAGTACGATAGCCTATCCATTTCTGATGAAGGGTCTAGGCCCGAAACGTCAGCCTTCCTCCTCCTATGATGCTGCTTGGCCTGCTGTGTTCATCCAGCTCTACACCTTGTTATCTCAGATTTTCCAGCATCTGCAGTTCCTACTATCTCTCTATCCAATACTTCTTCCTTTTCAAGCTTCAACTCTTCCAATGTCCGAGCCGCCTCCTCTTTCACCACTGAAGGGAGGGGAGGCAATGGTAGTATCATTGCAGGACTGTTGATTTAGAGATCCAAGTAATGTTCTGGGGATCCGGGTTCGAATCCCGTCGTGGCAGATGGTGTAATTTAAATTCAATAAAAATCTGGAATGTCTCGATTCTAATGATGATCATGAATCCATTGTCGATTGTTGGAAAGAGCCCATCTGGTTAACCAATGTCTTTTAGGGAAGGAAAATGTTGATCTCACCTGGTTTGGCCCACAAGCCACTCCAGATCCACAGCAATGTGGTTGAATCTGAACTGCCCTCTGGGCAATTAGGGATGGGCAATAAACACTGCCTAGCCAGCAATGCCCTCATCCCATGAATGAGTAAAAGAAATTACCCATGCAGAATCTTCTTCCTTGGTAAAGACAGATGAAAAATATTCTTTTAATACATCAGCCATGCCCACTGCATCCATACGTAAATTCCCTTTCTGGTCCCAAATCAACTTTACACCTCTTTTTACTACTCTGCTTCTTTACCGTTTATGTGCAAATAGAAGACTTTGGAATTCTCTTTTGTTTACAGCCAGTCTCCCTTTATATTCTCCCTTTCCTTACCTTAGTTGCTTTCTCAATCTCCTTGTGGACCTTCCATATTCAGCCTGGTTCAGGATTGGATGTGTGTCATAAGCACAGTCTTCTTCATCTTTATCCCTTTGTCATCCAAGATTCTGTAGATTTATCTGTGCCACCTTTCCCCTTTATGGGAGTAAACCTTGACTGTGCTTGAACTATCTTTTCTTTAAAGGCAGACAATTGTTTCAGAAACAGCTTCACCTTTGATTCCAATTTATCTTGCTAATTGACTGTACAAGCATTGAGACCTCCTTCATTATTATGGAGAATATCATCATCTCCCTTTGGAAAGTCAAGGCATCTAATATCAACAATAGGACTTCCATTCACAAACCTGGACACATCCAACTCTGTCATGATACCCATGAACAACCACTTAATTTATAGCCTCCTAATCAATCTCAGCACTGAGCTAAACAGTCATAGAGCACGGAAACAGACCCTTCGGTCCAGTCGGTCTATGCCGACCAACATCCTAAACTAAACTAGCCCCACCTGCCTGTGCTTGGCCCGTATCCCTCCAAACATTTCCTATTCACGTACCTGTCTAAATGTCTTTTAAACATTGTAACTGTAGCCGCATCCACCACTTCCTCTGGAAGTTCATTCCACACAAGAACCACTCTCTGTGTAAAAAATTTGCCACTCATGTCTTTCTTAAAATCCTTTTCCTCTCACCTTAAAGACATGCCCCTTAGTCTTTGAAATCCCGCACCTACTATTCACCATATCTATGACCCTTATGATTTTATAAACCTCTATAAGGTCACCCCTCGGCCTCCTACGCTCCAGTGAAAGAAGTCCAAGACTATTCAGCCTCTCCTTATAACTCAAACCATCCATTCCTGGCAACATACTGGTAAATCTCTTCTGAAACCCCTCCAACTTAATAATATCCTTCCTGTAACAGTTTCGTTGACATTTTACTCTCATAATCTCTGCGACATTAACATCAGGCTAACCGGTCCAGGCTTGTGCCTTCTCTCTTTTACCCGTATCTTGTGTTCTATTTATCCTTCTCTTGTCTTTTTGGTTTTTGAACATCCTATGCAGAATTTTAACTGCAGCACTTCCTTATTCTCCTTTTGACTCTTTAATATTCCCAGGTGTGTTTCACCAAGGGCAGGAGTTTTATGAATCTTCAATTGTTGCAGTTTATTATTAACAGTTCTTTTACTAACCTCTACTGATGAATCCCATGACAGCCCGTTACTATATTAAAGCTGTTAATGTAGCTTCCACTCTGAATACTGAAAAGAAGAAATTATTTGAAAGTTTGAATGTACTCTTCTCCTCTACAACTCTTTCCCCACTTGCATGTTGCAAATGGAAGGTTATCAATTGGATTGGCTACCCTGCCAGAGATTTCACCTGCAGCTGCTAATGGTCCCCACTTCCTACACTCTTGTCTGTAATCCCCTGAAACATCCATGCTTGTGGTGCACTGTCTTTGCCAAGCCAATTGGAAACTCTTCACTATGCTCTTGGTGGGGTTTTTTTTGCCGGGTTGCCAAACAGCCTTTTTCCCTTCTGTCCAATATTTTTATGAACCAAGAATAGAAAGTGTTCAAAGAAATTTAAAAAAAAATCAATCCCCCACAGAATTTTTCATGGGTTGTTCGTAAGATCTTTCGTTTCTGGAGATGTCAGGACAAGATGTTAAATTCTTTCCTTACTGCATCTGAAGCTGTTTATTAAGTTTTTGTTTCTTTGCCATCAATACCCCTCTGTAATTGTGGTTTAGTGGACAGGGCCCTCATCAATGAATTAGAAAAGTAAGCATATTCTCGACAAATACCTTGGTGCATTGATGGGTGTTGGAGGCTTTGTCGTTTGGAAGCATTGATAAACAGAAAATAAAAAACTAAATAAATGGACAGAACTGCAACAAAAATCACAGCATGTTATCCTGTTCCAGGAGAAGTGGGAGTTTTACGAGTGAGCTGGTCAACGTTTCTCTTTCTCAATTCAAATCACCCCTAGCACACTGATGTTATTTGCTGATTGCGGGATCTTGCTGTGCAAAGTGGCTGCTTACAGATCAAGAGCATCTACGTGTCAGGGTGAATTCATTGGTTAGGAAACACTTTGCGGAGTCTCAGGGATGTGATAAGGACCTATAAAAATACAGGTTTTGTTTTTCCTTTTGGATTGTCAATTTCCATTTCTGCTTTTAATTCCTGTTTTATTGTACCATATTCTGGTCTCTCTTCTTCCCTGCCTGTGAATCATTTGAGAAACATTTGTTACCCTGTCAGACTTAGTGTTGTTTTTCTCTCCTCACTCCTACTCCTCTGACTCATGCTGAGCTACATTTGTGGAGCCATCTGCAGTCTCCAGAACTTCGCCATGATGTGCAATCCATGGGAGTTACATTGTGAGGCAAAATTTGGAGCTGCAGTAGTGCTGCACGGCCACACTCTGCTCTCCTCTACTACAACTGGGTACCTGCCACAACCACCTTTATATCACACCACCTCCTATGCTAATTGGAAAGCTCTTCATTATCCACTATGATGATTGTTGCATATCTGTCAAGCAGGCTTTTTCCATTTTGTTCAATATTCTTAACGCCAACTATCAAAATTATTCCAAGAAACAATCTGCATTATTTCAAAGATTACAGTGGCTATACTTCAAAAAGCACTTCACTGACTGTGAAATGTTTTGAGACATCTGGTGTTCATGATAAGTACTATATAATTGCAAGTCTCTCTTTTGCTTGCCTTTAGTTTTTATATATCTCCACAAATTGTCATGTAGGTTACTCGCAGATAAATTTCTCATTCCTGGAGACCTCAAGCCAATCGCGTTGAAGGGCTGCAAAAATAACACTCCGCCCACCACTGTCCTCCTTTCTTCCTACCAACGCACACTCGCGCGCGCGCACGCGTACACACACACACACACACACACGCACAGACACACACGCACAGACACACACACACACCTTTCCATCGCTGCTCACTACTGTTAGCAGAAGCACCTGAATGGCAGTCTTGATTTGATTTGATTTGGTTTATTGTCACATGTACCTAAGTACAGTGAAAAGTTTTGTTTTGTGTGCAGTGCAAGCAGATCATGCCATCCAAAGATCATAGGGTGATAGAACAGAGCGAGGAATACAAAGTTACACAAAATTGCACAAAAAGCAAGATCAATGTTAGATTTGGAATTTGAGAGGTCCATTCAGCAGTCTCATAACAGCAGGGAAGAAGCTGTTCTTGAACCTGTCGGTACATGTGCTTAAGCTTTTGTATCTTTTACCTGATGGAAGAGGCTGGAAGAGATTATAACTGAGGTGGGGGAATTGGGGGGGCATCTTTGATGATGTTGGCTGCCTTTCTGAGGCATTGAGAAGTGTAGATGGAGTGGTGGAAGATTGGTTTGTGTGATGGACTGGGCTGAGTTCACTAGTCTAGGTAGTTTCCTATGGTCCTGGGCACAGCAGTTGCTGTACCAAGCCGTGATGCATCCAGATAGAATGCTTTCTGTGGCGCATCTGTAAAAGTTGGTGAGTCCTTAGGGATCTGCCAAACTTCCTTCGCCTCCTGAGGAAGAGGTGT
This sequence comes from Rhincodon typus, assembly GCF_021869965.1. Taxonomy (NCBI): domain Eukaryota; kingdom Metazoa; phylum Chordata; class Chondrichthyes; order Orectolobiformes; family Rhincodontidae; genus Rhincodon; species Rhincodon typus. The sequence continues at coordinate 52,530,570 of NC_063350.1, forward strand.
TGCTGTGCCTTCTTGACCGTCGCATCAACACGGAAAGTCCAGGACAGGTTGTTGATGATCGTCACTTCAAGGAACTTGACACTTTCCACCATCTCCACCTCAGCTCCATTGATGTAGACAGGGGTGTGCACTCCACCTTGCTTCCTGAAGTCGATGATCAGCTCTTTATTTTTGCTTACATTGAGGGAGATTATTATCTTTATACCATGCCACCAAGCTCTCTATCTCTTTCCTGTCTTGCTTTGCATATACACAGTCAGCAGGCTTGAACTTATATGGTGAACATCAGAGGGTATTTGTAACTGTGGGCATTGCCACAGCTAAGTCCATTGTTACCTTTACACTATAAACACAAACCAGTCTTCCAGGATGGTAGATATTTAATGATTGATACTGAGCTGATGGCAAGATTTCCTTCTAGCCCATTTGTAGGCACTGACACTGCTGTATAACGTATTGGTTAGGAAAGGGTTAATGACTGAGATTTGCACCAAGATCCACCCAAGCTGGTGACGTCTTGCAGTCTCAGATGATGAGAAGATGAATCTAGCTGGAGATCTTGATGGAGACAGATGGGTCATTGTTATCTCCTGCTGTTATATCTAACGAGTCAATGCCCTTTCTCAGAAAGACTCATCCTCCACCATTTTTAAAAAAAACAAGACATTCAACCCCATATTAGAAAGGAGGGTTGGGGATCTCTTGTGATGCAGTTATCGCGTCCCTATCTCTGAACCAAGAGGCCCAGGTTCAAGTCCCACCTGGTCCAGAGATGCATAATAACCTTCCTGAACAGCTGGATTAGAAAGGAGGGTTAGGGGCAGCACTGCGACACAGCCATTAGCTGGTAGCGATTGGTTCTGTGCAACTGATACCAATTGCAAATGCAGCCCATGCAGAATCAATTCAAAATGGACTGGGGCTGAAACCAGGATCTTTCCTTAAATTACAACGGTGACGACATTTCGAATGTACTTCATTGGCTGCAAAGTGTTTTAGATATGTCCGCAGGTCATGAAAGACTTCACAGAAAAGCAAGTCTCCTTCTTCCACATTCTGGACTGTATGATTACAAATTGATCCTTTGAGGAAGTGTCAGAACAATTTTCAACTTAACACAAATCCACTTAAATCCAAATCAGCTTAATCCTACCTCCTTGATGGTATACATTTAAATTGCACATATTCTAGCAAATCCTTGAATGAATTACGTTTTTTGCCAATGTGTGTTTTCTTCCGATAGATCTTACCACATGTCATCCTCGAGCCAAGGCTCCAGGCTGCAAGTGTCTCATTTTGCAATTTTCAGCTTTCCTTTAGTTCTTCCATTGCTTTCTTATGTTGAAGATGTGGAGTTGGCATTGCCAATTCCACAGGGTTCCCGTGGAGTATCCAGTGATTAATGTCTGGACTTCACAGCAAGTAACCCATGAGAAAAATCACGACGCCCCCTCCCCACTCTCACTGGTAGCCAACAGCTACAATGAGGCATGCTGTCAGTCATAGAGATTCAGCTACCCATAGGTTGTCCTTGAAACAAAGGGCACCGTTGCCCATTAAAGGACACAGGACAAATGGTGAAAATAAGGGACAATCCCTTAAGGAGTGGTATTACTTGACTGAGGGTCAAGTATTGTCCTCTCAGGTAAAGTTAACTTTTCAATGATCAAGGAACTACAAGTGTTGACATGTTGGTCAGTGACAGAGTGATAAAGTCATACAGCATGGAAATAGACCCTTTGCTTCAACCAGTCAATGCCGAACATAATCCCAAACTAAACTATTCCCACCAGTCATTGACACGAGTATAGGGGCAGGGCAGCTGGAGGTAAGAAGCCACAATGAAGACACCTTGTTCAATCAATGTGGACAATGTTACAAGGAATTGGTTTTAACATTTGATGGCAGAGAATAGACAGTAGGTTATTGGCTGCCCAAGCCTCTGAACTGGTTGAACTTTCAGGGTAGGATCAGGACAATCCAATCAAACCTGTCATCGTCTTTGCATTTGTTCTTCACAATCCTGGAATTACTGATGTGGGGTTACAGGAGAAAAGACGGGGCTTATTTTCAGAGGTCAGTGTCTACATTCAGGCAAAGAATCAGGGTCAGGGGTCAGAAGTGAAGTCAAAGTCAGGGTCAACATCAGGGCTGGTGCCGTTTTGATTGGGAATTGAAACTGGATCTGGATTTAAATCATGATCAAATTTAGATACACTGCCAGGTCGAGATCAGTGTCATGGTCTGGAGCACAACGAGTCAGTGCTTTAGGAATAGGTCTAAGTAAAAGTTTTGTTAACAGTTGAGACCTAGGTTCAAGATGGTACGTGGGTTAATTTTGAGGTTCAGATCAACAAGCCAAGACTCTGGTCCAAGTTTTTGACCAGAGAGAAAGATTTGGGTCAGTGTAAGAAATGGGTTCAATGTCTCGATTGATTTTCCACTGATTGAACTGGAGTAAAGTTCTGGGTGAGAATTTAGATCCAAATTAGGGTAAATGCCAGTGCCTACGGTTAATTTGGTGATGGGTTTATGGATTTTCAACCAAATACATGAAGATAAGAACATTGGAAATGGGAGCAGAAGTCAGAAATTTTACCTCTTTCGCTCTGCTGTTCTGTAAGTTTATGGCTGGTTTAAATATGGCCTTAAGTTGACATTCCCTCCTAACCCCATGTTCCTTGAATCCCTTTGTATAAAAATCTATCTCACTCAGCCTTTAATACAGTCAGTGTCCCTGCCTCACAGGGCTCAGTGGAAAACAATTCCAAATACTAACAACCCTCTGACAGAAGATTAATTCCTCATTTCCATCTTAAATGGAAGGCATCTTATTTTTAAACTGTGTCCCCATTCTAATTTTCCCCACGAGAGGAACCATTCTCACAGCTTCTCCCCTGACATGTCCCTTTAGATTCTTATGTTTCATTAAGATCACCTCTCATATTTTTCTAAAATCCAGTAACTACAGGACTAACCTGCTCATTGTAACTCACACATCCTGGAATAAGGCTGGTGAAAACGCCCGATTCTGCTTCCACTGCAATTATACCTTTCCCTCAGTGAGAAACTAAAACTGTATGCAGTGCTCTAGGTGCAGTCTCAAAAATACCTTCTAAAGGCGTAACAGGACATCTCTACTTTTATACTCCATCTGCCTTGCAATAAACAAAACACTCTGTTGACCTCCTTAAACGACTTTCCATCTAAAGGCTATGCACTTCAGTAAGGCATTTGAAATGGTTCTGCCTGGTAAGGTTAGATCACATGAAATACAGGGAGAACTAGCCAGATGGACACAGAACTGGCTCAAAGGTAGGAGTCAGAGGGTGGGGTGGAGGGTTACTTTTCAGACTGGAAGCCTGTGACCAGTGGTGTGCCACTGCATTTTATTATTTACATAAATGGTTTTGATGTGAATATAGGAGATATTGTTAATAAGTTTGCAGATGACACTGAAATTGGGGGTGTAGTGTATAGCGAGGAAGGTTACCTCAGAGTACAACGGGATCTTGATCAGATGGGCTGATGGGCCGAGGAGTGGCAGAAGGAGTTTAATTTAGATAAATGCGACGTCTTGCATTTTGGAAAGGCAAGAACCTACACTTCTAATAATAAGGTTCTGGGGACTGTTGCTGAACAAAGAGACCTTGGAGTGCAGGTTCACAGTTCCTTGAAGTGGAGTCGCAGGTAGACAGAACAGTGAAGAAGGTGTTTGGTATGTTTGCATTTTTTGGTCAGTGCATTGAGTATAAGAGTTGGGAGGTCATGTTGTGGCTGTACGGAACATTGGTTAGGCCACTTTTGGAATACTGCATGCAATTCTGGTCTCCGTGCTATAGGAAAGATGTTGTGAAACTTGAAAGGGTTCAGAAAAGATTGACAAGAATGTTGCCAGGGTTGGAGGTCTTGAGCTATAGGGAGAGGGTGAATAGGCTGGGGCTATTTTCCCTGGAGCGTCAAAGGCTGAGTAGTGACTTTATAGAGTTTATAAAATCATGAGGGGCATGAATAGGGTGAATAGCCAAGGTCTTTTCCTCGGGGTGGAGGAGTCCATAACTAGAGGGCATAGATTTAAGGTGAGAGGGGAAAGATTTAAAAGAGACCTAAGGGGCAACTTTTTCACTCAGAGGATGGTGCGTGCATGAAATGAGCTGCCGGAGAAAGTGGTCAAGACTGGTACAATTACAACATTTAAAAGACATCTGGATGGGTATGTGAATAGGAAGAGTTTAGAGGGATATGGGCCGAATGTTGGCAAATGGGACTAGATTTATTAGGATATCTGGTCGTCAGGGACAAGTTGGACTGTGCTGAACACCTCTATGACTCTATGACTCTCTATGACCTTCTAATTACTTGGTGTTTCCACATGCTCATATTTTGTATTTCAAAAACAAGGACAACCAGATCCCTCTGTACTGCAGCATTCTGTAGTCTGTCCCTATTTAAATAACATTCTGTTTTTTAATTCTTCATGTCCCCAAAGTGGACAACCTCCATCTTCTTTCATTGTACTCTGTATACTGCTGTTTTGCCCACTTACCTAACTTAACTCGATTGCTTTGTGGACTCTTTGTAACCTCCTCGCAACGTGACTTCCTACCTGTGCTTGGCAAGTAAAGTGCTCAACCTTGGTGTCCTGACTTCTAACTTCGGCATGGGGCTCGAATGCAGGGCAATCTGGGTTGGAACTTGGGACCCTGCGGAAACTGGGGGATACAAAGTGACAGCCTTTAGTAAGCTAGGAGTAGAGTCCGAAACCTACAGAACAGGCTGAAGAAGAAGTGGAACCAGATGCCAAGAACTGAGAAGGGGAGGGGAGAGGAGAAGCAGAAGCCAAACACTTGAGAGTTGTAGCTTGGAGGAAAGCTCTGAGCAGCACAAATTGAAGCCTATAGTGGTGATAAGGAAACTGGGAGGGGGACCTCAAAGAGGTGCACAACTGCTGGAGACCACTGAACTGGGCAGTACATCTGAGTCCAAGAAGCCAAGAGGACAGGAAGCTTTTGTTCAAGTCTGGGTGACAAAGTCCTGCTCCTCTGATGCTGCTGGGCCTGCTGTTTCCTCCAGCTCTACACCTTGTTATCTCAGATTCCCCAGCATCGGCAGTTCCTACTATCTCTGGGTGACAAAGTAATTGGATTCACATGGTCCCAAGAAGCGAGCAATTGGAACTCCATCAATTGAGCTCTGCCACCTAGTTTATCAGAGATTTGGAGTTGAACTCTCAACGGTATCCTGGTGGATTTGGGATGTCAGTCATGAATATCCATTGGCTTCTTGGTGTTAAGCTTTTCTGTTACAAAGGCAGAAATTGCTGGAAAAACTCAGCATGTCTGGCAGCATTTGTGGAGAGAAAGGAGAGTTAATGTTTCGGATCCAGCGACCCTTCTTCAGAACCCATCTCAGACCTGCTAAGATTTTTCAATAATTTCTGTTTTTGTTTCGGATTTCCAGCATCTGCAGTCCTTTCAGTTTTGTCTTTGTTTACTAAGCTTTTCCATTAATGTTTGTCAAGGTCAAATGTCAGGGAAATAAAGGATGTCGGTTTTTTAAAACCTTTCCTCAGACCGTGTGCTTAAATCCATGTGTCTCATTAACAAGTTTGGCTATAGTATATTCATTCCCTTTATCTGAGTTATTAATCTGGTAAATAGTTGGACCCCCAGCATAGATATCTGTGATGTTCGACTAGGTACAATTTGTCAGGGTGAAAAGACCCATTCATCTTGAATCTCCATTTCTCATTAGTTTGACAATCCTCTATCCACACTGAATCCGTGAAATACTTTACCGCAGAGGGTTTTTGATGCTGGGTTGTAAATATTCAAGGTTAAGATAGATAGATTTTTAATCAGTTAAAGAATCAAGGGTTATAGGGAAGGGCAGGAAAATGGAGTTGAGGATTATCAGAACAGCCATGATCTCATTGACTGGCAGAGCAGACTCAAAGGGCTGAATGGCCTACCTCTGCTCCTACTTCTTATGGTCTTATGATCTTAACATATCACCCCAACACCATGAGCTCTAATCTGGTGAAGTAACTTTTTTTCATGTAGCACCTTATCAAATGCCTTTCGGAAATTCCAACATATTACATCTACTGGTTCCCCTTTATTCACCCTGCGGGATACAAACAACTTGTCAATTCATCAAACATAATTTCCCTTTCACAAAACCATGTTGGCTCCGCTTAATTACATTATGATTTTCTAAATGTCCTGCTAGTGCTCTGCTAAGAATGAACTGTGGCATAAGAACATAAAAAATAGGAACAGGAGTAGGCCGTCTGGCCCATTGAGTCTGGTCTGCCATTCAATAAGTTCATGGCTGATCTTTTTGTGCACTCAGATTCACTTACCCACCCGCTCACTATAACCCTTAATTCCCTTACTGTTCAAAAATCTATTTATCTTTGCCTTAAAAACATTCAATGAGCTAGCCTCAACTACTTCACTGGGCAGGGAATTCCACAGATTCACTACCCTTTGGGTGAAGAAGTTCTCTCTCAACTCATTCCTAAATCTGTTCACCCTTATTTTGAGGCTATGCCCCCTAGTTCTAACTTCAGCCACCAGTAGAAACAACCTCCCTCCTCCAATTTATCTATCCCCTTCATAATTTTATATGTTTCTGTAAGATCCTCCCTTTTTCTTTTAAATTCCAATGAGTATATCTACTCAATCTCTCCTCATAAGCCAACCCTGTCAACTCCTGAATCCACCTAGTGAACCTCCTCTGCACCCCTTCCAGTGCTAGTACACTCTTTCTCAAGTAAACATTCCTGAATATCAAATGTTAGGCTAACTGGTCTATAGTTTTGCAGCCATCTCCTTCAATTCTAGAAAGGATGTATGACTTTAATCTTCATACGGATTGGGAAACTTAGATTGGCAGAGATAGCTGTGAGGAAGAATTCATAGAGTATATTCAGGATCATTTCCTAGAACAATATGTTATGATCCAACTAGGGATCAGACTATTTTGGATACAGCAGTGTGTAATGAAGCAGTTTTAATAAATGATTTCAGAGGAAAGGACCCGCCAAGAAACAGTGACCATAACATGGTAGAAGTTAGCATTTAGTTCGAGAGGGAGAAACATGGGTTGGAAACAACTGTGCTAAACTTAAAAAAAAGTGTAATTATAAAGGAATGAGGGCAGAGTTGGCTGAAATGGATTGGTGAAGGAATTTAGCAACAAAGACAGTTGTGGAACGTAAGACCATAATAAATAGGAACAGGTGTAGGCCATTCAGCCCCTCAAGGCTGCTCCATTATTCAATAGAGTCATGACTGATCCAACATTCCTCACATCTACTTTCCTGTCTTTTCTCTGTGACTCTCAATTCCCCTATTGAGCAAGACTCTATCTATCTCAGCCTTAAATATACATAGGGACTCCGCCCCAACACTTGCCTGTGGCGAGGAGTTCCAAAGACTGACAAGCCTCTGACAACAGAAATTCATCCTTAGTTCGGACTCAAATTGGCACCCCTTTATTCTAGGCCATTTGTCTTCCCTATTATATGTAGCTTTCTGCAGTCTTTCTCCATATAAATAATACGCAGTTCCTCTACTCTTCCTGCAAAGTGCATAACCCCATATTGTCCCACATGATATTCCATCTGCCAGGCTTTTGCTCACTTGCTAAACCTGCCTATATCCCTTTGCAGACTCGGTTTGGCATCCTCACCACTTGCCTTCCCATTTGCTTTTGTTATCCACAAACCTGGCTAATGTACCTTTACTTGCCTCATCCAAGTCTCTATTGTAAATAATTGTGGCCCCAGCACTGATCCCTGTGGCACCCCACAAATTACAGGTTATTACCATGAAAGTGGTCCCCTTATTTTATCTCTCTGTCCTGATTCTGCTTGATCATGTTATGTATTTCTAAATGCCCTGTTATTACATCCTTTATTGTACACTTTAACATTTTCCCAAAAGCAGACGTTAAGCTAATGGGCCTGTACTTACTTGTCCCTTAATAAAAACTGAAAGAACTGTGGATGCTGTAAATCAGGGACGAAAACAGAGGTTGCTGGAAAAGCTCAGCAGGTCTGGCAGTACATGTGAAGAAAAAAATCAGAGTTAACATTTCAGGTCCGGTGACCCCTCCTCAGAACTGCCAGACCTGCTGAGCTTTTCCAGCAACTTCTGTTTTTGTTCCTTGTTTTCCCTTTTCAACTAAAATTGTTACATTAACAGTTTTCCAGGACTTTTCTGGAATCTAAGGATTCTTGGAAGATTGCTTACACTGCGTCCTGGTGCATCCCATCACATCCAGAGGTCTTAGTTTCCCAGGCACTTTTTCTCTAGTGATAATTATTTCCTCTCCTCCTTTTACCCCTTGATTACTTCATATTTGTGGAATACTATCAATGTCCCTGAACATAAAAATTAATGCAAAGTGTTTGTTCACTATCCCTGCCAATTCCCAATTCCCCATTATTGTTTCTCCAGCCTTGTTCTCTAAGGGGCCTATGTTCACTTTGGCTTCTCTCTTCCTTTTTATATATTTAAATAAGCTCTTACTGTCTGTTTATATGTTGCTGGCAAGTTTACTCTCAAAGTTTATTTTTTTTTTGGCCATATTTTGTTGACTTTTAAACTTTCCCAATCCTCTGGCTTACTATAAATATTTGGCATATCTTATGTTTATTTTGTTTTAATTTTATGCTATGCTATCTTTAAGTTCCCTATTTAACAATGGTTGGCTTATTCCCATCCTGGAAGTTCTCCTTTCTCCCAAGGATATATCTTTGCTGTGAGCTATGAACTATTTTCTTAAATGTCTGTCATTATTAATAGAGTTTTTCGAGGAAGTCTCGATCAGAGTTGATAGAAGAGAACCGGTGGATGTGCTGTATTTGCTCTTCCAGAAGGCATTCAACAAGGTATCTCAAAAACAGTTAAGGCATCTGGTAAGAGCCCATGGTGTTGGAGGCAGTAAATTGGCATGCATAGAGAATCGGTGAATGGAGAGGAAACTGTGAGTAGGGATAAGGGGTTCTTTTTCAGGTTAGCGAACTGGAACCAGTGGGTCTCCTCAGGAAACAGTGCTGGGACTGCAACTGTTTACAATATATATTAATGACTTGGAGGAAGGAAGCACATTGTGGGCTGAAGAGCCCATTCCTGTGCTGTATTGTCCTGTGCTGTACTGTCCTGTGCTGTACTGAATGTACTGTAGCCAGTTTGCAGATGACACAAAAATCAAATCCCGACAGTGTGGAAGCAGGCCATTTGGCGCATTGAGTCAACGCTGACCTTTTGAAGAGCATTCCACCCACCTGTAACCCTGCATTTCCCATGGCTAAGCCACCTAGCATGCACATTATGGGACAATTTAGCACAGCCAATTTGCCTAAACTGCACATCTTTAGTCTGGGGGAGGAAACTGGGGCACCTGGAAGAAACCCACACAGACACGGGGAGTATGTGCAAACTCGACACAGTTACCTAAGGCTGGAACTGAATCCATATAAAGGTTTGGATCAGGGTCCAGAACAAGATTTGAATCATGGTCCAGGACAGGTCTGGATTAAAATTCATGTTCTGGTAGAGATAAAATCAATCTGATACAGCAAAGGTACTCATCCAGATCCAAATTTGTTGCTACATATAGAAGTTTTTGTTCTGGCTTAACTGCGTCTCTCTCATGGCCATGCCCACTTTTGGGAAGCTCTGGAGTAGCTCCATGAGCAAGTAACTGATATAGCTGGTGATCATTGAAGTGAGGGGTGTGTCATCTATGTAGGAAATAATATTCTGATGGAATCTGTTATGTTCATTTTGATTTATATTTTGGATTTTAATTATATTGTCCTATAATTGTCATAATTATATTGTTAATTATAATTATATTGCTTATGCCACTTTAAAAGGTAGCATTTTGTGTTAATTTGCTTTTGGCCATATGCCACCTGGTCATCCTGATTCACCATAGAATCACAGAATAGGCAAAGCACAGAGGAGACCATTTGGTCCTTTATGTAGGAGGTAGGGTGGTGGTGGGGGGTTGCTTTTCAGACTGGAGGCCTGTGACCAGCGGTGTGCCACAAGGATCGGTGCTGGGTCCACTGCTTTTTGTCATTTATATAAATGATTTGGATATGGACATAGGAGGCATGGTTAGTAACTTTGCAGAAGACACCAAAACTGGACATGTGGTGGAACGCAAAGAAGGTTATCACACAGTACAATGGGATCTTGATCAGATGGCCCAATGGGTCTAGGAGTGGCAGATGATGCATAATTTAGATAAATGTGAGGTGCTGCATTTTGGAAAGGCAAATCAGGGCAGGATTTAGACACTAAATGGTAAGGTCCTGGGGAGTGTTGCCGAACAAAGAGACCCTGGAGTGCAGGTTCATTGTTCCTTGAAAATGGAGTTGCAGATAGATAGAATAATGAACAAGGCGTTTGGAATGCTTGCCTTTATTGAACAGTGCATTGAGTTAAGAAGTTTTCATGTTGCAGCTGTACAGGACATTGGTTAGGCCACTTATGGATGTATTGCATTCAATTCTGTCACCCAGCTATAGGAAAGATGTTGTAGGATTGACAAGAATGTTGCCGGGGTTGTTGGGTTTGAGCTGTAGGGACAGGCTGAATAGGCTCGGACTATTTTCCCTGGAGCATCGGAGGCTGATGGGTGACCTTACAGATGTTTAAAAATCACGAGGGGCATAGATAGGGTGAATATCTATTCATCGAGGGAGGGAAGTCCAAAACTAGAGGGCATAGTTTTAAGGTGAGAGGGAAAGACTTAAAAGGGACCTGAGGGGCAACCTTTTCATGTAGAGGGTGAACTGCCAGAGGAAGGGCTGGAGAATGTTACAATTACATCATTTAAAAGGTATCAGGATGGGTACATGAATAGGAAGGGTTTAGAGGGCTATTGGCCAAGTGCTGGCAAAAGGGAAAGGATTAATTTAGGATATCTGGTTGGCATGGACGAGTTGGATCAAAGGGTCTGTTTCCATGCTGTACAGCTCTTAATATTCTATAATTCTATGCCAGCACAGGTTCTGCCAGAGCAACCCAACTAATTCCATTCTGCCTGCCCTTCAACCTGTAGTCTTGCAATTTGTTTTGTTCAGATAATAATACCATTTCCTTTTAAAAAGCACAATTGAATCTGCCTCCACCACACTCTCAGGCACATCCTAACCACTCACTGTGTACAAAAAGGTTTTCCTTATGTCATCTTTTGTTCTTTGTCAATCTCTGTTGGTTCTTGACCCTTCTGCCAATGGAAACAGTTCCTCCCTATCTTCTATATCCAGACCCTACATGAATGGGTCTATCAAATCTCTTCACCTTCTCTACCCAATCCCAAGCTTGATTGCCGCTTCAGAGAAACTTGAGGTAGATCCAGAACATTCATAGCATTGACCCTGAACAGATAGAAAAACGCTTCAGAGATTATCTCATGGACAAGTACATTGATCACCGTTGGAGTGAGATGCATGAGCCAAGTATGCTCAAGGTTCGTGTTGAGTTAATAGGATAGAGCCTCTGAAAAAATAGCATACAATATAATGTAATACAGTGTGCTAAATATTTGCATGCAAAGTCTGTTGGAAAGTGTATCAAACAATCTGTCACAGGACACACCCTTCTTGCCTAATATTTCTTAGTTCTGTTGGTCAACTTGGTAGAGTCCCAAAAGAAGTTCTGATTCGGTGTGAATGATGAAATTCCCTGTTCCATACCCTTGCCTGTGGTTAAGGTTCTGCACCAGAAAAGAAAGACTATGTTCTCAATATTTATCTTCTCAAACGCTTCAGTAATGTTAAAAATTTCTACTAAATTACTTGCTTAATGCTTCTTACCCATGGTGAATACAATGCTTGTTTTTCAAACATTTTCATTGTGACTATATGTTCTTTCCTGTTTCGTTTCTAGAAGATACATGTTATAATATGTTTTAAAATCCTTGCTTGAAACAATATTGTGCTTGTTCCTCCAGTTGTGATCAAAACAATACTTTGTAAATGTTTAGCATCACCCCAATGATATTCAATATTCTTGCATGAAGCCTTATTTATCTGTTTTATAATGTTTTATGCATATACAATCCTGTCTTTAAAAACATGAAAGTTATTGTTGCTAGATCCTCTGTTTTTTTAAACCTAAAATTAAAGCAAAAATAACAGCAATGCTGGAGTATCCACTGTATCTTCACAGTACGAAGAATATTACTAATTAGCTGTATTTTTAGGCTTTTAGTTTTTCATATTTCTCCAGGCTAAACTGTATTTTCCACTCTCTGCTTACTACCTACAGCCTGTTTTGTCTTTAAGTAGATTTTGTATCCTTAATTATATTTTATCATGCAGCTCATATCCTTGGCAAATTTTGATATTGCTTGTTGCTCTCCATGCTTTGTTGGAGTTTCTGGAGCAGGGTAACCTGAACACAATACTTTAGTTGAGGCCGAATCAGTCTTCTGAACAAAATTAAGAAACAAATATATGAATTAGGTGGATAAATAAGCCATTCAGCCCTTCAAGCCTGCATTGTTATTCAATAAGTTCATGGCTGATCTGTTTCTCTTCCATATTTCACATTCCCATCTACCTCCCAAAAGCCTTAATACACTGTTTTGGTTATTGCTCCTGCCAAAATGAACAACTTCACATTTTCCTATACTATACTCCATCTGCTAGATTTCTGCCCACTCACTTAACTTGTTTATATCAGTCTGCATCTTTGTTATGTCATCTTCACAACATACTGTCTGACCTATCTTTGTGTCATCAGCCAATTTAGCCACTATACTTTCAATCTCTTACTTAAATCATTGATATAAATTGTAAAAATTCGAGAGCCCAATGCAGGCCGTGTAGGAGTTCTGAGGAAGGGTCACTTGACCTAAAATGTTAACTCTGATTTCTCTCCACAGATGCTGCCAGACCTGCTGAGCTTTTCCAGCAATTTTTGTTTTTGTTTCCGATTTATAGCATCTGCAGTTCTTTTGGTTTTTACACACCCTGCAGGACCTCATTTGTCACATGCTGCCAAGTGGGCATACTCTCTATTTTCTACCAGCCAGCCAATCCTCTATTCATGCTAATGACTTACCCCCCATATCATGAGCTTCTGCTTTGTGCAGTCACCTATTGAATAGTTGAACACTTGCTTCCAATTTCAGTACATGCTAATTTTCCCTACATCCTGTTTTCTACTGCCTGACATAACTTCTTGTTTTTGAATCGTATGCCTCTAAAATCTAGGATCTTGTAAATTCCATTAGTCATGCTCCCAAATTTTCCTGCCACATTCAATGACCTATGCATATACACATCCAGGTTCCTCTGGTCTGCATTCCATTTAGAATTCAGGTGCTTGACTTCCTATTATCTTTCTGATTTCTTCCCACCAAAATAGGTCACTTCACACTTCTTTGCATTGAATTCCATCTGTGACGTGTCTGCCTATTTGTCCTTTCATAGTTCAACACCGTCCTCCTCACAGTTGACAATGCGTTCAGTTTTGTATCATTTGCAAATTCTGAAATTAAGACCTCACACCAGGCTTAGGTCATGATATACATCTGGAGGCTAAGAGTCCTAATACTGACCCCTCAGAAACTCTACGACAATCTGATAACTATCTGTTAACCACTAATCCCTCACAATTTAGTGATCTGTGTCCTCGATCTCACCAGAATTCTCCTATTTTGAATGGCATGCCGCTTAAAAAAATACCCAGATAGGTTTTTTTGGGTCCAAATTGGCCTCACAGTTGTTTGTATTAAATTCATTTCCCACAGTTTTGTCCCACTTTGTCTATCTTTGTTCTGTTGTAATTTTATACCCCCACCTGGATTACCTATTGTGTTCCATTTGCAAGCTCAGCTAGCTGGCTCACTATTGTGCTTTCAATGTCATTCATACATTTAGTGAATAGTTGAGTCAGTTGTTTCCAATTTGAGTAAAGACACATTATCCTTACTTCCTGTTTCTTACTGCCTAACCAGTCACTTGACCAGAGGAATATTTTCCATCATTTTAAGAGCTTTAATTTTAGCTAACATTACCTTTTGTGAAATCACATCAAGGAAGTCTGTATAAATGATACACGTATGTAATGCCCTGTTTAATACTTGAATTACTTCCTCAAAAAAATTCAATTAGGTTCATTAGACACGACCTACCCTTAACAAACCCCCATGTCGGCCTTCTCTAATCAGCTCGAATTTCTCAAAGTTCTCATTCACTCTGACTGTAATTATAGATTCCAATCACTTTCCCACAACAGCTGCTGGACTAACAGCTCTATAATTTCTCGATTTCCCTCTGTCACCTTTCTGAAATAATGGAGTTGAATTTGCATATCCCCAATCAGAAGGAATACTTTCCGAATTGAAAGAACTTTGGAAGATGATTGCTAAAGAAAATCTACAATTTCCTCCCTAACTTCATAGAAATCCATAGGGTGGAATCCATCGAACCCAGAGGGTTTGTCACCCTTCTGTCCTGTTTCTTTTCAATACGTTTTAAATTCATATGCAAGGTGACCCATTCTCTGCAAACAAAAGGAATACGTGCAAATGTCATATTTTTGCTAAATTATCCAGAAGTGTCAGGAAGGTATAGCTCCCTGTTGCTTTCTTCAAGGCAACACCTCAGCCAATCAGGATTGACTTGCCAACCAATCAGCACCTTTTTTCTCCTGGAATATAAATGTGAAATTTGGTATCCATCCACATGTCCTGAGAATGCAAACCAACACATGAGGCAGCTTGACGTTTTAGCAATAATACTGTGTTCTTGTTTGCATTAACTTTAGTAAGATCCAATCCTTCATTCATTGATTTGTCATGTCAATTCCACTCTTCTTGTAACATGAAGACTGGGAAAAACATTTTGTTGTTACCATTTGTAATTTTATCTCCTTCTGTTTTTCAAGGACTCACACTACTGTTCACTACCATTTTAGTTCTAATATTCAAACGTTTTATGTTCATCTTGATAGCCATCACAAATATCTTTTTGTTTTCCTTTTTCAGATCTTATGGTTGCACCATGTCTTCCTATATTATTTCTGATATCAATTCCAGTCCTCTGCATCTACATCATTGTTTGGACTGCTACATATCTTTCCTTTGGTTAGCATTATCTCTCTCTTTAGTCGACTGTCCGAGGGGTGTAGTGGTAATGCTATTGATCTAGAAATCTAGATCCTTAGGTTAACATTCAAATCCCACCATAGAAGATGGTGAAACTTCAATTCAATTATAAAATCTGAAATGAAATTTAGCTCGTCTAATGATGATCATGTAATCACTGTCAAGTGTTATAAAAACCCATCTGGTTCATTAATGCCCTGTAGGGAAAGAAATTTGCTGTGCTCACCTGGTCTGGTCTACACACGTCAGGCAGAAGATTCAAAAAGCTTAAACACATATACTAACAGATTCAAGAACAGCTTCTTTCCTGTTTTTATTAGACTTCTGAATGGACCTCTAATTTCAAATCTAATGTTGATCTTGCTTTTTGTGCGATTTTGTGTAACTTTGTATTCCTCGCTCTGTTCTGTCACCCTACGATCCTTGTAACGTATGATCTGTCTGTACTGATGCAAAACAAAACATTTCATTGTACTTAGGTACATGTGACAATAATAAATCAAATCAAATGGGTCTCCAGATCTACAGCAATGTGGATGACTCATAACTCCAATTAGGGATGGGAAATAAATGCTGGTTTAACAAACGATGCTTAATTCTCATGAACAAATAAAAAACAAATTGCTTTATTTTGTAAAAGATCTGTTGTCTCCCAAGGGTATATACTGGTAATACCATTGTGATATAGATTCCAGACCCGCCAAACTTGTATCTTTAAGACAGTTACATGACATTGCAACACGTGACATTCTGGTTTAAAGATACCTGTCTCGCCTTCAGTTACTCTCTGTCTGTGATTGAGACAGTAATGTGTGTATGCACAGTGACATCAGCAAGCACAGAGCCCAGACTATGCTTGTTACTCTGTTATATTGGAACCTTCTAAATAGTGTCATAAATAAATTTCAAGATATCTAACTGGACAGAACATAACTGCCTGTGGTTCATGTTACATGGATTAACATCTAGAAGACCACAGAATACATCACTAATCCTGCATCAAGCTAAATTATTTTTAAACAACTCTATCTGTAAATATATCCAACAATAATTTTGACCACTTTGCAGTTGTTAGTCTTTGTCTTACCTCATAAAATGTAGCCTTACTAAAATTGTAAAGACTATGTCTTTTTTACTTTTCTGTATTTTTAACTGTCAACTGAAATGGGAAAAGAAATGTTTTTAAAACCAAGGATTGTTGAAGAATTGCTGTAGTTTTAAAAACAAGTAACCTGACACCCATTGTAAGCAATATTTACGTAGCTGCTTGTTTGTACAGTACTTGAAGTGCAGTTTGCAAATGAGCTAGAGTCAAGGGATGTGTACAAATGGAGATTCAGCTGGCAACAAGAGTTGATTGGTCTGTGGACTAGTAACCAGTTATCGCTGACAAAGATTCTCTGTCTACCAACTATATGCTTGGTTCTCAGGTAGCAGATCAAGACAAGCTCAGGAGTTCAATTTATGTTCTGCAATAAAGGCTACTTCAGGGCTGAAGATAACGAATTTGTTTATTCTTCAGTAGTTGCTTTGAGCTGTGACATTTAATGAATCAGTCATAAGCCTTTTTATAAATGTGAACCAGCCACCCTTCTCCTGCAACCCGGTGAAAGCATCTGGAGAAGAAAGACTGAGAGGTAGCGTTCTGATCAGTGCATGAATTATATCAGCTGATCCTGAGAACAAGGACCACTGAGCTGCTTTCCCAGTTGTCTCTCCATCCGTAAGACCCACTTTTTTCCCCAGCTTATGACTGTCTGTATTACTGTGAAGATGGGTAGTTTGTAAGAGGTTAGTATTTAAACAGGGACCTAAGGGGCGAATTTTTCATGCAGAGGGTGGTGCATGTATGGAATAAGCAGCCAGAGGAAGTGGTGGAGGTTGATACAATGACCAAATACTGGCAAATGGGAGTAGATTAATTTAGGATATCTGGTTGGCATGGATGAGTTGGATTGAAGGGTCTGTTTCCATGCTATACATCTTTATGATTCTATGACGCTATTTATAATAAGTAGACATTTTTGTTCAGTACAAAAATCTGATCCTTGCTTTCTGTCAACCTGCGTATGAAAATGTAGTAAATTGAGGAATACTGAATATTTCTTAAAATATCTAAGTTTTGTGATGACTTTGGTAATAGCAACGCTTGAATCAGTGTGCTACCTCAGTGAAGTGTAACAAAGCACAGAACCTCTTGGTCTGGATATTAGCAGAGCAGGTTATAGAGGGTGAGAGTGGAGTTTCACCCAAGGCTGTGCAGTTTAATTTTACAGCCCTCCCTGGTGTACTTCCATCTGGCACGGGGTG
The DNA here is from genome assembly GCF_021869965.1 of Rhincodon typus. Lineage (NCBI taxonomy): Eukaryota > Metazoa > Chordata > Chondrichthyes > Orectolobiformes > Rhincodontidae > Rhincodon > Rhincodon typus. The sequence goes on from NC_063350.1 coordinate 52,548,027, forward strand.
GAATCCAGAGTGGGATAAGGAGCAGATAGAACCAATCCACATTCAGGGAAAGGAGCAGGGAGCCAAATGCGATGGAAGTAAGATTCCCAATCCTGGGCAGAGCACTTCTATCCAACTGTCAGGGTGTTTGTGTATGGGGAGGGAGTGGTGCTAGCAAGGGATTGGTTGCCTTCCCTTGCATTATCTTGTCAATTGAGAAAGAAGAGGAGTTGAAGGTGGATTGGAATCAAGTTTCATATTTTTAACACCTTAAGACCAAAATCTGATGCATTCATCCATTTTGCATGTTAGAATTCTCCCCTTAGTAACTGTTATATTTCTCCTTTTTAAGCCTAACATTGAATTATATTATGATCACTGTTACATCAATGAAATTCCTTCACTGCTATATTATTGCCACAGTTCATTACTTACTACTGAACCTCGCCTTGTTTGTTCTAGAAGTAATAAGTTGTTCCAGAAAACTGTCTTCTATACATTCAAAAAAGTCTAAATAAGGATTAGGAATTGGCGCAGGCTTAGTGGGCCAAAGGGCCTGTTCCTGTGCTGTATTGAATTGTATTGTATTGAACAAATTCACTTTCTTTCACCTACTTTGATTTTTTGATCTGTATGAAAATTAAAGTCTTCCTTGAAACAGCTCTGGTATTGCTCTGTAATCTCTGAAGTTGCACATTCTGCTATTTTCATTGCTGTCAGGACACCCATAGTTACTGTTACGGTCTTACAGCTCATTTTAATTTAAAAATTACAGTTTAAGCCATCTCTTGCTCCTCAATTCTAACTATGCTGTCTCTCTGATAACTTGCTTTTATCTATAACTTCCATCACTAATAGTCCTGTTGTATAATTAACCAGTAAGGTAACCCTCCTCCTTCTCTTGTTCCATCGTACTTTCTAATATCCTTATAGTGTTTGAATTTTTAACTCCCATAAGACCAGAAGATATATGAGCAAAATTAGGCCATTTGGCCCATTGAGTCTGCCCTGCTATTCCACCATGGCTGATAGGTTTTGCAACCCTCGGCTGCCCTTGGATCCTAGTCCTTCCTACTAGTGGAAACATCCCACATTCTCTATATCCAGGCCTCCCAGTATTCTGTGGGTTTCAATTAGATTCCCCCTCAATCTTCTAAACTCCACTGAGTACAGACCCAGGGTCCTCAACCGCTCCTCATATGACAAGTTCTTCATCCCCGGGATCATTCCTTTAACTTTCTCTAGACTTTCTCTAATGCCAGCGCATCTTTCCTTAGATACGGGGCCCAAAACTGCTCACAATATTCCAAATGCAGTCTGAACAGATACTTATACAGCCTCAGCAGGACATCCCTGCTCTTGTATTCTGGTCCTCTTGAAATGAATGCTAACATTGCATTTGCCTTCCTATTCACCAACTGAACCTGCATGTTAATCTTAAGAGAATCCAGAACTAGGATTCCACTCAGGTTTCTGAAATCTTTCCCCATTTAGAAAACAGTCTATTCCTCTGTTCTTCCTACTAAAGTGCATAACCTTACTCTTTTCCACATTATATTCCATCTGCCACTTCTTTGCCACTATCCTAGCCTGTCCAAGTCCTTCTGCAGCCTCCCTGCTACTTCAGCACTACCTGTCCCTCCCCCATTTTGTGCCATCAGCAAACTTAGCAACAATACTTTTTCAGTTCCTTTGTGCAGATCGTTAATGTGTAATGTGAATTGTGGCCCCAACATCGACCTCTGCGGAACTCCACTAGTCACTGTCTGCCATCCCGAAAAAGACCCCTTTATCCCTATACTCTGCCTTCTGCCAGTTAGCCAATCCTAATCCATTCCTGTATTTTGCCTCTAACACCATGGGTTCTTATTCAGCAGATTCCTGTGCGGCACCTTGTCAAAGGCCTTCTGGAAATCAAAATAGATCACATCCACTGTCTCTTGTTTGGCTAACTTGCTCGTTAGCCCCTCAAAGAATTTTAACAGATTTGTCAGGGCTGACTTCCTCTGCCCTATTCCACCATCAACTTCAAGTGCTGTGGATTCTCATCCTTAATAATGGACTCTAAAATCTTACCATGACCGAGGTCAGGCTAAATGGCCTATGGTTTCCTGTTTTCTACCTCCCTCTCTTCTTAAATAGGGGCGCTACATTAGCCATTTTTCAGTCCACTGGAAGTGTCCCTGACTCCAGTGATTCCTGAAAGATCACCACCAATGCATTTACCATCGCCTCAGCCATGTCCTTCAGAACTCTGGTGTGTAGAAAATCCAGTCCAAGTGATTTATCCAACCTCAGATCTTTCAGCTTCCTCATCACCTTCTCTTTCATGATGGCCACTACACTCACCTCTAACTCCTGACTCTTTCGAAGTTCTGGTTTGCTGTTTGTGTGTTCCATCGTGAAGACTGATGAAAAGTGGTATTAATTCCCTCCACTATTCTTTGTTCCCCATTACTCGTTCTTCAGCCTCAGTTTCGAACCATCTAATACCCACTCTTGCCTCTCTCTTACCTTTTATATATCATATAATCATGCAATCTTCTTTTATATTATTTAATAGCTTACCCTCATTTTTCATCTTCTCCCTCCTTATTGTTTTTTTCAGTTATCATCTGCTGGTTTTTAAAGGTTTCCCAATCCTTTGGCTTCCCACTAATCTTCACCACATTGTATGCTTTCTCTTTGGTTTTGATGCTGACCCTGATTTCCCTTGTCAATCATGGTTGTCTCATCCTCCCCTTAGCATGTCCCTTATTCCCTGGGATGAAGTTCTGTTGTGCCTCCCGAATTACCAGCTGAAACTCCTGCCATTGCTGCTCCACTGTCTTCCCTGCTAGGATCTCCTTCCAATCTACTCTACCAGCTCCTCCCTCATGTCTTTGTAGTTACCTTTACTCCATTGTAAAACTGTTATATCTAATTCCGGTTTCTTCCTTTTAAACTGCAGGCTGAATTCTATCACATTATGGTGACAAATCTCCAGAGGTTCCTTCACCTTAAGGTCCCTAATTAACTCATTACGCATCACCAAATCCAGAATTGCCTGTTCTCTTGTCGGATCGACCACAAGCTGCTCCAAAAAAAACGTCTTGTAGATATTCCACAAATTCCTTTTCTTGGGACCTGCTACCGAAGTAATCTTCCCATTCCCAATGATTAGTGTAATAACGCCTTTCTTACATACCGTTCCTGATTTATTTTCTTCCCCACATTCTGACAGCTGCTAGGAGGCCTGTACACAACTTCCATCAGGGTCTTTTTTACCTTTGCAGTTCCTCGACTCTACCAAGACAAATTCTATGCCTTTGACCCTTGATTGCTTCTTGCTATCGATTTTATTTCATTTCTTACTAACAAGGCAACCACGCTCCCTCTGCCCATCTGCATGTGCTTTCACCCTGATAGAATGCATGTTCTCGGATTTTTAGTTCCCAGCCCTAATCCCCTTGCACCCATGTCCCTGTGATATCTACATTACCAAATCCGCCAATTTCAGTCTGCGCTATAAGCTCATTTATCTTGCATCCTATACCGCGTGCATTTAAGTACAAAACCCTCAGTCCTGCATTTAACGGGCCCCATTCTTATAACAAACACATGACCATGTGTCATTACATTGAGATGATAAGTTCGAGGCAAAATATTATATGTTGTGTGGCTTTATCCCAAAGACTCATTATTGAGGTATTGCCTGCTGATGCTGCATTCTGAGTTTCTTTTTGACACTCTTTGATAGGGGCAGTCTGTTATATTGCAGTGCTTCCCAGATCTTTAACGCTATGTCTTCATTGGAGGTTTTAAAGTTGTTGTGACTTCTGAGTGAGCCCGAGAGAGCGTGAATACAGCAGTACAGCTAAGACAACTTGGTCAGTGCTCACGATCTGGAAATCTCAGCGTGCAAATCCACTTGTTGTCCTGATTATCCACTTTGGTGTGTAACATTGCCTCTAACTCTCAGGGGCAAGGCAAGGAGTCAAGTTCCAAATCTACCTCAGCTGTAGTAGGGATCAAAACTTGCTGTGTTGACATTATTCTGAAGAACATAGCAGCTATCAAGGCAATGGGACTAATAATCCTCCATCAAATCCACCACAGAAATGAAAATAGAGAGAATGAGTGAAAGCTTGGATTTTAAAAGCAAATGAGAGTGAAAAGAGAGTTAGAATAGAAACTTAGCTTGATCAACAAATCTGAAATTGGTTTAGTAACTTAACTGGACAATTTGCAAACTTACAACAGCATGAGCAATTAAACACGCCATTATTTTGACAGTAAAATCTGGCCAAATAAGTAGGAGAGTTTGGTTGACTTTGTGTTGTTGTTCGCTGTCTGTCTCTCCCATCTGGTGTATATTTTATATATTTCAGAAGAAAAAAAAGATTGCATTAGTTTCCAAATGTACAGCAGTCTTATTTACAAGAGTTTTAATACATTCCTGCAATCACAAAATGTCAGCATCATGTTTATCCCAGTTTAATGTCTAGCAACTTCTGCGCTACTTATTTGTTTGCTTTGAGTCCATCAAACATAGTGAGCATAGATTAGTTACCAGGCCCACATACAGTCATAGAGTCATAGAGATTTACAGCACAGAAACAGATTCTTCAGTTCAATGCTGACTAGATATCCTAAATAAATCTAGTCCCATTTGCCTGCATTTGGCCCATGTCCCTCTAAACCCTTCCTTTACATATACCCATCCAGATACCTTTTAAATGTTGTAATTGTACCCACCTCCACCACCTCCTCTGGCAGCTCATTCCATACACGCACCACCCTCTGTGTGAAAAAGTTGTCCCTTAGTTCTCTTTTAAATCTTTCCCCTCTCACCTTAAACCTATGCCCTCTAGTTTTGGACTCCCCCACCCTGGGGAAAAGACCTTGCCTATTTACCCTATTCATGCCCCTCATGGTTTTGTAAACCTCTATAAGGTCACCCCTCAGCCTCCCATGCTCCAGGGAAAATAGCCCCAGCCTATTCAGCTTCTCCCTTTAGCTCAAACCTTCCAACTCTGGCAACATCCTTCTAAATGTTTTCTGAATCCTTTCAACCTTCACAACATCCTTCCTGTAGCAGGGAGACCTGAACTACACACAATATTCCAAAAGTGGCCTAACCAATGTCCTGCACAGCCATAACATGACCTCCCAACTCCTATACTCAATGCACTGACCAATAAAGGCAGGCATACCAAATGCGTTTTTCACTATCCTATCTACACACAACTCCACATTCAAGGAGCTATGAACCTGTACTCCAAGGTCTCTTTGTTCAGCAACACTCCCCAGGACCTTACCATTAAGTGTCTAAGTCCAGTCTTGATTTGCCTTTCCAAATTGCAGCACCTCACATTTATCTAAATTAAACTCCATCTGCCACTCCTTGGCCCATTGGCCCATCTGATCAAGGTCCCATTGTACTCTGAGGTACTTTTCTTTACTGCCCACTACACTTCCGATTTTGGTGTCATCTGCAAACTTACTAACCGTACCTCCTATGTTCACATTCAAATCATTTATATAAATGACAATAAACAGTGGACCCAGCACTGATCCTTGCGGGACACCGCTGGTCACAGGATTCCAGCTGGAAATGCAACCCTCCACCACCAACCTCTGTCTTCGATCTTTGAGCCAGTTCACATAATCCAACATAGGATAATTGAACTGTTAAATAGTACATCATTTGTTCCTGTTGCTTGAATTTTTCTGTTCCAACAGTTTCTTATTCTTTAAAATAAACAGATTTTTTGGTCATTATCATTACTGAATGTGAGGGTTTGCTGGTTGCAAATTGGATGCTGCCGTGTGGTATTACTGTACAAGACAGAGTGTGACCCAGCTTGATAGATCATAAGTTTAACCTTTTCTTTCCATTAGAGACAGTGTAGATGATAGCATAAAATTATAAGGGCATATTGAAAGACTAAATGAGTGAGGTTATGCACTTTGGACCGATAAAGGAAAAAGTGTCAGGAAACTTTCTAGACGATATGAAGGTAAATGCAACAAATGTCCAAAGAGATTTAAAGTTCAGTTGCATAGATGTTTAAAATGTCACAACCAGGTGCAGAAAATAGTCAAGAAAGCTAATGGAATATGTCTACAGGACTAGAGTACAAGGATGCAGATGTTATGCTGCAGTTATACAAAACCCTGGTTAGAGCCCATTTGGAGTACAGTGAGCAGATCTGGGCACCCCTTAGGAAGGATATATTGGCCTTGGAGGGAGCACAACGTAGGTTCACAAGAATGACATCTGGTTTTCAGAGGTTAAGTTATGAGGAGATATTATACAATTTAGGCCTGTTTTCTCTAGAGTTTAGAAGGTTAAGGGGGTGATCTGATCGATGTCTTCAATATATTAACAGGAAAAGACAGGGTAGAACAGATAAATTATTTCCACTGGTTAGGGATTCTAGAACAAGGGGGTGTTGTCTGAGAATTAGGGCCAGACTGTTCAGGAGAGATGTTAGGAAACACTTCTACACACAAAGTGTGGTAGAGGTTTGGAACTCTCTTCTAGGAATGGTAGTGGATGCTGGATCAGTTGTTAATTATAAATATGGGATAGCTACATTTCAGTTAAGCAAAGATATTAAGAGATATGGGCCAAAGGCAGATATATGGAGTTAGGCAACAGATCAGCTAAAATCTCATTGAATGGTGGAATAGTATCAAGGGGCTGAATGGCCTAATCTTGTTCCTATGTTGACAGCAACAATACATTTACATTAAGGACACAAGGATTTATAACCATCATTTTCTACAAGGTCCATTTTGATCACCATGTTCGGTTCCCTCTATATTTGTATTTGATAAAGCATCTGTCGTGATATTGTCACTTCCCACTCGTGAGTGATTTCCATTATTCTATGGTTTTAGCATTGAATTCCAACACAACAGTTTCAAATTCTTTTTATCAAATTTCACTAAAATGTTGGAGCATTACGTTCTGTATAAATACAGTGTCTGTAGAATTGTTATATGTGTAGATGTTAAGATGTTGTAGAGCCAATAGCAAAATGCAAGTTTTTTGCCACAGTTGAATATTTCTGCATTCAACATGCTTTAAACAATCTCACTGGTTGCTTGATCCATGTCTTACTCTGAAACAGCACCAATGCTGACATTGCTGGCTTCAACAGCCAGTTTAATTGCCTTAGTATAACTTGGTCATTCTAAAACTGTTGTAGACCTCAGTACATCTTTCAAGCTGTCAGTTTCTTCTGTTCATTCAAATTGCATGCTTTTCATAGAATCCCTACAGTGTGGAAACAGGCCCTTCAGCCCAACAAGTCAACACCAACGCTCATGCAGGCCCATTCCCCATGTAACTCACCTAATCTACACATCCCTGAATGCTACAGGCAATTTAGCATGGCCAGTGGGAGGAAACCCACACAGACACAGGGAGAATATACAAACTTCACACAGACAGCTGCCCAAGGGTGGAATTGAACCCAGGTCCCTGGCACTATGGGGTAGTAGTGCTAACCACTGTGCCACCATGCTGCCCTATATTTTGTTGAACAAATTTGTCAAAGGAGGCACTACAGTGTTGAACTTTAGACCAAACATCCGATGGAATCCACTCACACTGTTTACCATGAAATTTCTTGGTTTAGGGATGGGAAACTCCACAACAGCCCTTAACTTTAGTTCTCTAGGTGCTGCTTGGACTTGGCCTGAGTAAGTTGCTTTTGCTTCGGTCAGTTCGCTTTTAGCCAAGTGCATGACCAAATTGGCTATTTGCAACCGATCAAACAATTCATTCAGGTGTTGTAAGTATTCCTCCCATGTCTGACAGATTATGAAACCATACAACACAGCTCACAATAAACAATACTAATCTTCAATTACCTTGTTGAAAAGTTGCAATTTTCATTCTGAATGATAAGATTTTACATTGATGCAGTCTATCAGGGGACACAAAAGCTGAGATTTCTTTAGCTGCAACAGTTAATGGGATTTGCCAACATCCCTTTTATATGGTCATTTTTTGCATTGAACGTTATTTGTCCAGTCCTCTCGCTACAATCCTCCAGTTATGGGATTAAATGTGAATCTATCTTTATTGCTGTGTCAACGTTATGATAAACAGTATAGAATTACTGCGATCCATCTGGTTTTGGCAACATCACCATAAGTGAAGTCCAGCTACTCTGATTTGGTTCAATCATTGTCCATTATAAATTTAATCTCTTCCTTCACTTGGGCTAACATCTGTGCTGTTATGTCTGTAGGAATGTAAAGATGCACAAATCGCTGAAAGTAAGAGGCAGTAAAGAAGGCAAACTGCATGTTGACCTTCATAACAAGAGGACTCGAGAGCGAGGGAGGCCACACCTGGAATATTGTGTGCAGTTTTGGTCCCTTTATCTGAGAAGGATGTTCTTGTTATAGAGGGAGTGCAGCGAAGGTTTACCGAATTGAGTCCTGGGAAGGCAGGACTGATGTATGAGGACAGATTGAGTCCATAAGAATTGTATTCACTAGAGTTTAGAAGTACAAGGGGAGGATCTCATAGAAACCTACCAAATTCTAACAGGGGAGTAGGCAGGTTAGATACAGCAAGAATATTCCCGATGGTGGGGGAGTCTAGAACCAAGGGTCATAGTTTAAGAGTAAGGAGATAACCTGGGATGAAGATGAATTTCTTCACCCAAAGAGTGGTGAACCTGTTGGTTTCACTACCACAGAAAGTGATTGAGGCCAAAACATTGTGTTTTCAAGTAGAAGGTAGATTTAGCTGTTGTGGCTAAAGGAATCACGGGATATGGGGGAGGATAGGATTAGCACATTGAGCTCAAAGATTAGCCATGATCATATTGAATGGCGGAACAGGCTGGAGGGTTTGAATACTCCTGCTCCTATCTTCTACGTTTCTATGGCACAATGCTCCATCTAACATTTGAAGTACCTCCCTTCTATCCAAACTGAGTAATGGAAGGTCAACTTTAGAAATTTCAATTTCTGATTCATTCTGGAATCATTCTAACATATTTAGTTCGCTCCCCACTGCTTTCACCATTCTAGCCTCCTTGTCATTGCATTGTTTCAACATGACAAAATCACTGATTTTATCTCCTGTTTGGAGTACTCACCACATAATCCACATCATTGAGTTTTGTTCTGATTTGATAAGGTCCAGTGATCCTTGCTTTTAATGGTTTCTTAGCAACAGGAAACAGTACTAATACTTTGGATGAAATCCTCCCATATCTTGAATGATGTGGACGACTGTGTGCAATTTGGGAGAGTTGCATAAAAAGTCAAATTTAGCCTTCCTCAACATCGTGAACAACAAGTTGCATATTCCAACATGGTCTGGACATCAAGATGAGATTCTAACTAGTGAGTGGTGTAATGCCTAATAATGGGAATTGTTGCTCATTATCAACCTGGAAACTACCCTGAAAATCTCACCTCTTTAATCTGCAGGGTCCCCGTTCTACCAGCAGTTGAATAGAAAATAAACACTGAAAATTGCTGACATGGAAATCTGAATGGATACCTAGTGACACCAGTTTGCTGCTTGCTTCTCTTGACCTCCATGTTGGACAGCAGGCACCAGTATCTCAGGGCATGCTCCATGGGTACCAGCCACGTGCATCCCACATTGTCAGATGTTGGCGTCTGATGACATGTGCCACCTTAGTAGGCTATCATGGCACATCTCCAATCCACTTACAGTATGCTATTGCATTTCAATGATATGGTTTGGAGTGCACTGGCACTTCTTATTGCAATGCTGCTGGAAGGATGTGCAATGAGTGACACCCAGCTCATGGTTTGAGCAGGCTACATCTCAGGGCTGCTGCTTACTCCCTTAGCGCTCACTCACCTAGCACGTACCTGGCCACTCACCGCACCCCTATTCTGCTTGCTGCTTGCATACACACAAAGCCAGGCAGCATGTCATGTTGATTAGCAGCGATCAGACAACAGGGTAGATGTGTTACTGTATGGCACTGTGCTTTACCAGTCTCCCACCTATGGCATGTGCAAGCAGCCTGTGTGGTAATAACACCGCATGTGCATCCAACAAATGGTCCCGTCTCAAAATCAAAGGGACGTAGTCCTCAGTGAAGTTAAGCCTGGGGGGTCCTGTCAGTCAGGAGGTCCTGGTTCAGTCAGGCAAGGGCAGTGTCTGCTCACAGTCTGGGGCCTTGGGCACGGTCAGTCACCCGCCTGGGGGTGGTCATGGTCAACGGTTCCATCTCATGACAGTCCTTTGGGTGAGCCCTGGTCAGTCCTGGGTGGGGGTGAGGGGTGGGTGAGGGGGTGTGGGATCAGTGGAATGAGCATAAGTGGGTGACTACTGGGGGCACTGTAAGGAGGTGGAGGGGATCAATGCTGGGGATTGTTATCGGAAGCCTGGGAGATGAAGGAGACAGGGATGGTGAAGGGGACACTCGATATATAAGGGGTGGGGGGAGCCAGCGGCGTAAGGGAAGGGCAGGGAATGCTGTGGGAAGGGGTGGTGATAGGTGGTCAGGTGTTAAGAAAGACTCTCAGTTTGAGTAGTAGATGGGGACATGTCAATGTGGATGGCCTGTCCTGGAAAAGCCAGATAGGTAGACAGGGAGTTATGGGCAAGGTGTGGTGGTGTGGGGCAGCGCCAGAGATGCCTGGAACTGATCTGCCAATTGCCAAAAGTCATCTGCAAATGAAAACAGTCTGGAACAATGCTTGGAGCAGGCAGAGTCTATCAGCTCAATGGCAATAAAGGTGGGTGCTATTTCTGCCTTTCAAGAGGCAATTGCATCAGTTATGTACCTGCAGCTTATAGCTTCACATCACTTACATTCATTCACCTTGTGTGTGTTTTCGGGTGTGTGGGCTGTAAGTTCAAGTTACAAGCAATGTCCACTAGGCCATCAGTCCTTGCAAATAACACAGAGGGATCTCAGTGAAGCGGGAGTAATCCCAGGTGACTTCAGAAGTGTCTTTTGTGGATCAGAAGGTACACAACAAGACCTCGTGGGGTGCACAGGGGCAGGGAACTGAGTCCCACTCCTCTTGAACTGTAAATATAATGCAACAAGATCTGACATGAAATGAAGCCTTTCACAGGTGATGTGGGGCTAAGCGGAGAGGGGTTCAATATGCATAAAGCATTTTGAGTCTCCTGCTGTCTCTTTGCCAGTGACTAACAGAGCATTCACTGTTACAAGGCCCTGTGTCAAACATTCCATGGCTGTCCCTGTGTGAATGTTCCACATCTCACTCTGTGGAGGAGTAGGTTAAATTGTCATTTGTAAGGGATGTGACTGTTAACTGTTCCCATTACCAAGGACCAGTTCCCTCCTTATATTCCTGACACAGGCTCAGTGTGAGAGTTGGTACAGGTTACTGTGGCACAGAGAGATGGAGGAGGAACAGATGTTCCAACAAGCCCTGGACCAGCAGTGATCAGCTGTAGAAGCCGAATAGCCTCCACCATGTAAAGAGATCACAGCTGAAGGGCTGCTCGGGATATAAGGGAGGTGCAGGGTCTTTCAGCCTCGATGCCATTCCCTCCATATGGGCGAGGTGCAGCGTTGACACAGACTGAGGATTTATTTTTATTTCAAAGTATGCTTTATTCATAAAAAATATCTTTGTATATGTACATAGTCATAAGTGCAGTTCATTCTGTACAGTGGCATACCAAGGAAAGAAACAAACATTGGAGTTTGACTCTATCCAAACAAACCAAAGACATCTCTTAGACATACAACATTATGTTTACACACATTTGATGCACTAGGAGGGTCCAATAACTGAATGTACCCCATTTAACTTCAGCAGGAAGATGTCAGACATCCTGGGACACTGCAGCTAAACCACACCAGCTGCTGGTGACGGGGTGGACTTTCTCTGCCAGTAACAGTCAAGGTGAAGGCTCCATTGAACTTCCATGTGAGTGGCCATGAGATTGTAGATTGTGGTTGTATGCAGTTCTGCTGGTGTTGATGGCCCACAGCGCCTCATGTATGCCCAGTCTTGAGTTGCTAGATCTGTTCGACGTCTGTCCCGTTTAGCACGGTGATAGTGCCACACATCTCAGTGGAGGGTATTTGCAATGTGAAGGTGGGACTTCATCTCCACAAAGACTGTGCGATGGTCACTCTTACCGATACTGTCATGGACAAATGCATCTGCAGCTGGCAGATTGGTAAAGATAAGGTCAAGTATGTTTTTCCCTCTTAAAAACCAAAAGAACTGTGGAACTGCGTTCTGAGGAAGGGTCACCGGACCTGAAACGTTAACTCTGTTTTTTCCTTCACAGATGCTGCCAGACCTGCTGAGCTTTTCCAGCAACTTTGTTTTTATTCCATGTTTTTCCCTCATGTTGGCTCCCTCACCACCTGCTACAGACCCAGTCTAGTAGCTATGTCCTTTAGGACCTGACCTATGACAGGACAGATCCAGGCATGGTGATGGCGGTGTCTGGGACACTGTCTGTAAGGTATGATTCCCCGAGTATAACTATCTCAGACTGTTTTTTTTTTTACTAGACAGCTCTCCCAATTTTGGCAGTAACCCCCAGATGTTAGTGAGGAAGGCATTGAAGATCAAGAGGGCTGTTTCTGCCATTGTCTTTTCCAGTGCCAAGATCGATGCCCGGTGATCCATTCAGTTTCATTCCTTTAAAGATTTTTTGTTAACAAAACTGAGTGGCTCACTTGACCATTTCAGAGTCTACCACATTGCACAATGGGTCTGGAAACAGATGTAGGCAAGACCAGGTAAGGACAGCAGATTTCCTTCCCTAAAGGACAGTAGTGAACCAGATGGGCTTTTACAACAATGGTTTCATGATATGACTAGACTTTAAAGACCAGATTTTTAAGTTAAATTCAAACTCCCCCTTGTGCTATTAGTGCCAGATTCTCAGTCGTACATCATTAATATGACTACACCATTGTCTCCCCTTAAAATATACCACATGCACAGAAATAACTGTCTCGAACACACTGCACTGACTCCATTTCATTGAGAGATTGACTGAAGGTAAGGGCCATGCCTTTATTCCAGATGCCATGATGTCAAGTAACTTTGTTAAAAGGAACAGTCCTGTCTGTTTGAAACCTATACAATAGAGCAACATGTCAATGATTTAATTTCTTCTTGATATTGTGAAATATGTAATTTATTTTTGTGTGTTTGTAAAAGCCTTATTTTTAGCCAGACGAAATATGTGCTCCTGGAATTTTGGAAGATAAACATGGTGTAACTTGCTGTCTACAAGGCTAATGGGGGCAGGGGTGGTTAATGAAATTGGATGGCCACTTGGGCCAATGAAACTGAGAGGGCCACGATGGAAAAGTAGGACAATTCTGGTCTCCCTGCTATAGGAAGGATGTTGTGAAACCAGAAAGGGTTCAGAAAAGATTTACAAGGATGTTGAAGGGTTTGAGCTACAGGCAGAGGCTGACTAGGTTGGAGCTATTTTCCCTGGAGTGTCGGAGGCTGAGGAGTGACCTAATGGAGGTTTATAAAGTCATGAGGGGCATGGATAGAGTAAAATAGACAAGGTCTCTTCCCTGGGGTGGGGGAGTCCAAAACTAGAGGGTATAGGTTTGAGGTGAGGGGGGAAAGATTTAAAAGGGACCTAAGGGGCAACTTTTTCACATAGAGGGTGCTGCGTGTATGGAATGAGCTGCCAGAGGAAGTGGTGGAGGCTGGTACAGTTACGACATTTAAAACATTTACTTGTTCAGTAATGCACTGATGTATCAGTCTGAATTTTTGCCCATATTTCTGCGATGGGACCTGAACTGTTCAATCAAAAAATCATGGATACAAGAGTGCTTCTGACTGAGCCATAGCTGCCACACGAGATGCTTTGTTGCTATAATGCTCTGAGTTGGTGCTTTTCCACTGTTACTTTCTTTTCATTGTTTGAAGGAATAATTTAATAATTTACTTTAATAGGAAGGGTTTAGAGGGATATGGGCCAAATGTTGGAAAATGGGAACAGATTTATATAGGCTATCTGGTCGGAATGGATGAGTTGGACCAAAGGGTCTGTTTCCATGCTGTACATCTCTATGACTCAATGACTCCATAATTGGGGCTGACTGGACTGTTCTTCAGTGAGTCAGCATGGACTTGATGGACCAAGTGGCCTGTTGCTGTACCATACTGGCTCTGTGAATTTCTTTATAGGAAATATTTTGCAGTGGTGTCTGAGAAGAGGCCAATGCAACCCAACGAGATGGTGTGACAGGAGCTGTCGTAGGTAGATCCAAATATTAATATTGGAAATCCTGGTGGAGTGCCACCTACTGGTGTTACATGGAAGTGTATGAGGCCAGTGCAGTGACTGTAAGACTGTAAACTAACATTAGAAATCTTTACAGATTTCAAAACTGCATGCCACTTCCATGAGATATTTAAAATGTAATATATTACATTCAAACTACATATATCATAAAAATATAAATGTGCCACATCCCTACGTTCAAATCATTTATCACTAAGCCCTTGAGGCAAACCATCAGCTACTTCTTACAAATCCATATATTTGCACATTCACTGCTTTTTCCTCCTTGGCTACTTCTCTAAGTAAAAGCAAAGAAGTATGGATGTTCGAAATGTGACAATGGAGACAGAAAATGTCAGAAATATCAGTACGTGCAGGGTGAACTGTCTAGACCAGGAGGCTTCACACGCTCAGGAAGGAGAGATCACATCCAGAGGAAGACACAGCCCAAGTGAGTATATAGTTCATGGAATCTGATGGCAATGTGAGAATTTGGTGCAGAGGGACAGAGGCAGTTTTTGCTTGCTGTCTTTTGGCTCACAGTTTGTAAGGTTTTTTTTAAGGTTTTAAATTAAAGCCAGAATCAGGGGCCCAGCACAAAAGAGTGACATCACAGGTAGACCATAAGTTCATTGGTTGGTGTTAGCTATTAGTTTGACTGTCTATTACTTTCAGATTGACAGTAAATAGGGGGAATATTTGCAGCCTATAAACTAAAAGATCAGTATAAATTTTTAAATGTCAAATTAAGAACTAAGTCATTAAAACAGAGATGCCAGGCCAGGCGATGTGCTGTAACTGTGTGATGTGGGAGCTGGTGGACCCCATTATGGTTCACAATGACCATGTCTGTAGCAAGTTGCTTGAGGAACTCTAGCTCAGAGCTGATGAGCTGGAGTCTGAGCTTCGAACCCTGCGGCACATCAGGGAGGGGGAGAGTTACCGGGATGCTGTGTTTCAGGAGGCAGTTACATCCCTTAGATTAACTACCTCGAATTTGGACAGTGGTCAGGGATAGGAGGGTGTGACTGTGACCGAGGTAGGTAGAGGGATCCAGGAGGTAATGCTGAAGGAACCATCGCCCTTGAGCTTGTTGAACAGGTTTGGAGACTATTGTTCCCTGTGGGGATGAGACTGGGGACAGTAGGGATGAACAAACTGACCATAGCACCATGGCACAGGGAGCCATTTAAGAAGAGGGAGAAAAGAGAAATGGAGTTAGAATCAGGGATAGTATAGACAGGGGAATAGACACTGTTCCCCATGGCCAGGATTGAGAGTCCCAAAGGCTATGTTGTCTGCCTGGTGCCTGGGTTCAGGATATCTCACCTGGGCTGCAGGGGAACTTGGAGTGGGAGAGGAAAGACCCAGTTGTTGTGGTTCACATAGGTACCAATGATGTCGGTGGGAAGAAGAAAGAGATTTCGCTGAGGGAATATGAGCAGCTGGAGGCTAAATTAAAAAGCAGAATGAAAAAGGTAATAATCTCCGGATTACTACTTGAGCCATGAGCAAATTGGCACAGGGTCAACAAGATTAAAGAAGTAAATGTGCAGCTAAAAGATCGGCATGGGGGAGACGGTTTGGAATTTATGGGACATTGGCACCAGTGCTGAGGAAGGAGGGAGCTGTTCCCATTTACCTGAATCATGCTAGCACCAGAGTCCTGGCAAATTGCATAACTGGGGCTATGGATAGGGTTTAAACTAAATAATGGTGGTGGTGTGGGGGAGGGGTTCGCGGTGCTGTTATTTGTATGGAAAATTATAGAAAACGTTAAAGGGGAGAAGACTCAGCAGAGATTAAAGTTTCCAGATCAAGTAATAGGACAGAGAATGTAGGAAGTGTCAGGAATTTAACTTCAGGTACAGCAGATAAATGGACACCTATGAGATCTGGGACCTTAGCACAGGACTCAGGATGCTGTACTTAAATGTCTGCAGTATTCAAACCAAGGCTAATGTTTCTTCTTCCTTGGAATGAATTTCAGCTGTGCTTTTCTTTAGTGCAGATTTAAATCTGCAGGAACAATGTTATGGGTATCTCAGAGACATGGCTGTGGGGGGATCAGAGCTGGGAGCTAAATATCTGAGGGTAGGCATTCTATCGAAAAGGCAGGCAGTTGGCAGAGGGGGCGGGGTTGCCTTGTTGGTAAAAAATTAAATTAAATTGACAGCATGAAGCGATATAGAGTTGGAAGGCGTAGAAACTGTGAGGGTAGAATTGAGGAACCACAAAGGAAAAAAGACTCCGATGGGAGTTATGTACAGGCCTCCTAGCAGGACTCAGGATGTGAGAAAGAAAATAAACGGGAGATAGAAAGGCCATGTAAGAAAGGCACCATTGCAATAATCATGGGGGACTTCAATATGCAGGTTTCTGGGAAAATCAGGTTTGTAGTGGATATCAAGAAAAGGAATTCGTGGAATGTCTATGAGACAGTTTTTTGGAGCAGCTAATGTAGACCCAAATAAGGAACAAACAATCTTTTTTCTTTATTCATTCATGGGATGAGGGCATCGCTGGCTAGGCAGCATTTATTGCCCATCCCTAAATGCCCAGAAGGCATTAAGAGTCAACCACATTGCTGTGGATCTGGAGTCACATGTAGGCCAGACCAGGTAAGGATGGCAGTTTCCGTCCCTAAAGGACATCAGTATTCTGGATTTAGTGATGTGTAATGAAGCAGGTTTTATTAGGGATCTGAAGGTGAAGGAACCCCGAGGGGGCAGTGACTATACCCTGCAGTTTGAGAGGAAGAAGCTGGAATCAGATGTAATGGTATTACAATGCAGTAAAGGTATGAGGGGAGGAGCTGGCCAGAGTTGATTGGAAGGGGAGCCTAGCAGGGAAGATGGTGCAGCAGCAATGGGGGGAGTTTCTCGGGGGGAGTTTGGGAGTCACAGCAGAAATTCATCCCAGGGAATAAGGGACATACTAAGGGGAGGAAGAGACAACCATGGCTGACAAGGGAAGTCAGGGACAGTTTAAAAGCAAAAGAGAAAGCATATAATGTGGTGAGGATTAGTGGGAAGTCAAAGGATTGGGAAGCCTTTAAAAACCAGCAGAGGATAACTGAGAAAAACAATGAGAGGAAGAAGATGAAATATAATAGTTAACTAGTTAGTAATATAAAAGATTACGAGTTTTTTTTACATATCTAAAAGGTAAGATAAAGGCAAGAGTGGACTTTGGATCACTGGAGAATGAGGCTGGAGAAGTAGTAATGGGGAACAAAGAAATGGCAGAGGAACTGATTAGGTACTCTGCTTCAGTTTTCACAGTGGAAGACACCAGCAACATACCAGAACTTCAAAAGAGTCAGAGGTCAGAGGTGAGTGTAGTGGCCATCATTAAGGAGAAGATGCTGGGGAAGCTGAAAGATCTGAAGGCTGATAAATCACCTGGACTGGATGGTGCACGCCCCAAAATTCTAAAGGAGATAGCTAAGGGGATGGTAGATGCATTGGTGATGATTTTTCAGGAATCAGTAGAGTCAGAGAAGGTGCCAGAGGACTGGAAAATGGATAATGTATCATCCCTATTTAAGAAGGGAAGGAGCAGAAGACAGGAAACTACAGGCCGATTAGCCTGACTTCAGTTGTTGGTAAGATTTTAGAGTCCATTATTAAGGATGAGATTGCAGAGTACCTGGAAGTGCATGATAAAATAAGGTTGAGTCAGCATGGCTTCGTCAAGGGGAGGTCATGTCTGACAAATCTGTTTAAACAAAGGAGAGCCAGTGGACATGATCTATTTGTATTTCCATCATGTCTTTGACAAGATGTCGCACTAGTGGCTGATAAATAAGAGAAAAGCCCATGGTGTTAGGGGCAAGGTACTGGAACGGATAGAGGATTGGCTGACAGGCAGAAAGTAGAGATGGGGATAAAGGGGCCTTTTACAGGATTGGTGCCGGTGACTATTGGAGTTCCGCTGGGGTCCGTGTTGGGACCACAACTATTCACGTTATACATTAACGATCTGGATGAGGGAACTGAGTACATTATTGCAAAGTTTTCACAAGACACAAAACAGGTGGAGGGACAGGTAGTGTAGAAGAAGTCGGGAGTTGGCAGAAAGACTTGGACAGTCTATGAAAGTGGCAAAGAGGTGGCAGATGGAATACAATGTGGCAAAGCATGAAGTTATATATTTTGGTTGGAAGAATAGAGAAATAGTATGTTTTCTAAATGGGGAAAGGCTTCGGAAATCTGAAGCAGAAAGGGACTTGAGAGTTCTAGTTCAGGATTTTCTTGAGGTTAACTAATGGTTCACTAATGTCCTTTAGGGAAGGAAACTGCCATCCATACCTGGTCTGGCCGACATGTGTCTCTGGACCCACAGCAATGTGGTTGATTCTTAACAGTTCCCTGGGATGGGCAATAAATGTTGGCTGAGTGCCCTCATCCCATGAATGAATAAAAAAAAATGCAGGTTCAGTTGGTGATTAGGAAGGCAAATGCAATGTTAGCATTCATTTTGAGAGGACTCAAATGCAAGAGCAGGGATGTACTGCTGAGGCTGTATAAGGCTCTGGCCAGACCACATTTGGAATATTGTGAGCAGTCTCAGGTCCTGTATCTAAGGAAGGATGTGCTGGCCTTGGAAGGGGGCCTAGAGCGGGTTTACAAGAATGAACCCAGGGATGAAGGGCTTGTCATACGAGGAGCGGTTGAGGACTCTGGGTCTGTACTCGGTGGAGTTTAGAAGGATGTGGGGGTTCTGATTGAAACTTACAGAATACTGAGAGGCCTGGATAGAGTGGATGTTTCCACTAGTAGGAGAGACTAGGACCCCGGGCCACCTCCTCAGAGTGAAGGCAGAGTGAAAACAAACTATTCCTTTACTCTTCCAACCAAAATGTATAACTTCACACTTTGCCACATTGTTATTCCTTTAGAAATAAGATGAAGAGGAATTTCTTCAGTGAGAAGGCGGTGGAACTCATTGCCACAGAGGTCTGTGGAGGCCAAGCCGTTGAGTGTATTTAAGACAGAGATAGATGGGCTCTTGTTTAGTAAGGCAGGAGAATGGGGTTAAGAAATATATCAGCCATGATTGAATGGTGGAGCAGACTCGATGGACTGACTGGCCTAGTTCTGCTCCTTTCTGTTATGATTTAAGGGACGGTCTATGGTTCAGATGTGTACCATGCTATTGGGTGTCTCTATGGATGCTACCTGATTTGCTGAGTGTTGCCAGCAGTTCCTGCTTTCTTTTTCTCTATGTGTACCTTGTGAATCACTCACCTGTCAGTGTATGTCCAGGGTGTGGGTTGTGGCTGACTTGGTCAGGCTCTTCATGGTGAATCACAAGGCTGCAGCTTCATAGCCCCACCCTAATGTCAAGCACAAAATCGAGGCTGGAATTCAAGTGTAACACTGCGCGAGGTGTGCTCCTTTATCTGAGCTCTCACACTGAGGCCATGTCCTCCCTGCGGTGTATAGCAAAGCAGCCATAGCACCTAATTGTAAGAAAGGTATGGTGTCCTCTCTGCTATCCTGGCCAAACTTTCCCCCTCAATTAGCATCAGTCAAGCTGGTTTTTACATCATATCTCACTGCTAGTTGTGAGATCTTCCTGTGCACAGATTGGCTGTAGTTCTTCACCTCATTACAGCATTGACTCCATTGCCACAGCATGTCGTTAGTCATAAAGCACTTTGGTTAATGCCCCAACTTTGTGAAGGATCAGCCATCCTCTGTGCATTTTTAGAATCATGTCGGACTTGAAATGTTCACTCTGTTTCTCTCTGCACGAATGCTGCCAAATCTGCTGAGGTATTTTCAGTGTTTTTTTGTTTTTATTCCAAAAGGGCACGAGCCCTTCCTCCTTTGCTGTGCTGTGAATGGAAGGGTGATGAGGATTATCCTTGATCCACTCCAGATACCTGTAGCTTTATCTAGCGAGATATAAAATTGTAGTGATCATAACAAGGTCAGCCAGGTGGACCTCACACGGTATGCGTTCCCTGATTGGGGCTGTTAATCTGGTGCAATCAGGGAGCCCTGGCTGACAGATATAAACAGGAGTTTCAGAGGTTCTGTTCACTCTGAGAACTGGCTCTGAGGAAGCTGGACCAGTGTCAAGTACTACGCACAAGTAACAAAAGGATGACTTGATGACAGGATACCAGCCTCTGTGGAGTTATTTCAAAAACATTAAATGTTAATACACCGGTCGTAATGCGTTGATTATTCTTATTGTGGAGCAGTGACTTAGCAAGTGCTTGGTTTGTTGGCTTGGCACTGAGCTTTTCCTTGAACAAATCCTTCAATGCTTCCAAATATTTATCGGAAGTCACGGAACACTAGTTTATAGTCCAAAAGGTTTGTTTAAAATCACAAGCTTTCGGAGCACCTCCTGACAAAGGACTCTTAGACTATAACCTGATGTCATGTGACTTCTGATTTTCTCCACCCCAGTCCAACACTGGCACCTCCACATTCAAATATTTATGGTGGGCTCCTCATATTGAGGTTTCTCTTCTTAGGATTGCTGCCACAACTCCTTGTCTAGTAGTTTCTAGTGTCATGCCTTACTGGAGTAATATGCTGGAAATGAAGCGCTGTTATTTCCAGAATCATCACAAAAATTAGAGATTTTATCAAAGTACGTAAAAATTCACAATTTACCTGCTGTTTAGACTCAGATTAATATAACACAGTTTTTCTGTACCTGACGAGAATTACTGTGTTTTGCAAATACACAGGTTCTAGCTGCAGTTAACAGTTACGAACAATCAATTCTACCAGTTAAAACTTTAACTCCCTTGCAAACTCCTCCTCTACACACTCACACAGGCAGACACAGAGAGACAAAAGAAAAATGAATGTTATAGATGAAAGGAAAGATTGGCAAGGCAGTTCAATGGGTCACGTCCATAGGGGATGCGGAGATGTTCCTTTTGCTTGTCAGGATCAGCTCTTCATCAATCTCCCTCTTCTCCAGGTACATTCACTTCTTTACAGGAGTTACAGAGTGACTGGTTCTCAAATTGTACACTCTCTATCTTATTGGTTAAAAGCCACAACTTACTGCAACTGATGAGAGAAAAGAAACTGGCTTTCCTCAGGCTTTAGGTGTTTTTTTTACTGCAGAGGAAAGGACTCTAACTCCCTTTCTGGAAATCCAAAGGTTTCTACCCTATATTGCTTATGCTTACAGGCTGTTCCATTACCTAGGAGCCAATCAAATAGTTGTTGTCACGTAGATCACGTGATCAATGACTGGTCATCACACCTTGGACCAGTCAGTTACTTGTTACCAGTCAAATCTCATTTTTATTCCCCATCCCCGCCTGACAAGTGATGGCTTGCAAATAAATGTTCTCTCTCTACTTGAACAAATGTCAGGGTAAACTGAACTTTCATTAAGTGCTTGTAGTTTGCTTTTAGTGCAGCATACCCTTCTGCAAAAAACAATCATTTTGCTGTTTCAGTCCACAAACAAAAATGAGCAAAAATAAGAAAATGATAGCCTTTTTACACTAAATACAAATAATTGAATTTCTGGAGCACCTTTCACCACTCCAAGGGATTTTACAGACACTGCATTTTGAAATGCAGTCACTTTTCTAATGTAAGAAACATGGCAGCTAATTTGCACAAAGCCAGTTCCTACAAGTGTGTTTTAATAACATTGGTGCAGGGATTAATATTCTCCAGGACACTGGGGACATAGTGCCATGTTATCTTTTACATCCACTTGAAAAAGCAGACGTGGCCTTGATTTAGTGCCTTATCTGAAAGCTGGTACCACTGACAGTGGAGCGCACCATCAGTACCACAGTGGAGTGTCAGCTTAGATGGTCTTTAGTGCTGGTTATGAAGCTACAACTGAGAACATGACCATAACAGACACTGCACAATACAGCTTTTGGCATACCAGGAGCTTTAACCTATCATCTTTTCTATCTTACTCTCTGGGTGAGAACATTTAGTAGTGGCTTGGCTTAAGTCAGGATATACACACATTTTGCTGCATTTTGACCAAGGATTTACACTCGAGGCTTGAATGTGTCTGCCTCTCTCAGTGCCTGCCCTTGCTAAAAGTTGCCAGATCTTTTTTCACTTTTTGAAGCTCAAGTCAATTGTGGCATTAGAGACTTACAAAATGTCACAAAGTTCAGCCTGTAGTGGTATTCTCGAGGGAGTGCAGGGACAGATCTGAAAGACTGTGTTAATATTGCCCATGCTGCGCTGCTGTTACATTGCATCAATGTTAAGAGGTGCTGCATTATATATTGGAGATTCCAGCCTGACCTAAATTGACTCTTTTCCTGGGGGCTTCGCTCTTAACCTGGCCAGTGATTCTTCCTCAAGAATCATCATTGGAATGAGTATAACTCATCAAAATGTTGCTTTTGTGCGATGTTTCTGGGCACAAACTGACCACCTCAAATGCCCACACATAAACATTTGGTAATTTAATGCTAGCAAGTTATTGTTTGGAGATGCTGCAAGACTTATCCAAAGAAATGGGTGAGGTGCTACGTAACTGCAACTCTCTGCTTTCTGCCCTAATGTCATGTAATGTCCTAAGTGCACCCAGTCAGCGAGGGCAAGTGGTCAGTGCCCATGGCAAGGCTGGAGGGGGTGAGGGGAGGAGGGGAGTGAAGGTGCTGGTTGATGCTGGTGGATTTAACTGGCAATTTAGCGAGAAGGGAAAGCAACTGGGAACAAGGAAGTGCCGACTAACCCGATCCAGAGTTCCGAGGCGTGGACGAACGGACTGAACCTGGAGGACCCATGATGGCTGACAGACGTTCCTGGAAGCCAAGGGGTGGGCAGGATTTCCAAAGCTGCAGTGACTAATGTCAGAGGGTCATGGCCAGTCCTCACCCCTTGACACTGCTGATGCTCATGACACCCATACAAGCAAATGCGTGAACTGAAAGCATTGAACCTGTGCCAGTGAGCTGTCTTGATCAAAGCCCTGATGTCTGTAACTTTGCCAAGGCTGTTACAAAGTTAACTGAAAGTGGGAGATGGAACGTGTGCAGACCAATTAACTGCTGGGTGTGTGACAGCTGCGTCTGCTAAGCATTCTTCAACACTTATAAAGCCATTTATGTGGTTTCTTTCTCATATTCAATGGCAAACATCCCAGATTTATTATGGAATAGACTCAGCAAAGTTTGCATCACCTGCTCTTCACGGCCGCTTGCTGGGTTACTCATGTTTTTGCTATTCCCTTTTACATAAAGACTTGCTTTCCTTCAATTTTCTCCCCACTCCTTTCCCGTAGACATTACTTCAAGCTGAGTGTTAGCCACATTTCAATGGAGAACGTTCCTGTCTGAATCAGAGGGCCGTGAGCTTAACTTTCATGTGGGATGAGCGCAAGTTGTAGGCTGACACTGCAGTGCATTAAACATTGGCCTCTCCAGAGGGCATAAAAGATCCCAAGGCAATATTTCAGAGAAGGACTAAGGGATACTCTCTAGTGTCCTGGCTGATATTTACCTCTCAATCAACTTCACCAGCACTACATATCTGGACCAATTGCTTTGCTGTTTGTGGATGCTTACTGTGCACACATTGGCCCACATGTTTCCCATGGAATGGAACGTCCAACTGTAGTTGGTAATAGTAAGAGAGGGCACCGAGCGGGGCAGCTGGAGTGCCAGGACCTCCAGGAGCAGCTGGCAATGGTGAGGGAAGGCATGGAACAGGACAGCTGGAGGAATTAAATGAATCCTGTCTGGAAGAGAGGGTAAGGTTGGGGGAAGGAGGCCCAATGGGGAATAAAAGGATCAGACAGACAAAGGATTGCCTCAACTAATGAAAACCACAGGCTTAATTACTGCAACCTCCTTGTTTAACCTTTATTTCCCTTCATGTTAATGCCAGTAAAATATAAATCCCTGCTTCATGATCTTTGGGCTGTCCACGTGTTCAAATCTCATGTAACATCTAAATTACAACAGTCAATTCACATCAAAAGTCATTTATTGGCTGCAAAGCACATTTTGACATTGAGTTCTGGAAAGGTGTTATATAAATGCAAGTCCTTCTTTGCTGTTTTGATCTCCATGGACATTGGCATCACTCTGTTATCATACACAACTGCCTTTCTCAAACTGAGACAATAAGTGTAGCTGGATATTCAAACATTAGAGCATTGTCCAACCAAGCCGGGTCCTATCCTGAAACAACGCTCTAACGAAGGGTGCTTGGCAGTGATCAGGAGCACTGGAACCAATAGTAGCTCCTGCATTCAATGACAGGCTCTATATCAAAACCAGCACTTCTCCAGTCTTCATACCATAGTACACCCACTGGGCAGTACCTTTATCTCATTTGAAGAGCTCCTGATTCCAATCTGAGGTGGTGGTTTTAAAGCTCAAGAGAAAATCATTTTTCTCTTTCACTAGTTTCCATTTTTGATATTTGGTTGACATCCAAAAGGTTCTTCCTGAACTCTCTTCCTCATCAGCCAACAGGCTTTGGTCTCCAGCTTTTCCTTGGAGCTCATCCCTTTAATTCTGGGAATCAAGCTTATTACTCTCTCCCCACTCCTGCTCCAGTGTCTGACTGAGTTTAATGCTGGAACATTTCAATTATTCCCACTGAGAGTGATCTTGGTCCAGCTCAGCTATGACCCACAGAGTGACAAATGCTCATGGGACACCAAGATGAGCATTCAATAAAGTGTGAGCAAAAGAAACATACTATTTCCTTCATGATAAAGGACATGTCTCCAACTCTCCAGTAACCATCAATGTGTGTCAATCACGAGGTGTGCCAGTATGTTTCACTCTCTGACTAAGCTAGTCTCAACAAACACCAAAGACACACATATGAACAAAGTGAAGCCAATGTCATGTGAAGCACTTACAAGTGAATTCTGCATTTGAAAAGCAGCCTTTGTGCTCTCAATGAGTCTTATGTTGATGCCAATGGAGTGACACAGGAACATTGTGACCATGATGAAGAACCTCCCTGTTTGTCCAGGAGGCTGCTTTCTAGCCAATTGTAGCTGCTGTATTGTCAGCTGACAGCAGGTTTAACCAATGAACAGATTCCCCTCACTGTGAGATCGTCTGTGTCTCTCATACCACCAACAATTTAAATGTTTATTGTCGTCACGTGGGACAATGGAAAAATGTAAGGACAATGGAAGAGGCGTATTGTTTGGATTAAGCATTGGGAATCTCCCTGTGCCTAATGTGGACTGAGAGCTTGCTCAAGAACCTATCTTTCGAGCCAGGTCTGCTCTTACACCAAACATAGGATCAGTCAATTATACAGCACAGAAAGAAGGCTGCTCAGCCCATCATGCTATGCCAGTCCTTTGAAAGAGTGATCCCAACGAATCCTCCTGCACTAAAGCTTAGGGAGTGAACATGTATTTGCAAAGAAATTAGCAGGTGCCAGTCTGCCTTCCACATCATCTAATTGTCAATAAACTGTACAGCATTTCTCTTCCAGCAAACAGCCCTGACCAGCTTGAAACCAGTTCTTGTATATGTACCTTAACCTTAACCTTAGAATCATAGAATCATACAATACTGAAGATGCCCTTCAACCCATTAAGTCTGTACTGCCAAAAAAGATACTGTTACACTAATCTCACTTTTTTGTACTTGGATATAGCCCTGAATGTTATGATATTGCAAGTGCTCATCCAACTACTTTTTAAAGGTTGTGAGGTTTCCTGCCTCAACTGCTCTCCCAGGCATTATATTCCAGATCCCCACCTCTAGGAGATTGCTTTTTACCTCAATCCTCTCCGAACTGCCTGCCTCCCATGTTGAAACTGTGCCCCCTAGTTATTGACCCTCTGACTGAGGGGAACAGCTACTTCCTACCCACCCTGTCCATTACGCTTCAATCAGGTTGTCCCTCAGCCTTCCCTGCTCCAAAGAAAACAATCCAAGCCTATCCAGCCTCTCTTCATAGCTAAACTGCTCCAACATCCTCGTGAATCTGCTCTGCACCCCCTCCAGTGCCACCACATCCTTCCTATAGTGTGGTGATGACCAGAACTGCACTCAGTACTCCAACTGTTGTCTAACCAAAGTTCTGTACGGCTCCAATGTGACCTCCCCACTCTTATAATCAATGCCTCAAATGATAAAGGCAAATTTCCTGTGTGCCTTATTAACTACCCTGTTAACCATGTCCTGCCACCTTCAGGGAGCTGTGGACAAGCATCCCAAGTTCCCTTTGTTCCTCTGAGCTTCCTAGTGTCCTGTTATTCATTGAGTATTCTCTTGTCTTGTTCCTTCTTCCAAAATGCATCATCTCACATTTATCAGGGTTAAATTCCATCTGCCATTGATGTCCTTGCCTGACCGACAATCTGTTAACATCTTCTTGTAGTCTAATACCTACCTCCTCACTGCCAACTATCCAGCCAAACTTCATGTCATCCGCAAACTTGCTTATCATCACCCACACATTCTCATCTACATCAGTTATGAATATTGCAAACAATAAGGGACGTGGGACTGCAGTACACCACTGCACATCGGGCTCCAGTCATACAAACAGTTGCTCTGTATCTCAGCTCGAGCATGCACATATACACATTCAATTGACACAGTAACACCAGCAATAAGATTTCCCCCACTGCCCCGAAAAATATCTTCTGCAATTATATATCTATTCCTCTCTGAAACTTACTATTCCATCTGCTTTCCATCATCCTTTTAAGCAGTGCATTCTAAAGCAGGAATATTCATTGCCTAAAAGGAGATTCCCAAATTTTTTTTTCAAATTGACGTCTTGCCAATTACATTGGTTATCAACTGTGCTGCCACTGGAAACCATTTCCCCTCATTTAGCCAATCAAATCCCCTCACAATGTTGAACACCTTTATCAAATGCCTTTGTTTTCCATTAACATGCCTAATTCCCGGTAATATTTTGGCAAATCTTCACTTGGCCTCAACATTCTCCCTGAAGAGTGAAGACCAGAATTTGGCATAATACTGCAGCTGGCACCAAGTGTGTGTTGTATATTAAAAAAAATCATAACTTCCCTATTTCTGTACTCCATGCTTCTACTTTAAAGCCAATGATTACACCTCTTTTTCAACAGCCTTCTCAATTTAACTTGACATCTTAATAATGTATGTGCTCACACACACGCAAATTATATCATTTTGTTCATTTCCATTGCCTCGTCTAATACATCCTTTTTAAAAATTCATTCACAATGGTGTGGGAGTCACTGTATTTATTGCCCAGAGGGCAGTTAGGAGTCAGCCATGTTGCTGTGGGTATGGAGTCACATGTAGGCCAGAGCAGGTAAGGACGGCAGATTTCCTTCCCTGACTAGATGGGTTTTTCTTGATAATCAGCAAGTTTCACGGTTATCATTAGACTCTTAATTCCAGGTTTTTAATTTCAACGGAAATTCCACCATCGGTTACGGTAGGATTCATATCCAGGCCCCCAGATTATTACCAGTGTTTCTGGATTAATAATCTAGTAATAATACCATTGGGCCATTCCCTCCCCTACTGAAGCCTATCGCTTCATGCTTTTTCTTTTGCATTAAATTTCATCTCACATGTGTATGCATGAGCCAGTAGTATGTGTATGTCCTCCTGATGTCTGTTATTACCCTCTTTATGGTGCACTACATTTCCAAGTTTTATGACTGACTTAGTGAGGGCATGAGGTCATGTTAAACAAGACACTATGAAATCAAAGGATGTTGGGAAATCTCAGCAGGTCTGGCAGCATCTGTGGAGAGACAAACAGAATTAAGGTTTCGAGTCTGCTATGACTATTCTTTGGGACTGCACCAACTCCATTGCTCTGCCAAGCCTCCTGGGTATCCCTGGCAGTTTCTCTAATCATTTCAGAATTTCCAGTGTCTGCAGTATTTCACTCTCGTTTGACTAAGATGCCATTTTATCTAAAAGCTGATCAAAGGCCCCATTGGAAAATCAATAGCACTGAATTTGAAACAGAAATATTTAGTGCATTGACATGGCCTTGTTGAACTGAAAACAGACTACAACCTGCTGAAACAAGGCTGTTCTGTGTCATTGAGTTCACTTTGAACTCACTAAATATCTGAGTGGTGACAGGGCCAGGGGCCTGGGCTGTAATGCAGTGCTTTAGTGTAACTTGTTTTGTTTTTCTGGGATTTAAATGACCTGCAGTTGGCCTGTGTCCAAATCTGTCAAGCACTCAGCTCCAGAACATGGAGAAATCAGGCCCACTTAGAGTAGAGACACAGAGCAGTGTCTGCTCCCAACCAGCTTGGTTAATATATACAGAAACAGGGACAGTTCAGGAATTAGTACGATGACATATGCAAAAACAAAACTTGCATTTATATAGAGGTAGTAGGAACTGCCGATGCTGGAGTCTGAGATAACAAGGTATAGACCTGGATGAACACAGCAGGCCAGGCAGCATCAGAGGAGCAGGA
>NC_063350.1:52586665-52590950 GCF_021869965.1 Rhincodon typus
AGAGGAGCAGGAAAGATGATGTTTCAGGTCGGGACCCTTCTTCAGAAGAAGATCTGACCCGAAATGTCAGCTTTCCTGCTCCTCTGATGCTGCCTGGCCTGCTGTGTTCCTCCAGCTCCACACTGCACATCCTTGGACTGTGGGACGAAACCCATGCAGAATGTGCAGACTCCACACAAGCAGTCACCCGAGGGTGGAATCAAACCTGGGTCCCCATCGCTGCAAGGCAGCAGTGCTAACCACTGAGCCACCGTGCCACCCTAATTGTTGGGTTACTTCAGTATGCCTTGGCTGGAAAAGAAAAAATGAGGTTTCAGCTTCTACTAAAATCACCACACAGCATACTGAAAACTATGTGACGCAGCTTGGTATTTTATGTTCAGGGCAATGAAGGATGGGACTCGGTGTAATACATTAACAGACAAATATACAGCCAATTGAAGTGTGCGCCATCTTCAATGTGATACAGGCATGGCCAATTTTCTTCTTAATTAATGCTTTCACAGGATGTGGGCATCACTGACCCGATCAGTGTTCGTGAACAGTCCCCACTTGTGCTCCATCTAAGTGGCTTGCTAGGGCCATTGCAGAGGGTGGCTAACAGTCATATTGCTGTAGGTCTAGAGTCACGTGTAGGCCAAACCAGGTAACAATGGCAGATTTCCTTCCCGAAAGGACGTGAGTGAACCGTCTGGGTTTTGACAACAAATCACGGTCACCTGTTACTGTGATTGCTTCTCATTTCCAGAATTTCAGGATGGGAATTTAAAGCTGAGCCTTCATGACCAAGCTTTCTCAGTATAATCTGCCCAACTGTGGACGTTAAACAGTTACATGGCACTGATGAGACAGTTTTAGGGAGGAAAAACAAGGGTATGTCTCAATGGAAATCCCAGCATGTGCCCCCATTCAAAAGCCCTCATCTGGCATGACTGAAATGGGATTAGAAGAGATTCGTGGCATTTTTGACCACACAGACTCAATGGGTCGAAGGGTCTTTTTCTGTGCTGTAGACCTCTACCTCTTACGACTGGCATCTCATTGAAATTCCCAGAGATGGGAATAAGGTAAAATGAGCATAAGGTCCAGTCTCACTGGATCGGGAGATTGGGGTTAAGAATGGCAGTTTGATAAAATGAACTTTCTGAGGAAATGATGGATGTGGGTACAGTTATGATGTTTAAAAGACATTTGTATAAGTACATGAATAAGAAATGTTTGGAGGGATATGGACCAAGGGCGGGCAGGTGGGACTAGTTTAGTTGGCGATTATGGTCGGCATGGACTGGTTGGACCGAAGGGTCTGTTTCTGTGCCGTTTGGTTGTATGAGTCAGTGACAGTAGAGCAAAGGTGGAGAGACTTGCTAATTGTGTCAACTTGTGATGGAAGTATTTGCTGCCTTTGAACTTGGTCTGTGCTATTGTCTGTCAGCTTTGCTAGACAATGTTTA
This sequence comes from Rhincodon typus, assembly GCF_021869965.1. Classification (NCBI taxonomy): domain Eukaryota; kingdom Metazoa; phylum Chordata; class Chondrichthyes; order Orectolobiformes; family Rhincodontidae; genus Rhincodon; species Rhincodon typus. Next base: position 52,588,117 of record NC_063350.1, read on the forward strand.
TTCTGGTTTATCTGGCTAGTTAATCTGGATGGATTCCAGCTCAGCATGGTGCAATCTGATAGGTATTTGCTTTCTCAAGCACCTCCACTGGATGTGCAAGTCTGACCTTGAGCTCCATATCACGCCCCCCCATTAAAATTCCTTACCTGTTCTCACCCCAACCTTTGGCCTTTTACACTCTTCCAATGAAGCACAAAACAAGCCTTCTCCTGTGACTTCGATGAGCCCCATTACCATTCTGCTCACTGACGTTCCCTGCTCTGAATGACCTCGCTTTTATATGTTGAAATTTGTCCATTCCTCAACCTTTCCTTTCGGAACTTGGAATGTGAATGCTGCGCATTCTCTGAATTTGGTACTGAGTACTGCTAAAGCGGGCATGTGCTTGTTAGCTGTTCTGAAAGCAGGGGTGTTGAACTGTAGTCTGTCTGACAGAGACTAGATCAAATTACACATTGCAGTGACCTTGAATTACAGTACATTATGGCAAACAGAATCAATCTACACATTCCAGACAGACTGTGTCTGTGTCTTGCCTTCCAAGAGGACCAATCCCAAACCTAATTCGACTCACCTGGGGTTCAGTTGAATGCAACCCCAAAATACAGCACCTCCGACAATCCAATATCCCCTCAGCGCTGCCCTGGGATGTTGTTCAGGATTATATGCCCAGATTCCTGGAGTGGGAGTTGAATCTGTGAACCTCTGACTAAGGCAATTGATCTACAAACCATGGCTGAGACATCAAAGCTCCAGTAGGAGGGCTGGGTCACACATAGGAGTTCCTTGAAATTGTGACTGTACTCGATGAGTACTGTTATGTGCCTTCAGGCGAAGGAAGGAGTGAATTGATAAGCAACAAATTGAGACAGCGAGTATCAGGCAACTAATTTGACCCTGTGAAAAGGTGGAATTATAGATAAGCACCTCAGAATAGGATCAGCAACCGTAAGGAATGTAAAGTTTAGCTAATTGTTTGCCTCTGTGCCCAGGAACATTGAGGTCAAACTATTACACAAATGGACACCTGTCAATTAAGTTGTTTTTGAAGTGTGGTCACTGTTGTAATATAGGAAACACAGCAGCTATGTGTGCATAGCAAGCTTCAACAAACAGCAATGAAACAAATGGTCAGATAATCTGTTTTGGGTGCTGTTTCAAATGACCTGTTTTTGATTTTCCATTCTCCGCATTTCTGCAGCTTCACAGGCATGATGCCTTTGTCTACACAGAATACATTATTCACTCTCATCATGATGATTAGATTAGGATCCCTACAGTGTGGAAGCAGGCCATTCAGCCCATTAAGTCCATACTGACCCTCTGAACAGCATCCCACCCAGACTATCCCTGTAACTCTGCATTTCCCATAGCTAACCCACCTACCCTGAACACTACGGGCAATTTAGCATGGCCATTCCACCTAACCTACATATCTTTGGACTATGGAAGGAATCCGGAGCACCCGGAGGAAACCCACGCAGACATGGGAAGAATGTGTAAATTCCACACAGACATTTGCCCAAAGATGGAATTGAACCCAAGTTCCTGTCTCTGGGAGCCACTGTGCCACCCCTGGTACAACCCTCATCTCCACTGCCTTAAGCCTAATGGACACAGACTGACACACATTTTCACTGCACAGGCACCCCAGGCAATGATCATTTCCACCTCGACAATATGTAACCACCTTCCCTTGACGTTCAATACATTATCATCATTAACATTCTTGGGCTCGCCATTGAACAGAAATCTTAATGGACCTGAAACGTTAACTCTGATTTCTCTCCACGGATGTTGCCAGACTTGCTGAGCTTTTCCAGCAATTTCTGTTTTTGTTTCTGATTGCCAGCACCCACAGTTCTTTGGTTTTTAACCATGTATATATGTGGTTGCAGGAACAGGTCAGAGGGAATTCTGTAGTAAGCAACTCAGCTCCAAACTCCCCAAATCTATCCTCAAGTCAGGAATGTGACGAAATACTCTCCACTTGCCTGAATGAGTGCAATCCCAACCACAATCAGGAAATTCAACACTGTTCAGATCGAACTGGTCTGCTTGATTAACACCTCTACCACTGTCAAAAATATTCACTCTCTCTGTCACCAGCTCACACAGTGTCAGGAATCTTTATGATATACAAGATGTATTGTAGCAACTCATTAAACATGTTCAACAGTGCCTCATAAATCTGTGATGTCTATCACTCAGGCTAGCAGATACAATGGGAGCACCACCACATGTTCACCATCACCTTTTTAAGGGCAATAAAGGATGGGCAATAAATGCTGTTATTGTCAGGGATGTTCAAACCCGATGAACAAATTTTACAAAAGTGGTTCATCATCACATCAGCTCTATCGAGTTAGCTGGTGGTATCAACAGATCCTTCTTCTCAGCTATTGTCCCCTCTGCTTCAAATCTGCCATCATTACCACCATTCGAAAAGACCATCTGTGACTCCACTGTCCTACAAATTTTAGTCCAGTGTCCAACCTCCCTTTCCTCTCCAAAATCCTTAACCATATTGTCACCTCCAAAATCCACATTTATTTTTCCTTCCGGTCAGGCTCCTCCCTTTCCACAGTATTGGAGTGACTCTATTGAGATCACTAATGGCATCCAATAGAGCACTGACAATGACCCACCCCTTATTGTCCTATTGACCACTTTACAGCTTTTAACACCCCTGGCTTTTCTTTAAATAGTTCAATGAGGTTGCCCATGTCCACCAGAATATTAAGGCGTGAGCTTGGTTTAAGGTCTCATCAGCAAGCTGGTTCCTCTGACAGTGCGGCACTCCCTCAGCACTGACCCTCCGACAGTGCGGCACT